>NC_139763.1:62742175-63269675 GCF_965231275.1 Zosterops lateralis | reverse complement strand
TGATTGTTACATAACAGTTTGTATATTTTTCTAATCTGACACTTTCAATTTGGGTATATACTTGCATTCTTACTAAAACACATCCAGAACTGCACAGCTTCAGACAGCTTTCTCTCCAACCCAGAGCTGCTACCAAATAGCAGCACAGGAACCTTTTTTAACACTGTGGTTATAGCTGACTTCATCTGACAGGTTCATGTCTGCCTCAGGAAGCACCAGCACTGGAGCAAGACTATGCTCTCAGTATCATCTCAAGCTGTCTATCTGGTGTTTGGGAACACGTACAGGAAAAGCAGACCTGGCTGGGAACTTCTACTACCAGTATGTGCTACAGACAGAGACTGCCCATTTTGGGGTGATGCAGCAGAAATCCTTGGGAGTGGTAAGTTGAGTGGCCTGTTACAGTGTGGGTATAGCACTTTCATAGACCTAGGGCACCAAAGTCCTTGGTAGGAGCCCTTGAGGAAACACACTGTAGTCCCCAAAATTAATGAGAAGTGAAGGAAATAGTTTTTTGTTCTCCATCCTTGCAGATTTTGCTGCTCTAATTTCATACTTAGGCAGGGAGAGTAGGATTACACAAAATATGATAAACCATTAGAAATGGAGAAGAGCAATTAGGATCAATCAGTGCATCCATTTTTAGAAACCTGAAACAATGGACACAGGACACCATAGTGCTATGTGCTGTGCAGACACAGGACACAAGGTCTCTACCTCTCAGGACAGAGCAGTTAAGTTTAAAATCAAAGGCAACAAACCAAAACAGACAAATCGTGACAGGACAACAACTCAGGCATCCTGACAAACCTGCATGGCAGCTCCTCACTGTTGTCAGCTCTTCTCCAAAAAGGACAGTTTTGAGGAGTGTAATGAAGTACTTGAGGGACAGAATGACAAGCTTACTGATGTTTATGGAGAAAGCCTTCCTGTGAGAGGGATGTGAGGGGTGGGAAGTTTGGAGATCTCTAACTGAGATTACATTAGCAGATTCAGAGGTTATGTTTGACATGGCTGCGTGGAACACTTGAACTGCCTTTTTGTTAGCCTAATCTGTCCAGATGATCAAAAAAGTAATTGGGAAGAGAGAAAAGAGAGGAAAGAGAAAAAACAAAAGCCACATCCTCTGTGTAATGAGAGCCATGCCATAGGCTGGGTGGAAATGTGGCAGCATTTCAAGCACATGCTACTCCCCACTTTGATGAAATCCTGTTTTTTAAATCTCTGCCTGAGATCAAGGCTGGACGGGAAGAGAGAAGTGGACTTTTGCAGAAATGCAATGTTTTGCCTGTCTTGTGTCCAGGCACATATGTAGCTCTGAATCTGAGTGTCGGTCAACAAAGTAGGATGTCTCAGTAGGATGTGTCAGTAAATTCTTTGCTGGAACTGCTTTTGTTCAGTCCACTTGAAGTTGTGCATGATGTCCCTTGACTTGATGCTGACCACCTCAGTGGTAAATGAAATATTTTGCATCTCCAGCTTGGGACATGGCAGATAATAAACAGGTTTTCTACTTAGAAAAAGACTGACCTTGTCCAGGAAGGAAGGACATTCTGAGCAGTCCTTTTGCAGTATCTCCAGGCAAAGAAGGGACCTGTTTTTGTCCCTTAGCACTTTTCCTTCAGAGCTGTTGGTCAGCCTTGGCCCATGGCAGTCCCCTTTAGTCTTCAGCTGTTAAGTTTGTAAAGGCTCTTCCCTCCCAATTTTCTTGGATGCCACAACTGGAAATCACAAATTTATAGCCCACTCACAAGGAAAAAGGCAAAGACTGGTCATGGAGGTGAGATGCTTGTGAGCCAGAAGTGATGTGTTAAAGTAGAAAATATGTCCACAAAGCAAATACAGAGTATGCAGACTTTTTGACTGTCCTAGATAGATCACCTTAAAGCAATTTCCTGATGTAAATTAGCTTCCCTTGAAACATCTCAGAAAAAATGCCTGTCTGCTGCAGAGAAACTGAAATATTTCTTATAAAGGAAGATTAATAATGAACACACAATCTGAAAAAAAGGAGTAATCTATAGGTGAGTATCAGGTACAGTGAAAATGTGGCTGTAGAGAGAGGTTACAGATAAAATGATCATAGGAAGGAAATTTGTTGGTTTCTCACATTTAATATCACAAGGTGCTTTCTAAAAATGAAAGTTGAAATTGCACAGAGTATTATTTTGCAACTGTAATACAAATATAGTATCCAGAATGGTTCTGTAGCAGCAATCAAACAGTAATGAGGGAAAGAATGATGCTGGAGTAAGACTGTAATGCTAAATAAAAAAAAATTCCTTAGTCCCATACTTGCCAGCAAATTCCTTTATCTAGACCCCAATGCTAATGGAAGTTTTTCACTCTAGATATCTACTGTCACTCAACAGAGGCCATGTGCAAGGTTTCAGAATGTGTCCCTCCTCTGTCCTTCCCCATCCATGTCTTTGCTGCTGTTGTGATCCTGTGCCTGTTCAGACGGAGACCAAGTGGAGCATACTGTCAAGCCTTCTTTTCCCATATACCTGAATTTTCTTCCAGTGAAAAACAGGATGCAGGATGGGGGGAGAAAATGGTACATCTGAACCTTAGCCTCATATGTATTTAAAATGTGGCCAGGATACATTTTGGGAACTGATGTCTCTGGCCCCACAATTTTAAACACACCTGGAAGGTACAAGTTGTCTGATATCAGATTTCAAAAATTAGGGATTAAACTGTGTTGCTTACTGCCTTCCACTGTAAAACAGGAATAACATTTTACAGCAAAGCAAGGAATGTGGACAAAGTCAGCTTTTTTTTTTTTTTTTCATAATCAGATAACTGCACCAGGAGAATAATTATTTGTCTGTTAGCACTTGATTTGCATGTGGCTTCAGAATTATCCATGAAAGATGCTCTTAGTATGAATGTCTGAATGTGAAATGGCTGCTGTTACAATTAAAAAGGCTAAGGAAGCCTATGGAAAATTGATAGGGAAACCTCTGTGTGAAATTTTAGCTAATTAAAACATTTAATTTATTAAAACAACAAAACACAGAGAACTGATTCAAGACCATCTGTTCAGGATAATCCTAAGTATATAGTCATCGTTTTGCATCATTTGAGTAATAACCATAGTTGAGCAAACATTTTGAAAGAAAAATAAACCCATTAAGCATAAGTTCTATGTTAGCCCAATGAGGACCCTAGTCCACAGTCAGGACTGGGCCTTTAGGCTTTGACAATATAACAAAAGCAACAAGGAAAGGGAGTGAAAAATAATTGAGGATTAAACAGCAGGTTTTAACATATTTAAAGCTGTTGATTCATACACCCTTGACTAATAAAAAGCATATTGTGATTTCCTAATTACTCAAGTTTTGCCCCCATTTAAACAGTATTTTGTTAGTTTGAGCCTTCCTCCACAAATTTTTATCAGGAGCAGAATGAACAGCAATCAAAATATGCACTAGAATGTTTTCCTCTCAGAAAGAAACAAAAAGAAAATAAGAAAAGCATATTCCTCCTATGACAGTGTTTGAATTTTAATGTAAAATGAATTCTGAGATAATCCTCACTTACAGAGGCTTGTTCTTGCACTGAAGGATGACAGGCTTTAAAATCTGCCAAAGATGAGTTCAGAACTTTCTTTCTGGCTCTGCATTGCTTCTGCAGTGCGTGCTGACACCACTGCTGCTCAGGGGAGCATAAGGAGTCTACCTTAATTTAAGGGTGAGCTGTAGAAATGGGAAATGCTGACAGCTGGGCCTCAAAGGTGAAGAAGGAACTGACGTTAAACTCATCTTTCAAAGGACAAAATGGATAAGCAAGGGTAGCAAATAGCAAGGCTTTAAAATAGATTCTTTCTATACTCACTGATTTACATTAGCTGTATCCATTTTATCAATTGAGGGATATTAAGGCTATGCCTATGCTAGCAAATTAAATATGCTTATGATCCCACTGAGGGCCACTGTGACTACCCATTTTGTTAAACTCTCTTATCTCCCCAAACAGAGTGGCTGCATCCAAACTGCACATCGCGAATGGTCCGTGACTGATTGTCACACAGCATCCAGGGGCTGTCTGGGGAAGGGTTGCACACCCTAGCACAAGTGTCAGGAGAGCCTTCTCACAGGAGCTCTTGCTGGGATCTTTCTTCCAGCTTAACAGTCTGGATGCTCAAGTTCTAGTTCCAAGGGACATTTACTATCTCCTTCACCAGTACAGGGAGAGCAGTGCATTTGGCTACTAACATAAATAAATGTGCTGAAGTCATCAGAATAACTCATACTGATGAAAGCATAGATCTAGTATGTTGTACCATTGATGTAAAACTACAATATGATTAGGAATTATTACAACAGCAGTCTTTGCATAGTCATATGCATTTATTCTGTGAAGCCACAGACTTCTGAAGATCTGGTGGCTGTTTATACGCCCAGAGTTACCTGCATACTTCAGGGTTTAACACACTGTGTTCAAGACACAGACAGACAGTAAAACCCACTGGGAATGCACTTTACAACATTCAGGTTATTTCTTTTGACAACTGAAATCTATATTATACTTCTGCTAGGTCTTCACTGTGTCCTGATTCAGAAAATCGGTATTGTAAATGACTTGATTTGAGGAAGGTAAGGCCCTCACCACAAAACAGGAGATGTATGAATAGTTGAAAGTAGCTAGAATCCTACCAGAATTTCAAAGCTAGCAGAGTTGTATTGTGTTTATTCCAACAGAGCTTTTGGCTTCACCTATAGGAAATAATATGTGGATAATGTATCTTAGAGTTTCAGCAAAGGACATACCAAACATGCAGTGACTTGCTCAGACCTAACCAATGTAGGACAAAAGATGAGATGTACAAGACCATGGGAAGTAAAATATTCCTTGTTCAAATTTATAAGCTGCATGAACGCTCTGAAAATTAAGCCTTGTATGCATAGTTATCAACCCTTACTTCCTGGTCACACAAGATCTGGTTCTAGATTACAGGCCTGCAGCAAAAGAAGCAAAGCAACAGAGCAGGAAAGAGTGGGAGACAAAAATAGTATTTATTTTTTACTCACCTAAGTAATCAAGTATTTCCATATGCCATGCAGCAATTGAAACTTGGTTTCCAAGTAATTTTCATCTATGGTGGATCTTCCACCATCTGATAATGGTGCAACCTCTGATTAAAACTCTTTATGAGGTTGGGATGTATAATACTACTCTCTTGTGTAGATTCCTTTTACCTAAGATGGCTTGGGTTGATGGTATACTTTTCTTCCATATAAGGTAGTAGGCTTTTCTTGTGCTATCTTCACCTGTTTTCCTGATATATGTATGGACCCAGTATGTTTGAAACAGCTGTCTCTGAATAAAGCTGGGCTCAGAGTGGCCAGAAGTTGTTTGCAGAGGGAGGACAGACACAAGAGCACGCATATGCTCAGAGCAAGACTGCATCATCATCATTTCCATAGAAGCTAAAAAGAAATAAACACAGAAGTCTGATTTTGCTGCACAATGTCTTTCTTAATTGTCAAAGTTCAGCTGGGCTAGAAACCAAGTTAACCACATTTTAATGCTAAGCATGTCTGAAGACTCATGCTGCACGCCTAAGGCAAGCATGTTCTCAGAAAGTAGGCTCTACACCAGGCACTGAATGCAGCCACAACAAATCATCTTCTTTGCACATCTAGATCCTGAAACAGAGTGTAAAAAGACTATGCCCACTGTGGCATAAGTGTGGGAAGAAGAAAATAAAACCACCCTCACAAATGAAAATATGGAAGCTCTGCTGCACCATCGGTGACTCAGACCTGCTTCTTTCACCCCTGCCAAGAAATTCAGGACATGCCCTCTTCAGAAATCCCTGGCCATGTTACTGAAATACCTGCACTTTCCAAATTCTGTCAGAAGGTGCGCACACCCTCTTTCCAGACCTTGGCAGCATAAATCGAATGATTCTGTGAGGAACAGTCTGGGGTCTCAGGTTCCTATAGCTCCGTTACATACTCCACAATAGCTCAGCAGCAGATGCTGTTGGTAGGAACTCGGTTTATGTACTGCACAGACGAATTTTCACTGAAGCAAATCGACTTTGCTGTGAAGGATGTTGGAAAGCTCATGTGTGGGAGGAGAAGAAAGGTTCCTATGCCTCCATCACAGCTTCCAAAAATCCCAGTGGGTCTCAGCTGCTCTGAGTGGATTAACTGGGTGTCTGGGGTTCAGGGACAGGGTTAGTTGTTTTTATCTCAAAATAATGTGTATGACTTTGTAGATCATAATTACTCAAGCTGTATCCTGCTGCTCCTCAGGGGTGAAAGAGCTCTCCCCTCTGCTTGACTATTGGCCCACTGAAATCACTTTGGTTTGGGGAACAGGAAAAGGCCAGAGCTGTGACCTATGAAACAGATCTGTGAATCTCTTGGTTTATAAATCCCAGCAGTGAGAGGCTGGCCCCCTTATGACAGCTGCCTGTAAAACCTGTGACCTGACAGTGAACAAAATGTCAAGTCCTCTTAACAAAGGAATCACTAGACTGCTGCTCAAAGAGAGGAAGTTCTCAAGTAGGTATTTTGTAATTTAAGTGACACTCTTCCCTACTGAATGCAGGCTTGATCGCAGCATTTCCTACAATTGTTGCCTAGCATCTGGATTCCTGCTGCTCCCCTTCAGGGGCTGGTGATACTTCTCCAGAAGTTTCAAGCACATAATTAGATAGCTCCCTTAGTAAGCAGAATTTCCTGGAGGGGAAGCACATTGCAGCACTCTTCCACAACTTGCCTAAGCTGCCAGTAAGAGCCAAAGAGAAGGCTGGTTCTTAAATCCACAAGGATCTGCAATCTCAGCTGCCCCAGAGTGCATAGCAGTAAAAGTTTGGCAAGGCTCTGACATAGGAGTTGCATGTATTTAATAATAAGTTTTGGATAGCAGAGCCCAAGAAGAGCCGGGCTGCAATTTGGCAGGAAACTGGACCAATCTAACAGCTTGGTGTTGCCAACAGTCTATGATCCTATTCCCATCTCACCCTTCTGCTCCCATCAGAGCCTCCTGCTCCTTCTATGGAATTGCTTGGTGTGGAACTCAGCCAAACATGCCAGGTGACCAAGAAAGCTGACTCAGCTCCTAAGCTCAGGAGACCACTCACTTTTTTGCTGGCTTTGTTTTCTGATGCGAATAGTGAGATAAACTGACCCAGTCTTAAAACTAAGTGCAAAACTAACGCTGGCATTGGTGCAAGGCAAACATTAATGGCATGTGCCTGTGTGGGAGGAAATGCAGGACAAAAAAAAGATGAGCAGCCCCCTTCCAGCAGCAGCAGACTGTTAAATTGCATTCAGGATCACATGAACCCCCACCTTTGGGCCTTGCTCATTGCCAAGTTTATTTTTTTTTTATTTTTTTTTTAATTCCAAAACCCTACAGTGGGTGATATCTAATTTATTTTGAGACTCAGTGTGCATTTCAAACAGATTTATTTTATAGGAGGTATGGATGATGGCAACCCAACAGAGCAGATAACAGGCCAAATTATACTTTGGAGTACGATTCCAGCACAGCAGAAGCTACTCTAAATTTGGGCTACTGCTGCCTGATTCCCCTCCCTCCTTACTCCCACAATTCTTCTTTTCCTGCATGTTTTGGTCTTATGTTTTCCATAGCATTGGTGCCAGTAGAATCAGAAGATGAGCTATGCTTAGGGAGCTGACCTAAATAAAATCTCACCTGTCCTGAAAGTTTTTCCCTTGGGAATCTTGTTTTCTGAATCAGAGCACTGCACAAGTCCGTCTCATTAAAGGGATGGGGTACAAACATTTAGCTGAAGGTGTAAATAAAGTAAGAAAGCTACTTTGTATTTTTAACAGCCTGTTGTTTTTTAACATGCATAGTAGGAGAGTTTTCAAACTTAGGCACTAAGAATAAAACAGGAAGATTCACAAGGGACTAAAGATGGAGTATTTCATTTCTAGGCAGGTACTCAAAGACTTTAGTTCAGGAGGTTGATTTAGGCATCTGTCTCCCCTTCCCGGAACTGAGGAAGTTAGGTAATGCATCCTTTGTCTACAAACAAAACATCTGATTGTGGGAGAACAGCATCTTTTGAAACCAGCCAGAAGGAAAGACAAGGCAGAGAAGAGCTGAGATTCTTTTTCTCATATTTAGACTTCTCTGTGTGTAAGATTGGAACATTTTTTGATCTCTCCTTCCTTTCATTTGTTTCTTGATTTAGGCAACTAGCTCCGCCCTAAGAAATAAATGTGTCCTGCTGAAAAGTGGCCTCCAAGGAAAAATAGGCAATGGTTTAAATATTCGGTTTTCATGGGTTGACCCTGGCTGGATGCTGCTCATTTACTGCCCTCTGCAGCTGGATAGAGGGGAGAAAATTTAAACAAGGGTTCATGACTTAAGGACTGGGAGAGGTCACTCATCAAACACCATGAAGGGCAAAACAAGCTTGACTTAGAGATATAAGGTGAATTTGTTACCAATAAAATCAGAGCAAGATAATGAGAGGTAAAAGAAGCTCTTAAAAAAAAACACCTTAGCTACCTCAACCATCCCTCTTTCCCACCAACTGTGCAGGAAGATAGGGAAGGGAGTTTGGTCAGTTCACCATCTGTGATTTTTCTCTCGCTGCTAAGGGAGAGGAGTTGTTCCCCTGCTGCATTGTGGGTCCCTCCCACAGGAGACAGTTCTCCGTGAACTTCTCTGACGTGACTCCATCTCATGAGCAGCAGCTCCCTGTGACCTGCTGCAATGTGAGTCCTTCCCATGGGCAAGAGTCCCTCTCAAACTGCTGTGGTGTGCATCACTCTTCCAGGGCTGCAGTCCTCCACGTACACACTGCTGCAGCATGGGAGCTGGGTGTCTCTCTCCACAGGTCTCCCACTGGACCACAGCCTCTCCCAGCCATCCATGCACTCTGGCCTGTGCTCCTCCACAGCCTGCACATGGATCTCTGTGTCCTCCCATGGATCCTCCAAGGGCTGCAGGGACACAGATGCCCCACCATGGTCTGCACCAGGGGCTGCAGGGGAACCTCTGCTCCAGCACCCGGAGCACCTCCTGCCCTTCCTTCTTCACTGACCTTGGTGTCTGCAGAGTTGTCCTCTCACATATTCTTTCTCCTCTCTACTCTAGTCACAACGAAAACTGTGCAACCACTCGTTTAGATTTCTTCTTAAATAAGTTGTCACAGAGGTGTTACTGCCATTTCTAATTGGCCCAGATTTGAACACCAGCATGTCCATCTTTGGAGCCAGCAGAGACTGGCTCAGCAGAACATGGTTAAAACTTCTAGCAGCTTCTCACAAAAGTCACCTCTGTGGCCCCTCAATGCCACAAACCATGTGAAACCAATTAAAATTACATTAAATGAAATGTCAAACATGGAAAATTCTGAAGTAAAGTCAAAACAACAAAACGGAATTGAAGAGAAAGGAAGACAATCGAATTGAGCTGAAACTTCAAGAAATAATTGTCAAAGAAACCTGGAGATTTAATTTCCATTCAGAACTTTTGCATTTTCCAATTTCATTTCATGTTGTTGTATTACCTCTCCTGTCTTTTCATTCCCATTCATTTCTTGATTTCTCATTTCCTTTCATGAAATGAAATCTCAAGGTTTCATTGAAAATCGTGTCATGAAGTTTTTGCTCATTTTTATGCATTTTTGTATTTCCATTGCTTTTCATGGTTTCACTTCATTTCAGGATTTTCTGTTTTTCCAATTTCATGTCATTATATTTCCTTCTCCATATTTCCATTTCACTTCATTTCTCTGATTTCAAGAATTCATTTGCCTTCACGAAATGAAATTCTTCATTTTGTGAAGGGAAATATAATATTGTAATTTCAACGAGGATCAATTCAGCATTTTTGGGGCCATTTCACTGCAGTTAATGTCATCCCCTTCCCTTTAAATGTTTTTTTTTAGGTTTCATTTAGTCAATTTCTTCTCCAGTCTCTTCATTTCACTTTGTTCTCTGATTTCAAGAGTTCAATGTGTCTAATTTTGGCAAGGTTCTTTCCTTTTCACTGCCCCTCATTTCATCCCACTCCATTTTGTTGTATTCACTCAGTTTCCAAATTTTCTTCTTTTTTTTGCTTTTGATTTCTTTTCTTTCTTCTTCTTTCTTTTGATTTCATCCTATACCCTTTCCAGTTTGTTTGTTTCACTTTCTTCTCTGATTTCAAGGTTTTATTTCCTTGCATGAAATGAAATCTTTCACTTCATGCAAGGAAATGAAATCTTGAAATCAAGGAAGGAAGTGTAATGGAAAGACAGGGAAGGAAGTATAATGACATGAAATGAAATTGGAAAAACCAAAAATTCTGAAATGAAGTGAAACTAATGAAAAGGAATGGAAATTAAAAAAAAAAAAAAAAAAAAAAAAAAAAAAAGGAAGCTAAACTAATTAAAAGGAATTGAAAGAAAGGAAGTTCATTGAAATGAGTGGAAACTTCATTACATGATTTTCACTGAAACCTCGAGATTTCATTTCCTTTCATGATTTATTTTTTTGTGAAAGGAAATCAAACGAGATACGAAGAAATGAAGGTAAATTAACAGATAGGAAAGGAAATATAACAATGTAGTGTTTAGATCTTGGCTGGGTGGCACATGTCCACTAAACTGCTCTATCACTCCCCTTCCTCGTAAGACAGATGAGAGAAAAGGATGGAAAACATCTTGTAGGTTGAGATAAGGCAATTTACTAAAGCAAAGGAAAACCAAACACATGAAAGTTTTTGCCTCAGCACACATACTGGTTTCTCTGGATGGCAAACATTCTGGAATAACAAATGGACCAACTTCTTCCTCTCTCCCTTAGCTTTTTTAATCTCAGTTGATGCCATATGATGTGGAATATCCCTTTGGTTAATTTGGGTCAACTGGCCTGGTTGTGCCCCCTCTCAGGATCTTTCCCACTCCCAGCCCCTTGATGGGGGAAGGAATGTTAGAGGGAGAGCATAGCTCAGCAGTAGCTAAAACACTGGTGTGGTATCAACACCCGGCCAGCTACAAATGCAAACCACAGCAGCAGTGAGGGCTGCTAAGGAAAAAAATGAACTCTACCTCAGTCAGACCCAATAACCCACTCAAAGAAAAAAGAGGATTTTCCTCAGAGGGACACTGTTCAAACCTGGAGTTCCCTTTCCAAAAGGAGACCTTCTTAAGCCAGAGCCAGGAGGCTAAGGTGCATGACCATCCCCACCTACAGCAGAGACTTCTAGACAAAAAAACCCAATGAAGAATTGCAAAACCAAGAAAAGCATAAGCAATAATAGGAAGCTCAACTCTGTACCTTAATTATAGATGTGCTCACCTGAAAAATGGAGGTCTTGAGTACCAGTCCTTGCTTTCAGCACAGCTTGCAGTTTTTTAATCCAGTGACTCTTTAAAGCAAGCCACATAATTCCAGGGGCAGGGCTATAGGCAAGGTATTAATTCTCCTTATTTACTAAATTCTTTGATTTTTTTAAAGCTCAAGACATTTGTACAGTTACTAATAACATGCTGCAAATGCCCAACAGCTCTAAGCAGGAGAAAGAATGAATGCTTTGTTATTCTAGGAAAATAGATGTGTATTTTACTGTAGTCATAACAAAGGAAGCTTCAAGCATTTCTCTACATGCCAGTTGGGTTGTTTTTCTCATCATAGATATTCATCTGTCTGCAGAGTGTAATGTCTTTCTATGTTCATATGTGATGCATTCTGACAGCTTTTCTACAGTTAAAATTTGATATTTCAAGAAATCCATTCACAGTCTGGCTTTGAATATAGCACGTGCAGTTATTTCAGCTTCCACATCACTTTCCATTTTATTTTCAGGAAATGTTGGTTAGCGTATTCTTCTACATGTGTGAAATTTCAAATTGGAAAGGACTTGTTTCAATTCTCCTTCTTTTAATGGAAGCTTGTCATCTCTCCAAAAGATAGAGGAAATGGGGCGTGACTGAGAGTTAGATTCCTTCCCTACATACTGTTACTTCTGGAAAATTAGTGCCCACCAGCTGTTTGGAAGTGAACACAAGACATTATTCCAGCAGCAGCAGTATTGCCAGAGGTCAGTCTGAAACTAGGGACATTGCATGGCTTCTCCAGCTAACCTACTGCTGGTGTTCAGATGTTGAAACAAACCACAGCATTTTGTTTTCATGAAAACAAGCCTTGATGTAATCAGGCACATGAGATTAACAGCAAGCACTTGTAATAAGGAGTGAAACTAAGAGACACTAAAATCATAGTAGAAAAAGGGCAAAACTACAGTCTCTTCAAGAAATTTAAGGTTTAATATTTTTAAGTTTTAATGGCAGAATTTATCAAACACTGAAACCTTTTCTAACTGCTTATGTCTGAACAGATTTTCAATATAATTTCCTCGCATAAACAATCAAAAATCTGTGTCAAGTCCTCCTCTTGTTCATAAAGTTCTGTAGCATCGAGCTACTATTTAGTTGGTCATTTCTTGCCTTTTTCTTGGTACCTGTGTTCACGCCAGGAAGAGGAGCTTGGTGAGAAGGGAGGATTATAGATTTATGATTTTATCTCTGCAGAGTCTGGCATGGTCTTTTGTTTTGAGACTGCACCTTAGTACCTGTTGTTGGGAAAGATGGAACAGGAAGGACTTATGGATATGATTGTATGATAAGAAATACTGCAGATGTAAAACCTGTGAGTGAAACAGAAATGAAAGCCAGCTTTGAGGTGTAGGCATGGGAGGCAGGAAAACGGTGATTAACTGGAGATGGGTTGAAGGACAAGAAAACAAAAGGACTCAGGAATGTAGTCTTTCCACTCTGCCAAGGTATCAGGGAACATGTGCAAAAGAAAGTAATCTTTAGGGTTTAGAATATAAAATGACATGGTAATATAGTAGTTATTATAGGCTGCATGCAAAGTTTTTAGGTTTTGTATCTTGCACCAATTGGTCACTGTAAATTAGAATATTCAACACAAAAAGAGATATAATGTATTGTAACAACGTGCTAGCTCTCTCTTCCCCTCTCTCTTGCCCTCTCTTGCCCCCATGCCCTTGTTTGCTCTCTTCCCCCTACTCTTACCCCGCTTCTACTTCTACCCTCTCTCTCTCTCTCTCCCCTGTCTCTCTTTTGGGGCTTTGCTTCAGCCAAGGCTGGTGGCTGAAGGCAGGCCCTCTTTACCCATGACCCTTGTAATAAAGCCACATGTTTCTAGAATATCTCAGGTCTGCAGAGTTCCTTGTCCCTGCCACCCATGGATGCTCCTACACCTGTATTGTCTGTTTTGGTGAGAGAGAGGCAACTGTTTGTCTAGGAAGACGACAGAACCAATGGCACATGTGAATTCACAATCCAGATTTGTGTGGGTCTCTCATAAGCAAGGGACAATTTTTCAGGCATTTGATAGCCTGAGAGAAGTAGAAATCCCATAGAGATAGGATAGCCTTTTCACAGAGACAAAAGCAAGCCTGATTATGGAATATCTATTTCCTGAAAAATAAATCTTAAAATTTGTATTATATATATTTATATAATATATAAAGACAGGTACTGTGAGTTAAGAGAGAAAGAAAGCCTAAGGTCCCTAAACCAATACAAGACATGTGACTACAAGCAGAATGCATGTCTGGAATACTAACATTGTGTTCTTTGCTCGGGGGGTCTGGAGGAATGTGTCATGGTTGTCTTTTGGCCTGAGTGTATTTCCCATGAATCAAAGGTGCAAAGAAGTGGGTGAGGCAAGAGGATAGACTGGTGTACACTCAAGGCTCACCCTGACATAGCAGATATATGTTTGGACTTGGGACTATGGCAGAGGCACTCCTGCGTTCTGATGTTTACCCCATGAGATTGTTTGATTTTGCTGGCACATAGCAGAAAGGTACAGCTAGTGCTGTGAGGAAAAGCACAGCATAGTGCCATCTCCAGCACTACCTTGTCACCTACACTGGCCGGGTAGGGAGCTGGAGCTGTTGGGTGACTGTGGAAGGATATTCTAAGGTGCCAGTGCAATGGTCATATCAGAGACACCCAAATAGTTCATAGAACAGCCTACAATTCTATAAACATCCTACCTGCACTTCCATTCTTGTGAAAATGCTCGAAGAACAGTAGAACTATGCTGTGTTTTAAAGGACAAAATATCACAGCTAGGAAGGCAGAAGCACTTGGGAGAGTTACCACTATCCAGAATAAATGTACTTGAGCAGTCCTAGCACAAATGTGTTCTCGGGTACTCTGTCCTGCAAGACAGAGGAATCTGCCAGGTACTGTATACTCAGGCCATAATGTACCAAACAGCTTAAATACATTCTTAATTGCAAGCAATGAACCCAAAGGCCAGAGTTAAACATAGGGAAACCAAGGTATTGAACTAAAGGAAAAACCCTCAGCACTTCACAAGGTCGACCTTAAGAAAAATTGGACCTTAATTTCTTGAAATACGATAATTGTTCATGTGTCTTTGAGCCTTGAATTTGGAAATGAGGGTGACTGTTATTTCAAGGTGTATGACTCAGGCCCTGAGTAACCAGAGCAAAATCAGAGACAAGAATTAGAAGCACAAGGGATACTGTGAGAGAAGACGCAAGCAACTGAGTAAGAGGGTTGCCTGAGGTGAACTTCTTGCCACACTACCTGCAAATGCTTATAACTCACTCCTATGACATTCTTTTCATTGCCAACTTTATTACCAGATAACCTAAGTGTCATTTATGAAGCACCTGGGGACAACAAATATGTGCAATCCCAGCCTGGCCACATTCCCTCCTACTGTAGTGACTACGCAGCTCTTACTGGGATGGGGGGAGGGCAAGGCAGGTCTTATGAAACTGATTCAGTGAGGTTAAGAGAAATGGAAACATGTAAATTATTCTCCTGTCATGACACTTTTCAAGGTCTGCAAAGATGTGACAGATTGTACGGGTTGCTTTTCGTATTCTGTATTCCAATGTGCATTTAGCATATATGCCTTATATGCTCAAGTTCATGCCTACACAGCAGATTTAATGAAGCATTTTCCTATGCTGGCATTGTCATGTGTATAACATTAGAAATTTTGACAGGCAGCATGGAGATAAGCAAAGTTCTGGGCCTTTACAAGGCACAAGAAGCAAGTCCTAGCCCAAGTTTATATTAAACAGGTAAAAAACCCAGAATAATTTCAAAATACCCTGGATATCAGGGATACATTTATTTTAATAATGTATGAAGTCCTGTCAGATTACTTTCATTGACTGCCACCTATCTCACACAAGGTGGCATGGTAAGACAGCATGGCTTTTGATGATTTTATGTCAGTACTATGTTGCAGTTTGAGCTAAAAAGGAGACATGATATGAGTAAACATAAACTGTAGTTAAGATTTTTCCACTGGAGGGGAGTTTGGTGTGAATTTTGCGTAGAAATCATCTTAGAAATCAGAATGGTTGGTCAGGACCTTAGAGACCATCCAGTTTCAACCCCTGCCATGGGCAAGGACACCTTCAACTGGATCATGTGGCTCTGGGCTCCACCCAACCTGGCCTTTGAGACGTGGTCTCTGACTCTTCAGTGCCAATGCTTCATCCTTTTTGGAAGCAGATAAGGCGACTCTCTAAAGAGCTCTGTTGGCTACCTGAAAGCATCCACATGAGTCACTCACTGAAGAATGTCTTTTCAATGGGCTTTCAGTACCCATGCTTGTGGATAATCAAAACTACAGAAACAACTCTTCACTTGGCCTATCACTAACCCTTGAACAACTCATCTACAGACAGAATAACTCTGCCAGCATTTAAATCACAGCCGAGTTTCTTTCTGCATGATACATTATTATGCAAATAAATGGCAGAGGCCTGAAATAGAGATCCACTCAAGGCCTGCTTCACAAAGGACAGATCACTACTGATTGTATTCTTTCCCAGGCTTAAGAGCTATGAACTCTCCCCTCAATTCACATGGAACCAGCACTGTCAGTAGTTTGTTAGATTTCAGAATGTCCCGTGGGATCCTATTTGGCTGCTGAGTATAAGCAATTCTGTAATTGCTTTTGGAATAGTGTATCATACTGTTTTCTCAGCTGCCAGTGAAAACTTCCTCAGTTCTCCCAAGACTTTTCTTTCATAAGGGGTTTTACCTCTGCCCATCTCCAACTGCTAGAAGAGAAACCACTTTTTTCACTTTTGCCCATGTAGGTTTCTAAATAAATCTTCCGTTTTATCTTTACCTTAGAGCTCAGTTCTCACAACTAATTTAAGCCAGGTACCTCTATTTCTGGCAGGTTTTCTGCTCTTTCTGAATCTCAGGACAGAAGCTGATGCTGATGTCAGCTGCAGGTATTTGAAAACCTGTCTGGAAGTTTCATTAAGCAGGTGAAAATCTGAGTAGCATCTTGGAGATTAGAAGATGAACTCACCCAGTTAAAAGACAGGTGACCTAGTCTAAATGGGAAGAGATGACAGCTTTATCTTTAGCAGGCAATGGGGCACAATAAAAGGCTGAGGGAGATGTGGGAAGAGATTCATTCTAAGTAAATTACAACTCCTATCAGCCTAGCTGGAATTCAGCATGTGGGAGAGCAGGGACTGCAGCTGTCATCATTGCCCTTGGATTTTTTTGTGAGGGGAAGTAAACAACTCTGAATTTCAGCCTGGCTTCTACAGAAGCTTGTGTGGGTGTCCCAATAGTTTTTGGTAAACAGTTTACAGCAGGAGCCACCACAAAAATTATTTTTTTCCCTCCAAATAAACAACTTTAAGTTAATGAAGGCTTAAAATTACTATGTGTTGGGGGGTTACCCCAGGAGTCTCATTATCTCTAATTGGATGTTTTATTTCATGAAGTACTCAGCATTAACTTTTAGCTTGGTGAGGAAAAAAATCTCATATTTAATTGCCTCCAAATTTTCCTTTATTCCTGGGAAGACTTGGCAGGATTGTGAATATCTCTAGTGGCCAAGCTGTCAAACAAGCTTTTCCTTTTCAAAGGACATTCTCCTTTCTTTCTTTTCCCTCCCCTCACTATCCATGGCCAATTTTGGTTCTCTTTCCCACTCAACACCTCCTACTTCATAGGCAGCACTGGTCCCCACAAGCCCTCCAGCAGACTGAAAGCAAGGACTGCTTTCTGCCTCGGTGACTTCCTGTCTTAAGGGCTCTGTGCCCAAATTTACACCAGAAGAAATCAGTGTAATTCAAGTTTAATATAGCTCAAAGCAGAGCTAATTCTGTGCTGAAACAGTCTGGAATGGCATACCAAACTCTGGTTTTGGCCATATGTACTAGTGTTTCAAACTCCTTCCCCCCAAAAAATAAGTTTTGGCTCATAGTATTATCTATTTTTATCTCATCTATAACCTATTCTAAAATTACACCAGTTAAGCAAAGCCACCTTTTTCATTTCCTTTCTTATCTCATTGGTCTAAAATCACTACGCAACATAAATGAGCTGGGAAACATAGATTTCTTTTTAAAGAGCAATGAGAAATGGATGATTTATCAGACACATTTCAAAATATTAATGGTGTAAAGACATCCTGATAAATGAGGGATGATTATTCTCATCTTCACAGACCAAAGTACAGCTGTGAAATCCCTCCAAACAGTGCTCAAGATGTTTGATTTCTATTTTAGTTGATATTTGACAGAAAGGAATTTATTTTTACATTATCTATGAGAAGTGGAAATGAGTATTTGTTCTGCCCTTTTTCCTTCTTGCTCTCCTTGCTTATCCTCCTGCCTTTTTATTTGTAGTGTTTGCAATGCTTTATTACACATGATCCTGAGAGCCTTCAGGAGTTGTGTATCTTCTGTAGTCAGTATTTTTCCTTATTATTTTAAGGTGTGATAAACTCACCCATTGCCAACTGAACACTTGATGTCTAGTATCTGGAACGTATAAATTAGAAGACACCTGAAAAGCACTGTAGCCCAGAAAGAAACAGATTTTAACTGAAGCACAGACCTGCTTTGGGCTTTTTAGGTGAAATTCTCTACAACTCAGCTTCCACATTCTAAAGT
This sequence comes from Zosterops lateralis, assembly GCF_965231275.1. Classification (NCBI taxonomy): domain Eukaryota; kingdom Metazoa; phylum Chordata; class Aves; order Passeriformes; family Zosteropidae; genus Zosterops; species Zosterops lateralis. Next base: position 63,251,735 of record NC_139763.1, on the reverse strand, counting down.
GATCCTCTAGTTCATGGAAAGAAAAGTAGGAATACCTGAAGTTAAGGAATCACAATGTTATGTTGGAAGAAAAGGTTTTGCACTAGAGGAATCCTAGGTCGGAATTTCTCTGAATTATGAATAAAAGAAGGGAAAGACTTCACTTTTCAGCACTAGTCCCATGACATTAGTTGTAACCAAAGCCACGCTCTGAAGACATGGTTCCATATGATGAGGTTAGAGTTCACTCTCTAATGCAGAAGGAAATTAACACCTTCTCCCAAATTGAATATTCTTCGGTCTGGTTATTGAGTTGAAGTGGCTCATGGACCATATGGCAAACACCAGGAGGAGCTAAGGGCAGGTGAAAATCTGCAGTTGGGACATGAGAATTAGCAACATCTCAGCTTCTTGGCCTTGGTGAACTATGAGATCAGATCAGCTGCTCCTAGACCTGTCTAGGAGGAATTGGTTTGCTCTGCAGATCATCACTTCAAGGCCCATTCTGGAAGAGAAAAGACTCAACTGAACAAGATAAAATAAGCAATTTTTGCTTGTGCTAGCAGGTTCTTAACAATACATTCAATATGCCATTGAATAGACAATCTGAAATGAAAGAGCTCTGAAATGTCTAATAAACTCACTGTGCAAAGATCCATGTATGGTCACACAAACGAAAATGTTCTCAGACTACTGGAAAAAATTGGGAACAATGCTTAGTTATTCAGGAGGGGCATGATCTTTAAAGAAGCAGGTCTGGCTCAAAACCAACACAACTATGGAAAAAGTTTACCCCAGGGGAAAGAAGGCGAAAAGCACTGAAGAACTGAGGTAACAGAGGAACCAACACTGGGGGAACAGAGGCTCTGTTGTTTTTATAGGCAAATGCTTCAGAAGTCTATTCAGCAAATTATTCAGTCAGTCTTAAAGTAATCAGCCCATGGGACAAGTTTGGGGCACGAGCCCATTTCACCCAGCCTTTCCCTTTGTCCTGAAGGAGATGACCCCTCTGACATGGTTTGAATGACTTTCTGTGTCTTGGCACAGGCAGGCATTCCCTGATACCTCTGGTCTCACCCTGTCCTCCCACACAGAGGCATGAGCACAATTAAGTCTCTGCCTATTCCACTGCACACCCCAGCTATGGCTGCATTGCCAGGGCAAGGAGAAGGAAAGTACTGGGAAGTAGAAAGCAGACAGTTGTCCATGTTGCCTGCAAGAGGGACAGACATTTGAGAAGCAGGGGGAGAAGGGTGGCTGCTCCAGTGAAAGATGGGTGGTATTGGCCTGGTTGGGTGGGAGTAGTACTGCTGTCTAGAGGAAGGGAGGGAACAAGCTCCTGGGCACAAGGAGAATGAAAGATCAGGCTACAGAAATCTCCTATAACCAATATTCACACCTGTCAACTCTTGGTGTCCTATTAATGCTGCAGGCTTTCAGCTCAGGTGAAACCAGCATTATTGCCCTGAAATATTGCAGAAGTACTTCAAGTCCAAATAATTCAGATGTCAAAATGAGTATGAGGAAGAAAATGATTTAGTGGAAGGACTGCTTTGTTTTCAAGGTTGCTATTTCTTTGTATTTATGCACCCATACAGACACTAACAAATCAGTGAAGTGGATGCACAACCAGACACCATCACTGATTACATCTTTCCCTGAACAAAAGCAAGGAAATAGAGGGGGGAGGGGGAAGCAAGAGAAAGTTATTTAAAAGGCAGAACCATTTGATGAGATTTTATCTGCTATGCAGTTTAAACAGAATTCCCAAATTATTTACAATCAGAATGTTGAGGGTTGTTGGGCATTGCAAAGGAATTTTAAATAACTCCTGTTGGAAAAGTTTTTTTTCTCAGAGTTGCCAAATCTCATTGCTTTATCACAAATCTCAGAATGTTGAATTGCTTATTTCAATCACAGTTCAAAGAATTACTAATGAGTTTCTTGCCTTTTTTTTTCTTCTTTAGATAAATGGAAATTTCTCAGGAACATACTTATTGCAGAAGGTAACAGACAATCAGAGTAAATACCAGAGGAGTCAGGGATGTTATTGTTCATGTAGGCCTTTCTCTATTCAGGGGAGAAGAAAATCACTATTTACTGGCAGCTGCCTGCTGACAGCAGGACACGGGGTCTGGGGCTCCCTGTTGTTCTGTGGCAGTGCTTGCCCCAGTTAATGAACTCTGGCCCCAGATTAGCTCTCATGCTGTACTCCCTCATCTTCTCTCCACCCTGGCCCCTCAGGGTCTTTCAACATTACTGAAACTTTCATGAATATAAAAAATTCCACTGGTTTCACTGTGACTCCACCCAGAAGGAGAGGCCCGTTTCACCAGCCCATATAGAGCAGCATTAAAAAAAAACCCAAAAAAAACCCAAAAACAAAAACAAAAACAAAAAACAACACACACACACAAAAAAACCCCAAAAAACCCAACACAGCAGTACTTTTTAATTATAGCTCAATTGCTGGCAGGGTTGGGGGCAGGATTTGCACCTATTACCTGCTCCAAACATTGTGTGTAGAGGTCTATGATGGACATCAAACTGCTTCAGCCTTCACAGACACACAAGTCTGCACAGGCTGTGTCAGGAGGTCAGTGTTGCTGCTGGTCAAGTATGGGACAGCCAGCCCAGCTAACACCCTGGTCTTGGTCTGATCTAAAGCTCAGGTTTTTGTTATGCTTTCAGTATCAGGCACTTAACCTTCTTTGGTTGTCAGTAAATGCCATTTATAAATGCCTAAAGGGGAGGTGTCAGAGGATGGAGGCTGGTGCTCCTCAGTAGTGTCGAGCAATAGTACAAAAGGCAATGGGCAGAAACTGATGCACAGGAAGCTCCACCTGAACATGAGGAAGAAGTTTGTCATTGTGTGGGTGACCACACACTAGAACAGGCTGCCTAGGGAGGTTATGGAGTCTCCCTCACTAGAGATATCAAGAGCCCTCTGGATGCAATCCCGTACAGTGTGCTCTAGGACAACCTGCTTGAGCAGGGAGCTTGGACCAGATGACCCTGTGTGGTCCCAGCCTGACCTTTTCTGTGATTCTGTGATTTCATCCTCCATCTGATCAAAGGCACCTGAGGGATTTTTGGACACCAAGACACTCAAAAATTGAGCTAACCCCCCCTAAGATGTAATACAGTTGCACACACTTCACCTACAGTCTGTTTCCTGTGTCTTTAGTATATATCTGGGGGCTCTTGTGGAAACCTAGGCACTCCACAAATGCGTTCATTCCAGTTGGAATAGTTGTATCCAGGTGTGGGCTGACCTCTTCTCCCTGACGACTGTCAATAGGAGGACGAGAGGTCACAGCCTTCAGCTTCTCCAGGCAAGGTTTAAGTTGCACATCAGGAAGGTTTTCCTCACAGAAAGGGTGGTTAAACACTGGAATGGACTGCTCAGGGAGGTGGTGGAGTCACCATCCCTGGAGCTGCTTAAAGAAAGACCGGACGTGGCCCTCAGTGCCACGGCCCAGTTAACACGGTGCTGTTCAGACTCCATGACCTCAGAGGTCTTTTCCACCCTCAGGGATTCTGCGATTCAAAGAGCAGCAAGCGCAGATCCTCGCCGAGCGACCCAGCCCCACGACAGGGCGCTGACAGACGTGCCCTTGGCCCTTTCCCCTCAGACCCGGGAGCACTCGCCCCGGGCCCGGCCGCCCGTCGGGCTCCGGCGGGCAGGGATCCGCCCCCCCGCTCTGCCGGCGGCTGCTGTTCTCCGCTCCGCCGCCGGGGGCGCTGCCGCGCGCCTGCCGCGCCTCCGGGGGCGGTTCCCGCTCGGGCCCGCGCCCGGATGGCCATGGCGGCGGCGGCGGCGGCGGCGGCGGCGGCAGGAGCCGGGCCCGGGGCCGGGGTAACGGCGGGCGGGGGAGGCGGAGAGCGGAGCAGCACCCGGGATCGGCTCCTGGCGGCGCTGGAGGATCTGGAGCTCTTGGCCAGGTACCGCACTCGGCCCAGGTGGCGGCGGGGGCGGGGTGAGGGCTCCCGGCGCGGGGCCGGCGGGCGGAGCGGGAGCCCCTGAGGTTGGGATGGGATGGGAGGGGCCCGGCCCGGCTGAACCGCCGGCCCGGGTACGCGTTCTCCTGCTCTCTCGCCCTCCCCAGGCCGGCTGTGCGGGACAGGGGCCGGTGCTGCCCTGGGGCCTGGCCCTGCGCGGTGCTTCCCGCGGCTCATCCCTGTGGGAAAGCATCGGCCGTGCTCCGCCTCCCATTTGCGGAGAGAAGGAACGCTTCCCTTTTCTCCCGCTTGCCTTTCTCACTTGCTGGACACCCGCGTTTCCTGTGAAGTGCACACTCACACGCCGATTTTAGGCAGTTTATTAGTCACTAAAAATTATGCTTAAGTCAGAAATACGTAGATGGTGTTGCATGACAGAGGCTGTTCTGGTCACTGCCTGTACTAGTGCTACATTCACTCCAAGCAGGCTGCAGGGCTCGTCTTCAGAGTGGTAAAAATGCTCAGATACTTATTCCACGATCTGGGCTCCAGGCTGGTGATCTCCATCCACGTTGTCAACCAAGCCGTGGAGGCACAGCTTGCAGTGAAGTTCAGATAGTTCCCAATTATTTTCCACACCTCAGGGAGAGCAGGAGCTTAGGAAAGCATTTTCAGAGCTAATAACCTGTGCTATCCATGTCACTTGCCCACTCGATTACCAAGTTATTGGTGAGTTGCTCTTCTTGTGTCTGGTTAAGTTTTATCCTCAGTCACAGATTTTATTGTGACATAAAGAGAACATGTGTTGATGGAAAAATGAAAACAAAATTGTTCTTTGTCTAAATTATTATTTTTCTTTGGATGCTGGAACTAGTGTTCTACCATAATGAACCCAGAGCAGCACTCAGCAGCATTTAGTGAATTTTCCTGTTGATCAGCAAAGTGTTGTAGCACCCTGGGGCCAGGCCTTTCTCAGTCACAATACTAGTTTGGTGGTAGGGACAAAAATTAGTCCACATGTCTAATCTGTAGCCTTTCTGTAGTTCTGAATCTACATCTGTGCATTATCTGGCTGACACAGGGTAGAATTACAGCACTCCATGACATCACCCTTGATGGTGGTAGCTGACCTACTTCAAATGGATTTTATTTGCTACTGCTCAGTGTTGGTCAGGTAGAGAATAAAGCTTTAATGACAGTTACAAGTTTCTTTATTCTCTAATTGTTTAAAATCATAGTAGGGTTCAGGAGTGACCAAGAGACATAGACCAAGATTAGACCTTTACTGAGGTTTTTTAAAGACATTCCTGGCCCCACTGCTGTATTACTCACCCACCCCACTTACACTGGACCAAGCAAAGAATCACTGTCCCAAGGACAGTCTCCAGATAGACAGTTATTCCTGCATAGGGTTGAACTGCCATTCATAGCTTTAGAAGCCAAATAACTTTGCTGAATTTACAGAAAATGCCTTTTTGCATCATGGTACCCACTGTTTCAGAACAGTGGCAGAGTATCTGGATATCTGGAAGAGTGATCAAGAGGTCTGTTTGAGAAGCATTTCTAGCCTAGCACCAGAATATTACCAGGGTGTTTTTTTGTTTGTTTGTAAGTTTTTTGGGTTTTATTTATTTGGTTGTGGGTTTTTTTTGTTTGTTTGTTTGTTTTGGTGTGTGCATGCTTGTTGCACAGCTAATACACACTATTGTTGAAATACTTGTAAAAGTAGTTCCATAATAGACTCTGTAGGTATTTGGAAGTGTAGACTTAATTGCTCTAAACTACAAGTATATTGGGGAAAAAAATGGAGAAAAGTAGAGAAGTAAAACAGGGAAGACCCTCTTGCAATAAACAAAGGTAGTAGAAAAAGGGTATGGGTGTACTTCATTATGCTGTTTCTTCTCTCAGCTTCTGCTTATGTTTTTTATGGTTTAACAGGAACTTAGCACATTTCTTGAGTTCAAATACATGAGGGCTTCATGAACTCAAATAACAAAGAAAAAAAAGTGCTTTCTTGGTTGAAAAATCCCTGCCCGCACTGTACTATAAAATATAAAATACTCAGGTCCATGAACACTTTTGTAATGATACCAGTACTCTGGTAATTTTGGGGTGCCTTGATGTGATAATGCCTTAGAAAATTTTGCAAATTGAATTCTCCTTTCAGGGAACTAATTGAAATTCTGGCAATTTCAAGAAACCAAAAGCTTCCACAACCAGGAGAGGAGAGCCAGGTAAGCTGACTTTCTGAATTATGGTTCTTTGGGCAAGCATAATGCTTAACTTCTAATTTTTTTCCATTCTTTTGTTTGTTCTTGTTTTCTCCCTTTGTCCTTGCTGATATTCAAGCTAATATTCATGATGGGGCTTTGGACTTGCTACAAAGGCATTATTGGTTCTCCTGTTGTTTATTCATTTTTATGTGCCTCATAGGCTGTTTCTGCAAACAGGAATAAATTTTGTTTCATTTTTCATTCAAACAAAAATACACCTATGATGCCATTTGCTCTTTGTAGCATCACTGAGGGTGTGTTGTTACTCTAGCCAAATTAAAAGTTCTGCAAAACTGTTGTTCAATAGATCCTGGAACTGCTGATTCAGAGAGATGGAGAGTTTCAAGAGCTAATGAAGCTGGCAGTTGATCAGGGGAAAATCCATCATGAAATGCAGCTTTTAGAAAAGGTGGTAGAAAAGCGGGATAATGATATTCAGCAGCTGCAGAAACAGCTAAAAGAAGCAGAGCACATACTGGTAAGTTCATAATGATGTGTTTGCTTTTGAGCATCTTCTTGTAGAAAAGGTGGTTCTGGGCAAAATGGTGTTGTGTTAGTTTGAGAAGATTTAAATATTTAAAACTTCATAAGAGCTTAGTGGTTTGGGTTTTTTCTCAGTAGTCAAACACCAATTAGTTATCATGGTGTACTAAGTTTTGGGTTTTTTTTGTAAGGCTAATTTTCTTCTAAACTTACTTTATTTCTGTGTATTTTGAAAATCTTCCTGGAAGTTTCTCTTTTAGAATGCAATTAAATGGATTTATTGACAGAGCTGACTTTATGTAGAAGTTTATAAATTAAAGATGTATTGAAGGTTTGGTTTACTTTGTGGGTTTTTATTTTTTACAACTAGGCAACAGCTGTTTATCAAGCAAAGGAAAAACTGAAATCAATTGAAAAAGCACGAAAAGGTGAGTATCCATGATTGTACATACTACATAGATGCAGTTCTAAAGAAAGTTGTTAGTGAGCTCAAATTGGGCCCTTTTTTAAATTCTGCTATCACAAATTTCAGATGCTTTGTGTGTAAACAAACTTCCATTTCATTATGAAACTGCAACCATTTCCGCAGAATAACAGCAGGATTTTTTTTTTTTTTAAGTGGCATATTTTAATGTTTTCATATTTTAACATGAAAGTGTCTCAGCAGTCTTCTTGATAATAGTATATCTGATTACTTAAGTAATTGCCTGAGGAGGTTTGCTAAGGAAAGGAAGAGCATGTTTTTGTGTGTGTATACACTGTATTTGAAAGACTGACTGGCTGGTGATGCTGGATTGTAATTGTCATTCTGTGGCACTTACCAAGCTAAACTAACTTTTTTGTTTGGAGGGCGGTGAAGGCATCTTCTTCAGGGTGGTTTGGGTTTTTTTTTGCAGTGTCTTTTATCATTCTGTTATGGCTCTTTCTGTTATGCCTATAAAATCAAGGAATTAAATAAAGTTTCTATTAAGCTAGTACTAGCACATATTTGGAAGGACTTCTGTAGGTACAGTCTATAATTACTAAACGAAAAAGAAATTCTTTTTTTTTACAGAAAATTTTATAATAAAGCAGGACCTGAAGTTTTAGAAATTTTTTTTTTGTGCTTGTCAAGAACACTTGTTTAAGAGACTGTGTTTTTTGTGAGGTTGGAGAACCATTGATACTGAAGATGTTTAGTACTTTGTGTGTGTGAAATTAGTTCACTGCAAAGCTCATCTTTGCGTAGTCTGAGAATCTGCTAAACAGTCATTGCATTTGAACCAGGCTCTTAATGTTTGGCAAAATCACATTCCCAGTCTTTTAGATATTGGTGGACAATATTCTGTAATGATGCAATCTCTTGAGTATGCAGCAACATTTTGTTTCCATTTTTCCAGGTGCCATTTCCTCTGAGGAAATAATTAAATACGCCCATAGGATCAGTGCTAGCAATGCTGTTTGTGCCCCTCTGACATGGGTACCAGGTAAATACTGTGTTTATGACACTAGATTTTTTTAAAGATAATAATTCATGGTTAATATCTGTTCTTACAATGTTTTTATATGGTGATAACCACTGGGGTTTATTAGTGTAATATTGTTTTCAGCTGTTATATGTAATATTTCAACAAAAAGGAAAATCCAAAGGCCTGTGGACTTCACACACATCTCCTAAAGGTTATGAAACCGTCTGCTTTCATTAACAGACTGGCTTCCTCTGTTTTCCATTATTTGCCTTTTTCCCCTTAATGTTTACCCCAATTCTAAGTCAAAGCCAAGTATGCTAAAGGCTTTTTTATGTGTTTGCTTGTGTTCCCTCTTGCCCCTTACAATATTCTTTCAGAGAATGTTAGTAAACAATAGAGTCAGAAGCAGAACTTTTACTGTGATGTTTCAATTCTGGGTACTACCCTCTTTGTCCAAAATGAAAATATGTTTGATTCAATTCCTGTTCTTGCTGTTTAGCTGTGAAATAGAAGGAAGAGCAAAGATATCTTTTAAACAGGATGGGATTTTTATTTTAGCTGCTTTGGGTTGTTTGGGGTTTTTTTAATATGCTTTTTCTGCAAAGTTTGAATGAACAAAGAAAGTCTAAGTGAAAGACAGACTTGGATTTTAATAAAACAGGTGTGATGCTCATTGCTCATCCAAGCAACCGAATTATGGGGTTTTTTGGTGATTAAACTAAGCTCTGAAGCTAAAGCTAATGTCTGCAAGACAATTGTTAAATATTTCAAAACATTCTCTTCTTTTTCTTAAAGGGGACCCACGTAGGCCATATCCTACAGATCTGGAAATGAGAAGTGGTCTCTTGGGTCAGATGAACAACCCATCCACCAATGGAGTCAATGGACACTTACCAGGGGACGCACTTGCAGCAGGCAGACTGCCGGGTAAGTGAAACTCAGTTTTGTTTTGTTTTTCTTTATTGCTTATAGATTCACAGCAGTTAGACATTTCCCTTAGCAAAGGCAAATCAGAGGTAAAGCAATGAAAATTGTGGTTAATGTTGTTCCCTAGCAGTGAAGACTAGTAAAGAAAGGTAATTAGAAATTGAATATTTTTTTTATTTCATGCTAAACTGTGGACACTACAGCTAAATCAATAAAAACAAAACTCAGTTACCTTCATATATTTTAAATAAATAATTAAATGATTTCCAGACATATTAGAAAGAAGCACTTTCAGAGCAGCTTTTGCTTAGTGGTGATGACAAAGCATAGAATTGTGAAAGCTGTATTTGGAAGAAAGGTGGTTTATTGCCATTCCTTACCTTTCTTTCAGTCTGTGCTTAGAAGTTCTGGATTTAAAAGACATGGCAGGGGACAACTGCTGATTCCTACTAAGTGTAGGAATCAAGCTTTAGTCCCTTAATTGCTTTTTGAAATGGGTACTTCCATTGACTTCAGTGGGATTCATTCCTTCAGGCAAAAATTGAATTGAGCAGTAAATTGAATTGAGAATTGAATCAAGATTCAGTTGCTCTGTACCTCTGCAGCATTGATAAACCATGGTTAGACTAAATGGTGGAAAAAGTCTTATGCTGGCTTCATAGGAGATCTGGAACAGTTCTTACGTATCTGTTAAGCCACTATCAGGAATTATATATATATATATAAAAGCTTGATTTCAAAAATCATGCTGAATTTCTTAAAAAGACCCCTCTTGCTACTCCATTGGAGAAAATAGTAAATTTGGATTTTGTGTTTCTGATCATCTGTCTAATCCTGTTGTCACCTCTTAGGAAGTGACTTGAAATTCTGCATCATCTCACTTTGTAAACCTCTGGCCTTGGATAAAACGGGTCAATGAGCTGAATGGGAGTACGACCCTGGCCACTGTCCATAGCATCTCACCAGGGAAATGCTGAGGATTGGCCCATGTACCTTTTCTGTTCTTTTGAAATATGGTCAGAGGAAATGTTAAGGTTGTGACTTCCTAATGGAGTTTGAGCATTTATTTGTGTATGTTTTGGTAGAGCCCAGTGTGGCTGGCTCCTTTGCCTTAGAGGCTGTAAACTTGATCCATTTGCTTTTGACTGCTGTCTCTATAAGAACTGAAAGGAATTTTGAGGAATTTTAGGAATTTTCCTTGAGAAGCTGGAAAATGCAGGTTTTAAACTCCTCCGGTGAAGTTCTGAATTGAGTCTTGGGCTCCTCTGTCAGGTTAAACCCTCACATAACTAGACTGTTAAGGTAAGAGGGAAACATTGATTTACAAGACAGTTGAAGCTGCCTGAGTATTTTGTGTAGGGATGCTGAATCTGTTGGTGCGTGGAGGCATGTCCTGAGAATGCTAATTATGGGATCTAGTCCTTTTGGAGACTCCTGCAGAGATGTCCAGTTACTGAGTTCTTAGTGAATGTGCAGATCAGTTGCTGGACTGCTTGGTAGACTCCAAACTTTGAGGCTGCTTAGCACACACATTCAGCCTGCTGTAACAGCAGACTGGTTCTAGCACTGAAGCATGGCCACACAATGTAAAACACTGGCTTCCATTTGGAGCTTGTTCACATTAAGGCTTTTCAGGTGTATTTGGATAAAGCCTCCTTCTCTGAATTTTTATGCTCTGCCTGATTTTTAAAAAAAATCTAGTATTTTAATCTATTTTTGCATACTGACAGACTGTGATAATTTTATTATTCCCAGTAGTTGTGAATGCTAAATCATTTCAAACTGTGCTTTGAAGATTAAAAGCTCTGTATTGAGTATATGAATTATGAAGAGCCACCTACATAAATGGGCCTCTCTGGCAGAGCAGACTTTCACAATTACAGAATTGCTCTGTATGGAAAACATCATGAGATGTTTTCCAGCTGTTACTGGAGAGTTTAATCTGTCCAAAGGATTTCAAGATTTGTTTTGATTTTAAATTAAAGTTCTGGTTGAGCTGTTGGATTTGTGAATATACAAAACTGAAAGTTTTCTTGATCATGCCTCTTTTTCTCCAGATGTGCTTGCTCCTCAGTATCCTTGGCAGTCAAGTGATATGTCAATGAACATGCTACCTCCTAATCATAGTAATGACTTCATGCTGGAGCCTCCAGGACACAATAAAGAGAATGAAGATGATGTAGAAGTTATGTCAACAGACTCCTCAAGCAGCAGCAGTGACTCAGACTAGGTATGAGGGGGTATCCCTAGTAGACCTTTCCTGTGGTGAAGGTAGGTTAGATGCTGTTTGTCACAAACTGCAATATCCTTTTGTTACACCAGCAGCCCTGTATAGGGAGAAGATAACAGCTGGCTCAGAAATAGGGTGACTAATTTAAAACCATGGACTACGGACTTGTTTTTTTCCATTAGATGTTCTAGGAGCTGCAGAAATGTCTGAGAGCTATCTGCTGGGGGAGAGATGTCAGATTTTCAGTGATTGTGTAAATGTATGTTTGCAAGAGATGTGTAAATATATATTTATATATATGTATTTACTATACATTAGATGACATAAGTTCCTGGGAAAAAAGGTGTAAGGGGAATCCCCTTGTGTGTTTGTTAGTAACTTTTCTCTTTTGAGGATAGCCTTTTCTATGCCACAGCAATGAAACATGAAGTTTGTAATTTTAGTATCTTTTTTTGTTACTGCCTAAATCCATGTTCTTGATCATCTGTTTATCAAGAACAAAAATACGGCAATAAGGTGTAATAAAAGAGTTTGTAATTATTGTAATATATAATGAATGATTTGTCATAAATAAACTCAGCTTTGATCTAACTTCAGTTTTCTAAACTTGAATCTTAGATGAGTTGCCATGTAACTTCAATGCTCAGCACATTTTATCCCAGTATGTGGTTGAATTCTGATTGAGTTTCAGAAGTTTGTACTCCATTTTCCCCTATGCAAAATGTCCAGTCAGCATTAGAAGCAGCTGAGGAGGAGTCAGAAGTGGAAAGCCTGTCCTTCCTTTTCAGGTGAGCCCTTCCAGGTATACACAAAGTTGGGCAGACCCTGAGGCAGTGAGTGCCCACCCACAAGGCTGTCCCAAATACTTGGTTAAGTGTCCTGGGAACCTGAAAGTGACACACTTTGGGGCATGCTGCTGGTTTAGCTCCTTCCAGATCAAAGTGCTCAAGGACTTTTTTGTCCTTGTCATCTATAATTTTTTCATCTGCTAATTTGTTTACTTCAGCAGTTGCATTTCCTGCATCAGCTGCAATGTTGTCTTTCTAAAGGCACTTCCCTTGGCTTTCTTTTCCTTGTTCTGTTTTGCCTAAGGAGTCATTCATTTTATGACAGCTGCTTTTCTCTTACGTAACCCTCTGATAAAACTCCTGTGAACTGTTGCTCCTGGCAGTTACAGGTTTCTGTCCTGCAGCATGGTTTCCTGCAGCACAGATCACAAGTCTCTTCCCATTTTGTAGATTCCTCACAGGAATTATCTTATGCATCAGGTAATTCCACCTTTGCTCAAGTAATCTTTCAAACATCGCTGCCAGTAATGCTGCCACCTGTGACCAACATGTACAAATCCCATAAGGATGTAGAAAGGAGAAGGACTTCATATTCAGTCACATAATATGGGGCAGTGGGGTTTGTTTTTAGAGATACGGGGAATTTGGTTTTGTCTCAGATGTTCCTTTTAGAAGTATTTTCAGTTATTAAACTGTCACCTCTTCCACAGTCTAAACATACATATTGTAACCTTTATTCAGTATCATATTTTCCTCTTGGCTGCTTATCTCCAATGTCTTTCCTCTTTAATTCACATTGATCCCAATACATGTGCCCTGTCTAGTTAACCTTGCCTACCCCTTTTCTAGCTCACATTAGTTTTTGTCTCAAAACATGTGTGATCAGAATCATACACAATATTGCAAAATGGAGTTTCTTAATGCTTTGTATAATGGGATTGGTATTTTCTTTCTAAATGATCCTCTCTGAACACATCACACAGACACAGTTCACTAGTCTCTTCTATCTTCTAACTTAGGACATTCTTGAAACAAAATACAAAAATACATAATTAATACTCATGAGAAGTGTAGTGTTAACAGTCTACCCAAAACTCATCTATGGCTGTATCATGTAATTCACCAACTGAAATCCTGTGGAGGTGGGTGATTGTTTCCAGACATAAGAGGGAACTGAAGCAACGACCACTTCTTTTTCTGTGTTGCTAGTTACTCTATTAAAGGATTAAATGGGACTAATGTATTACATTTAAGAAATAGGTAAGGCAACAGCTCTGCTCACTGTTCACTTAGCATAAACTCAAACTCTGGATATTAGATGCATCCTAATTAGTTTCCTTGCATGAGTGCTCCAAACTGTGTACAGTTCAGGAGTATGTTTCTCAATGCTGGCTAACTATAATGCTATTTTAGGTGAATTTTGTCAGTTACAAGCAGTTTTGTGAACCAAAATATGGTAACAGTGTTTTGTTATTCAGTGGCTTAGATATGTACATAATAGATTTTCCTATCTGGCCAAAGTACTAGAAGTCAAAGTAAAGACCTAGTTGAAAGGACTGAGTCTTGGCAGCTAAAATTGCCTGAGAACCACATTTTCTGGAGGGGTGGGAAGTATAAATGTGTGATACATACAGACAAAGTTTTTTAGGTTGGGGATTGCTGATAGCTGGTTGCAGTAATGCACTGTAGTCTTTTAATTGATCCATTTAGAAAGGATACAGAAATGCTGACATATGGAGATACTGTTTGTGTCCTCATTTTGGTGTCTACTTGTGTATTTACAAGAGATAGAATGAATATAACCATTAACAAAATATGCCAAGAAAGTATTTATTGCATGACAGACCATTTTACAGCAGTCCCTGTCCTCTCATCAGGACCTAGATGTTCTCTAAAATTTAAAATTGTACTAAATAATTTCAATTTTTTTTCTTCATTATTCTTTGTGACAGATGGGCAGGACATCTGTTAACTCTTCTACTGCTTCTTTGTTGACAGCTGAACAGAATAATTTTCAGTGTACATAAGGTTGCTTTCAGGAAGCAAATCTGCACTTTTTCCACAAAAATTCCACTTTTGAATAGAAAAATAAGCTTTTTACAAAGGTACAGTAGCAAAGGAATTTTTGGTGATATTTCCTGTTTCAAGACTGATGTGTAATGTTACTTCTTTCTTTACTTCAGAGAACGTGTGTCTGTCCTAAGAAAAGTTGCACATAATTAATACTTCAAACTCTAAGCAGGAGGATTGCCAGGGGCAGTAACATCCTTATGGCTCACCACTCTGTTTCTCAGCAAGAAGAGCCATCTCCATTTAAAAAAATGTATGTACAAAGTAAGAAAGAGCTTCAAACCCCTCAAGCTGATTTCTCTAAAGAACTGAGAATTCAATTCATAATTTCAGGTGATTTTAATCCCTCAGTATTGTGCCTGTGTTTTATTCAAAAGAAATTAAAGATATCTTACAACATTTTTGTACAATGAGTACAAAATATACAATGAGTATATGTAAAGGAAATAGACAAGAGATGTGCTATAAAAGAACCCTGACAAGAAAAAAAAAGATCCAATTAGTGATTTCTTTTAAAATTAAATCCTAAAATTAATTGCTGATCTCTTAGTGACTACCGCTGGAAATAATCAAAATTTGTTATAGATTCTAGGAAAACTGAAAATATTAACTCCTTGGTTTTGTATGTACTGTTGGGTACTGTAATTTCATTCATTAACAACTTGGTCATTTAATCAGTCAAACTGAGAATTCACCATTTTACCCAATCTCAATAGCCAGCCAGACAGAATTACACCCATCTGTGCTGTTTAATACTGACAACTCTTTTTAGCCACATTTTTGCCATGGAGCTACACCTATAAATGAGATTTGTGTCAGCCTCTCACAAATAGTAGAGTGTAGGCACCTCTCCATTCCAAGAGTTCAGTAACAAATTCAGATCAATTGCAGAGATCTGAGACATTTCTGCAGGTAAATTCAATGTAACTGAGGCTCTGAACAGAACTCTGTTATGAAAGCAACTGGCAAGAAGGGCCAGGGAATTTTGATTCCCTGCAATAAGGCATGACAATTTTTTCACATTTATAATACTCTTGATTTTCAAGTGTGTACTGCTATCTGCAGGAAAAAGGCATTGTCTATTAAATGTAACTTTTGTTCATGACAGTAGCGTCATAACTGAAGCTAAGAGACAACTTTTAAAATTGGTCCAATAATTACAGGAAAGCAGATTTAAATGAGTAAGTTTTGCTGCAACTGCTATTAAGTGAGTAAGCTTCCCTGGTTAGTGCTTCCAAATGGCTGTTCATCAATATAAAGATTAACTAGGTAAAACACAGTTTTCTGTAAAAGCAAATGTTAATTGTTACCTACTAAACCTAGAAATGGGTTGGGAATGAGAGACATGTCATGTGAAATATGGGAAAGATACCATGTTCTTCTTTGGGAAAGAGAATATTTTCACTTTATATCTTTTTTTCTTCTACACCAAAACCAGCAGGTCTGTCCTTTAGTTGGTTACATAACATACAATTTGCTTTTAGTCTAGTTGGTGACTTCCCGTGTAGCCCTTCAGATGATCAAACTCCTCTGTAAAGGGATTGTAGCCTTGCTCTCTTAAACAGCGTAAGGCCCAGAACAATTGATCTGCTGGAGGAAATTCATCCCATTTGACCCATTCCCAGCCTGTAGGGAAAAAAAAGAAAAAAGAAAAAAAAAAAATCAGAGTATAGAGTTAAGACAGGACCCAAGGAAACAGCATAAAGCTGTGGCAGGGGAAGTTTAAGCTGGATGTTAGGAAGAGGTGTTGGGGCACTGGAATAGCCTCCATAGTGCAGCCTGACAGCTCAAGGAGTGTTTGGACAGCCTTCCCAGGCACAAGGCTGGATTGCTGGGCTTGCCCGGTGCAGGGCCAGGAATGGTGTTTAATGATGCTTGGGGGTCCCTTCCAACTCAGGATATTGTTTGTTTCTGTGATATAGCAATTCTTCCTCTGCGAGTCTAGATGGATCACATAGAAACTACCAATACAAAGACACGCTCTCTGTTGCATACAGAGTCATTTTGCCTGAGCAGCTTTTTTATTTCCCAGAGAAGCTGCGGCTGCCCCATCCCTGGGAGTGTTCAAGGCCAGGCTGCGTGAAGCTCAGAGCCACCTGATCTAGTGGGACACATGGGCCATGGCACGGGGCTTGGAAGCAGATGATGACTCACCCTCGTTCTTGTCGGGCTCCTGGTTGCGCGGCTCGGCGCCCGGCTCGGCCTCGCCCTTCATGAGCACGGTGACATAGTGGTAGCCCCGGGAGGCGCACACCGCGTTCACGGCCGACGCGAACCGCACGTGGCGCAGCCGCAGCGCCGCCTCCTCCAGCGTCTCCCGCGCCGCGCACTCCGCCAGGCTCTCCCTGCGGGCGGGCAAGGAAAGGAAAGGCCAGGCCGGGCCGGGCACGGCCGCCTCAGGGCACGGCGGGGCAAGGGAAGGGCAGGGCGGGGAGGGAGGGCGTGGGGCTCCTACCCGAACTCCAGGTGGCCCCCGGGGAGCTGGTAGGTGCCGGCGCCCAGCGCGCCTTTCCGCTTGCCCAGGAGGACGCAGTTGGGGTGCGCGGCGCTGGTCACCACCACCCCCACACCGACCCCGGGCCGCCGCGGCTGGGCCGCCTCCTCGCCCATGGCAGCTCCGCTCCGGGCGCTCGGCGAGGCTCCCTCCCGCCGCGGGGCCGCCAATCAGGAGCTGAGATCCCGGGTTTGGGCGGCCCTTGGCAGGGGATGTGCCCGGAGCGGGCGGGATGCGCCGGGTGCTGACGCCGCCGGTGAGGAAGGGGGCGAGGTTCCCAGGCAGGCTCGGGGAGAGGTGCCCTCTCCTCCTGCTTGGCCTGGCTTCCTCGCCTCTGAATGTGCAGGGGCTTGGGACGTCACCGGGAACAGAAGGTCAGGGAGCCGGTCGGCACTGACTGCCGATTTGTTCAGAATTTTAAAAAGTGGCCCTTCTTTGGTTAGCCCGCTGTTTGTGGTCTGTGAAATCTAACTCTGAAGCGTCACGTTGGAATTATTTAAAAAGGAAACTACAAGATTTTAGCTGAGCAGAGCTCCACAGGCGGAATAACAGTTCCTGACTGATAAAGAAGAAATAAAAGTTTCTGCTGGCAAATACCTTCATTCTCACATTTTTGCACATTACAGAGATATGTAGAATACAAGATACAACCTTTCATTTTCATTATAAACAATTGTAAACTGACAAACTTTATAAACTGTAAAGTTTGTCGGATTTTCCCCTTCTTCAGCCTATTGATCACAACAGAGAAGTTTTTTATTTGCAGACCTTTCAGATTGGTTTGGGGTTTTTATTTGGTTGACTTTGTTTTTTTTTTATTGGAAAGGTTTTAAAATATCTATGTACAAATGGTTTTATTTACATATGAAGGTCGTAGGGTCAAACTGGCTGAAGCTTAATCACATTTTCTGCGGTCAGGTTTCTGGGGTTTAACTGCCTGAAGTGCCTCAATGCAGCATCAGATGGGTCCCAGTGTTGGCACGAAGGGCACGTCAGGAGTGAATGTCTGGGTGTGGAAGAAGCAAGGTTGCCCTTTGACAGTGTCTGGCTGTGCTGTGTAACTGTGATGTCAGCCCATACCCTGAATTAATGACAGTAAATAATAGCAATAATAACAGTATGAAATAATCTTGGGCAAATTGCCAAGCTAACAAGGTTTTTCATAAACCAAGCTCATTCATTTGTATATGTCTCCCCAGTACAGCTGGAGTATCCTAATCTCCAGATGAAACACCAGACATATCAGTTATATCACTTGTGTATTTACATTTAAATAAGACAATGATCTTACAAAAGCCAGGTCAAAGACTCCTCCTCACCCAGGAAGCTCATTTTGGTCCAATCTGTTAAAACACCACAAAGTCCTTTACCTGAACAATGCAAATATTCTACTTTCTATGTACACCATTTTCCTGTACCTTTTACCAAACAGCATTTAGTAACAAGTCTTGAGAGTGAGCCACTGTCATTCTACTGATTTATTTCTAAATACAAAAAAAGAGAATATTCATATGGTCATTATGTTGTTTACTACATTAGCAGGATACAATTAAATGAAAATGTTATATGAAGACGACTATGTACAGTATAAAAAGTATATTTTTATAAACAATACATTTTTATTTTGTCAGTACACTAAGATTTTCCCTTCCTCTCTACCATCCTCTTGATCACAACAAAGATGAGAAGTATTACCCTTTTACAAAACTTTAAAATGGCTATTTTTTTGTTAAAGTTTTAAAATCTGGTTGTATACAGATGTTTAGATTTGTTTCAGTTTTTTTCACTTTACATCTGCGATCATTAATATAAAAAATCCTGTATGAAAATAAGCATTTTGTTGACTGAATCTGTTCCAGTTGGTTTCATTCTAGGATTTACTTAGGACATACCTATGCAGCCAGGTTTTGCAGGTCATGAAGTAAATATAGGCTCATTTTCTGAGTTTGATGGTGAGCAGACATTCACAGAAGAAAGATAGGGAATAAACCAAGAATGAGAAAGTAGCAAAATTCTCTGCCAGAGTAATATATTGAAAAGCTTGCAAGATTATGATTTATGTGCACTTGTAAACTAAAAAACATTAATTCAGAAGTAAATAAATAAATATTTATTATTACTATCAATAGTCAAATACTAATAATTTAATTAAATGTTAAATAGTAAACGTTACTAAATGAAAATAATAACTGATCATTATCTGTGATATATAAAATAATACATAAATATTGTTATCAATTGTTATATTAAATAATAATAGGTATTATTAATTAGTAAATGCAAATATTAACAAGCAAGTTATTGTAAACTTATTTATTACTATTTTATCTGAGAAAGTACTTCTGTGAGACAAACAGCCAAAATAATGTATTAAAACCAGCATGTGTCCAGCAGCTACTGGAAAAGAGGCAGCTGTTTTTCAGGCCAAATCCCTTGTTCCTTATGCTAATACTGTTATTGATTAAAGTGTTATTGAATGAACTGTATGTCTGAGCTGATCTAAAAAAAGCAGATTAAAAAAACCCTTTTCTATTTTTTTTTTTTTTTTCATAAATCTGTTCTCTAGTATGCTATGAGTGGCACAGGGAGGGGATGGGACAGAGTTCAATCAGATTGAACACAGCATAAAGCCAAACCTGACTCAGCAAACTGGGAGAGAGATTACTTTGTCAAGCAAGCTGTGTTCCCTGATGCAGTTTACAGCTCAGGTACATAAGTGCCAGGGAGGCAGTGAGTCAGAACAGCTGGGAACAAGAATGATGGGACTAACCATGTTAGAGACAGGACAGATTTATGTTAGATTTAAATAACTACACAACTGTTCCTAAGAAAAGCACACATAGGGAAAGCAGGTTAGAAAAACACAGTGTATAACAGCTTATTGAAAAGCAGCTACACAAGCAGAAAACATCCATCTTTCTGAGAATTTCATACACATGGTTCCCTGGCTGTGGAATTTACAGTATATTTGCATTTGCTTAGCAGAAATATGAACTGGAAGATGTAAGGATTATATTTAAATATTCTACATTGCAAAGCTGGCATTCAGAAGCTGGGTGGAATGTGACAGCAGTGCATGACACCAAGTCCTGCCAGCAACCTGGCTGAAACTTGAACTTGAAAGATTTTTCTTCCCTTGCATTCAAGCAGCTGGTTGTTATCCTGAACGCTGATACTGAAAATGTAACATTGTTAACTGTTTCCTTGCTTTTATTTTAGGAGAATGATTTCCTTGAAACCACATGCTTCCATTAAATGGCTAACTTTTACCATAAATCATTGCTTGCTGTAATATTATGGCTTCATAAGCATTAATAGTGCAAATAAGGCAAAGTGTTATATATAGTTTTTGTGTTGAAATGTAAATAACCTCTGATCACATTTACATATAGAAAGAATAATGATATGTGCAAGAGCAATAGGACTGTACTACATTCCTATTAGAGCTGTATTACAGGTGTGCTGTCTTCATTGCTTCTTAATTATTTCTTTGGTGTGTACAGACAGGACTGAGTCATTGGAATGAATGAAGGGGCTGAGACAATTCTGTTTTATTTGTAGCATTGTCATTAACACTTTAGGTGACCTTGGGCAACACATAGGTGAGTGAAGATGAATTGTGCTTCAGCTTTGATGAAACTTCTGGGTGTACTCAATCTCGGGGGCCCCTGAATCAGAAGAATATAAAAGTGTCTGTTCCTTACCCATCTAGGATAGTACCTGGAGGTCCAGAATGGATGACTGGAATACAATAGGCAAGAAATCATGACAGGGTTTTTGACTGCTATTCTACAGCCATCTATGGCTCAGTGACTTCTCAAGGCAGAGGTGTATTTACTAATCCTCTTTGTGTTTCTCTTCTTTAACCTACCAAGACTCCTCTTGAGACCATGTAAATTTTCATCATTTGCAGCATCTGTGGCAAGGTGCTCCACAGCTTAGCTATGTGAAAGATCATTTTTGCAAAGCAAATCCTTTTGCTTTCATTGAGCCTTTCACCTACCAGCCTTCCCTGGCTGGGTAGAGATGGTGAGTTAGTGATTAATGTTCATACTGTATTCTTGAGAAAACTGCACCTATCCAGACCTGAGAGTGCACATATTAAAGGCCTGTTTGCTAGGACAGATGTCAGAATACTTGCAGGAGATACACCGGAGCACCTTCAGGGAAGGACCCTGGATTGTCTTTTCTGTATGACTGGGAGGAGATATGGAATAACCTGTTCATATTTGCAAATGGATGCAGTGTTTTTAGATATGCCTGAGGATCCCCTTAGCAACCTACAGTTTGTATGGAGACAACCATGATGGTACTCCTGCAGACAAGAGATGCAGAGAGAATTCACCCTCTGTAAGACGTGCAATGTAAGGTAATGTAGACACCACTGAAAGATTATTCTCACTTTGCTTCAAAGTCAGTTTTTTTGCTCTAACCTTGGCTGATTCTTCAGCTAAACCTGTTTACTCATCTACCATACCAAAAAGTTGGCTTTTCCCTCCTGTCTTCAACTAAAAGTGTTGTGGAAAGCTCAGGGTGATTTTCTCCACAGGTACTGGGATGCTTTTTAAGCCCCTGATAAATCTCTTCTTGGAAATCTACTACCCTCTGAGCTCATGGCCTTGGCAGAGGCTTTCACTTTTTCACTCTGATGTTCTTGGCAAGACCCTCCCTCCTCATGTTTTTCAACTATGAAGTATCAAGCAGTGGAGCTTACGAGATCTGGGAAATAAATCAGATTGCACCACCGTCACTATGTGAATGTCATAAATTCTTGTCTATTCATAGTGCCTGAGCCTTCCAGGATGCTTTCTTTGGTCTCAAACAGGATGCTTTATTTGTCCTGCTTGTCTGTTAAAACTTCTTGGCTCCTTCTATCTCATATGTAATGTACCTTTTCCCTGCTTTTTTATAGTTTTAAATACAGCTTTTCAGAGAGGCCTCGATCCTGGGTTAAAAGTCTTATTCTGACTTTAGCAAGAAATCTCACAATTTTAAACTTTGAATAGGATGGAATCTATTCCTGGAGATTTAGCAAAACCTCTGGATATCTGCTGAAATCCTACAATGCAGTCTGGTTGTAGCGAAGAGTGTTATCTTTTCTGTTGTGTCTAACACCAGAGAAGTAAAGTAAAGAAGAGGTGAATGTGTCATTTCCAAGAAATGTTGTTTTTAAGGTTTTGAGTTGGGCTCAAAAGACCACCTTGTGCTGACAATCAGAGCCAGGGGGTGGCACTGGTGATCAGACAGAAATCAAGACATTTTTACAGTCCATCCCAGTTAGACGAGTTTTCACAGCCAAGAGGATCTCAGACAATAAAACATTCAGATAAAGTTCTCCATACAGCTGTGTATCAAACTCTAGATAATGGCAGCAGCTGCCTCAGTCTTTCTAGAAGTCCTTCAATATTGCCAGCCATGTGACATTTCTTCTTTTGATGTATAAGGTAAAAACCATCTTCATCTTCAAACTGGAAGGATAAGTTACTTCTAGTGAGAAGAATATACAGTAGTAGTTGTAATCTGGATGTTTTACAGCCATTTGCTAAGGCAAGAATTAATTATAAGCCCATAGAGAGTTGTCTAATTTTACTTCCAGCAAGCAACTGAATCAGGATTTAAGTCTGATTTCCTGACCTGCAGCCAGTATTTATCTCTGAACAGTAGCTTTGGGCTTTTAAGGTTAAGGTTTGACGTTTTGCCAAGATCCATTACATCCTCTTGCAAATGTTGTTGCAAATCCTTTCCTGGGCAGAGGTCATTTTGAGGAGTCTCCTGGAGTTAGGAGATTTCTTTGCATGTGGAAATGGCATCCACAACTGCCCTGTGACGGAACTGCAGCAGGTCCTGTGACTAGTGAAGAGCCACTGTGTATACAGAGAGCAGAGAGAGAACAGAGTTCAGGTGCTTTTTCTTCCCCTTGGCCGGAAGAAATATTTTATCAGCTCTGGTGGGAAACCTTGGATGGTCTATCAGAATTTTGCAGCTGCTTACAGGTTCAGTGACACATACGGCTACCTTGTGTGTCTGAACACAGAGGTGCAGAGCTAAGCACTCTGCAGAGCTCACTGCAGTGCTAACAAGTGACAATAACACTATCAGAGGACCAGGAGCAAAATAACTGAACCAGAATGACTCCATCTTTTGTAATATTCGCCCAAGGAGAAGTTACGAAAATGCATTTTCAGTTTCAGAACAAAAAGAGGGAACTCATCCAATTATTTATTGGATAATTTAAATTACAAGACTCAAGAAGAATTACAGGTCTGATGCGGTTTTGCCTCACATCGCATCTTGCTTTGATGTTCATACTGTATAAAAATAACTGCATTTTCTCTTATTAATGGTAGAGGACATTCTTGTTCCACCCAGGCCAGTGCTATTTTCCTAATTACCATTTTGTTTTAAAGGAAAAAGCTTTGCCTCCATGTGAAGCACAACGTCTGGTCACTAGTTTCTGCAGGGACACCTGTCCCCTGCTTCAGTTCCTTAATGACCTGAGTCAAGGCCACCGAAGTAAAAGTACAGACACCGAATTGCAGTGTGGAGCTGTGGGAGGCAGAAATGGGATTGTGCCATGGGGCAGGGGCCTGCGATGAGTGGGGGAAGGAGCTGCAAAATACCTAGAAATACTAGCCCTCAGTTCAGTCATAGAGCCACTGAATGGTTTGGGTTGGAAAGGACATTAAAGATTGTCTAATTCCACCCCTCTGCCATGGGCAGGGACACCTTCCACGAGACCAGGTTACTAAAAAGCCGCATCCAGCCTGGCCTGGAACACTGTCAGGGATGGGGCATCCAGAGCTTCTCTGAGAAACCTGTTCCACTGCCTCCCACCCTCACAACAGAGCATTTCTTATCAATATCTAATCTAAACCTGCCCTCTTTCACTTTAAAACCATTCCCCCTTGTCTTATGCAAGAATGGGTGTGTTTGCGTTGTTGCACGGAAACACCCTGAAATACGAAACCAAAAAAAGTAATCCTCAGGGGTGAAAATACTGAAAGTTCTTCCATTCTGAGGCTGAACGGGGAGGGAGTGTGGGCGTGGCGTAAGGGAGCTGGGACCCTTTCCTCCGGTTTAACAGTGATGCCAACCGAAGGTTGTGGGCGGATTACAACCCATTTAGGATCCTTGCGGAACAAAAATAACCTTTATTAAACCCAAAAGGCTCGGAAGAAAGAGAGGCGAGGAAAGGCCCCTCCCGGCCGCCCCTCCCGGCGTCACTGCGGGGGGCGGGGCCGGGGCCGCGCGAGGCGCTTCCTGGCCCCGCCCCCGGCGCGCGAGCGGCGCGTGCGCGCTGCCAGGGGCACCCGAGGGCGAAGGGGCTCGGCCATGGCGGCGTCCATGATCTGCAGCCGGGTGGCGGCCGGGCTGAGGGGCAGCGGCCTCCGCGCCTCGCTGGGCTCCACCGCGGGGAAGGTAGCGGCCGCTCGGGAGCGGGGGTGGGCTGGGCTGAGCTGGGCCGGGGCTCAAGCGGGGCCGGGGCGGCTGGGGTGGCGGTGGAGGTCGCTCCCTGCGGAGCGCCGGCGAGAGGAGCGGCCGTCTCAGCCCAGCCCAGTCCTGCCCTGTCCTGCCCTGCCCTGCCCTGCGGCGGGGCCGGCAGCCCTGTGCTCACCTTGCATGTACGGCCCCCGCAGCCGCTGTTCTCGCTTCCGGCAGGTCTTCCCTGCGTGGTGCCTTTTCCCTTCCTTTTCAGCGCCCCCGTCCCCTGTCTTGTTTGGGAATCTCTGTATTTGCCTCTCCGCCGTCACCTTGTTCCTAGGAGAGGTCGGGCTGTGCCAGTTAAACTCTTCTTCCAGCTCGCACCTCGCCGGCCTCTGCTCTCGGTTGTTGCGGATGCCATTCGGGGGTGCGGGCTTGTTTTGGCCGGGAAGCAGTGACACGGAGGAGCTGGGGAGGCGGCAGGGTGTGTGTGACACGCCGTGTGACACGGCTCAGTGCCGCCTTCTCCTCCTGCCACGGCCTGGGGAAGGTCGCCCCAGTGAGTGAGTGCCTCTCTCGAGTTACACGGAGTCTCCCGGGACCGCCGGGTCGCTCGGCTCCTCTCCCTTGGGGTTGTGCCAAGGAAAGGACGTCCTGCTTGGAGAAGGATTCCTTTGGAGGCTACACAGGCCCTGCCGATTCGCTAGCTTGGAATGCTGTAGTAAAGTTCATGTGTCGTCTGCTTGTTTGCTGTATTTGAAGTAAAATGAAGCCTTAAAAATCCAGCTTACCAGAAACTTCCTGATACAGGCTGTTTTTTTGCAGTGCTTGTGCCAATGGTACATGCTAGAAAAATAAAAACAAATGCAAAAGTTTGTTTTGTATGTAAGTTTCTTTTGTAATCTTTTTGCCATGAGTCTTTTGGTGCTTTTTTGTGTTCATGGATTAGCTGAATTCTGTATGATTCCTGCTTTGTGTGTGTATAAAGTTAAGGTCTTGTTTGCATATAGTGAAATATGAAAAATGCAGCAAATTATTTTGCGTTTGTTGTTAATTTTTGTGCTGCAGTCCTTGTCAGTGCAGGCAGCTTCACCAACTCATTCCCCCTGCCCAATAAAACCTCACAAAATCAAATACCAAACCTGATATGAATGACTAATGTGGAAGGGTAAGATTAAATGTCCAGGTGTTTGCACTGCTACACCAAGGTGGCCTTGTTTAATATGTAGACTTTTTTTTTAACCTAAAAAAAGGGGAATTATTTATAACAGTCTCATTTTTATTTTTTTTCCTTTTGTTTTTGTTTTTATCTTTCAGGTGCTTGCTGGAAGTCCAGGAATACTCAGTAACCATGGGTTTCAAGTGCAACAACAGCAACAGAGGAGGCTGTCACTCCATGAATACCTGAGCATGGGACTGTTGAAGGAGGCTGGCATTTCTGTTCCACACGGAGTGGTCGCCAATTCGCCAGATGAAGCTTACAAAATAGCAAAAGAAATAGGTATAATATTAAAGAGAAAATATACAAATAGGCATGGGATTGATACAAGGTGTACCTCCTTTTTCTGTCTTTCTTGGTAAGATGTTGCTTGGAGTTCTGAATATATCTTCTCTTTAAGAGAGCCTTCCCTGTGAAGCAACCTTCTCGTTAAGAAACAGTAGGTCAGGTATACAGCGTATTAGCTTAGACTAATATAACTACTTAAACTTCTTTGAGATGAGTAATAGACTCAAATCCTGGATTTCTTTCTACTTTCAGCAAGTTTAGAGGAAGTCTTGTGTGAAGAGTTTCAGTGGTGGTGACAGCTCACCATATAGAGAACGGAAGATGCAAACTATACTTCTCTTTAGGCTACAAGAGAAGAGTAAAATCCCATTCCTTTGTGAGTGTGCTTTTCTGGCAGAATGCTGCTACTTCATACAGGATGGGAAGACTTTGATGGCTTGTTGTTATATGCTAAATTCTTGGCTTGAAAAAGTATCCAGTCTCATTTGCTGGGTGCTTAAATACTTAATTTAGGATTGAGCTTTAATTTTGGATTTGACTGTGCCTATTAATTTGCCACTTTACCTATGATGTGTCCTAGTAAAATCTTATTTAATTTGGGTTTAATATGGAAGCCAGCTTGTATTGTGTCAGGCATTAGAAGGTGGGGTTTTTTTTGGTTGATTGATTTGTTTGGGGGCTTTTCTAGGTTTAAAGTCTGGGAATTTTTTTTCCTCCCCAAATATATTAGGCTTGTCACAAAGTTTTAGTGAAAGACATTTGTTGTCATAGCCCCTTCTTCTGTGCAAATGCTCAAATCTCTGTTCAGCTCCAAATGAATACATTCATAGTGATTCCTGAGATTGAAGGTTTTGTTGGATTCGTTTCAGTTTTGTATGTAGATTTAATGTGAGAAATGAGATCTGAAAAAAATGATAATTTTTCTTCCAGAGCAAGTTATGCTGCTTTGTAATGTAGAAAAGAATGGAAAAGCTGCTTTTCCTTCAGACATGATGTCCCAGAAATTCAAGTATTGTCAGATACCTTCTTTATCTTGTTTCACTTAGAGAGTAAGTGATATGAAATTATAATAATTTAATTAATATGAAAGGAAATTGCTAAAATACTTCTGAGAATGGTTTAAATTTCAGACCCTTGCCTTCTGTTAAGGGTGAATTTGTAGCATGATCAAAACTTCCCAAATCAGGCATACTCCTTTTCTCTACTTTAATATCTTCAGATACTGCTGGAGGAAAATGAGAGAATATTTGTTTATGGTTCTTTAATCAACAGCCCAGAAACCTGTAGGTCAGGATTCCTTTGTTTTGTTCTTGCTCAGAGGGTTCCTGCAGCAGTGTGGGTATGTCTGGCTGCTGGTTTATAGCTCTCTGTCATCCCTGTGACATCATAGGTATGCCTCTTATCTGGAGTGTGGGACTCTGGGCAATTTTTTGGGGATCAGAAGTATAAAGTTGTGAAGTGTGTGAGTTGGCATCTTTTAGTAAAGGATTTCAGGGCTTCTGATTGTCAGCCAAATATTTTGTTGGAGTCGGTGTGTGGTCAGTGCTGTGGCTTTCTTTGGTACTTGAGATGAGAAAGGGAGAACGCACACTGAAGGAGCTTGAGGTTTGGGGCATTGCTCAAACATGTCCAGAACTCATTCTGAATGCTGACATATATTCTTTGCTACAATGTTTTGGATTTCTTTATTTTTGTAGACATTTAGCTGCTAGCTTTCATTTTGTACTTAAAAAAGAATCAGCAAAACACAAACCAAACCAAACCAAATTTCTATCAGAATGAAAAATTCACTTTTTTTGGTCCACTCACTTGTTGATTTTTGTTCAGTGGGAGTAGTTGCCAGTAGATATGAAATTATTTTTTGTTTCTCTTCATACACTTTATAAACATTTGTCTAGACCATTACAAAGACAGTTGGTAGTACTCTGCTCTGTTTCCCTAGTGCTGATTCTCATGTTCATGGTAAATTTACACAGGGCAGACTTTCTGACTAAAGGTTGAGTTTGGCATTGAATTTCTGCCCTTTTGCAAATATTTCACTTAGAAATGGGTCAGTTTTTATCCCAATGTATAGCAAATGCAAACTTCTCATTAACAGAGAATATCATAGGTTAGCTGTGGCTGTAGCTAAATCAGCGTTACATAAGCATCTCGCTTAAATTTTGAAAAAAATGAGCTGAGTGAGTTCTGTTCCAAAGCTTTGATAAGAGACTGCAGCATGACTTGATTGCCTTCAAGTTTATGGCTTGCTCTTAGCCATGTGTGCATTCCATCTAGCACTGTGACCAGTTCTGGTTGAGAAGCTGATATGTCTGTGTTATCAAGAACATGAATAATGAACCTAAAGACTGTTCAGTGAACAGATGCTTGATCAGTGTGATGGCAGATAGCTCAGCTCAGTGCACTATTCGAAATGAACATTGCTGTTTGTTAAGAGACACTTCCATAGGGGCAATGTATTGTTGTAACTCAAGTTTTGATGCTTCCTGATACCTTCCTCTGGTAACAGTTGAGTGGAAGGCACAATATTGTGTACTTGTCTGGGGTTTTTTTAATAGCATCTATTTCTGTTCATGATGATTTGAGAAGTGAGACTTTTTAATACATTAATATCTTGAATACCAGCACACGCTTTTGTGTGCTGGTGGTTTTGTTGGATTTTCAGGTAATGAATCCCACAGCTTTATGCACAGCAGACTCTGAAGTTTTAGTAAAGTATAAAGCTGTATGAAATAGAAGATGTTGAGAGAGTGAGTGCAAAACATTTCACCTTTCTACATCAGAATTCTTTAAAGGAGTCTGAAAGCTCCTGGAATTGAGTCTGGTGCTTTTGCTGTTACATTTTAAGAGGTCCAGTGCAGCTCCATGCCTGTGTGGCTTATAAAGAATGTTCTGGTTTGGTATGCTTTCTACAGAATGGCTCTGGTAATTGGTTTGACTGCATTCCTGCTGACAGTGATGTGATTAATAGATGGTTTTTTTCAGACCTTTTAGATTTTTTTCAATGTTACTAAGATCTTTTAAGTACTTTTCAGTGTTACTTATTTTTCTGTATGTTGCTTAAACATACAACTTGTGTCTGTTAAAAAAGTTTTTAAAAGTAATGAGTAAACCTGGGTAGATTTATAAATAGAAATTTTGATCCCAGGCTTGCTTTAGTCAGAAATCAAAACTTAGTACCATGTGTGCAATTATTTTCTAGGTAAAGTGCTAGTTTTTTCTTTATTAGCTCTTCAAATGACATACTCCAGGCACTGTGGCAAAAAACTGGGATGGTTTTTTCCTTCATGTATGTCACACCCACCTTGGTTGTCTGATTTAAGTTTTTGGGGTTTTCTAGTCTATGTCATAGTGAAAACTCATGTCTGCCACGCTTTTATTTATAGTATTTTTTGGTTGTTTTGCCATTATTAGTGTTCCTTGTTGGGCAGTTATCTATGTTCCTGATGTGTTCTAGGTTGTCTGAAACTCCAGAGGGTTTATTCAGTTGCTCTAGGACATAGATGATGATCTAAGGTGGCAAGAAATGCCCCAGGTGTTAAAAAAATCGTGCAGTTTTGTTCTTACTTACCTGGTCAAAATCTCTAGATAAACAGCAGTAGTAGTTTAGAAACAAAACATTTACTTGCATTCTAGCAAATGTTATTTTCTTTGGCATTTCAATCTTACATTTTGCTTCAGCCTTTGCTTTCTTCTGTAGCACTTCACTCATTTGAAGTTAAAATATCAAAACATATTGTTGATGATAATTCACTAATTAAAATAAACTTGTATAACCAGCACATTTAAATTTTGACCTCTGTATTTTAATTACTCGACTTAAGCTGTTGCCAAAACCAAATTGGTCTTGTGAGCTGATGACAAACTTGTTGCAGTTGATTAATGTCAGGAAATATTTGTGTAGAAGATATTTCATAATGGCAAAGCATCTTGTTAAGTCTCCTGACTAGTATGGTCCTTTCAATGAAAGTATGATTCCTGGCACATAATTATTTAAATAGTTACACTTTTGA
The DNA here is from genome assembly GCF_965231275.1 of Zosterops lateralis. Taxonomy (NCBI): domain Eukaryota; kingdom Metazoa; phylum Chordata; class Aves; order Passeriformes; family Zosteropidae; genus Zosterops; species Zosterops lateralis. Next base: position 63,222,159 of record NC_139763.1, on the reverse strand, counting down.
TTTGCATGCAATGAGTCTTCTAACACTCAAAAATTTCAAATCCTGAATAACATGATTTTGAAGTTAAAATTCCCAATAGCTATATTTACTAATGAATTGCAGACAGTGTACTCTGAAGAGATTCTCTGCTCTGTTGACAGAATTAGGGTCAGATTATTATTTATGTTGACATTCCTGTTAGTTACAAACCCATTCTCTTCCTAAGGACAGTAAATACACCTGTATTGTTTAAACTTTGTGTTTTTTTTGTATTGGTACAACAAGAGAAAAATTAGCTTGTGTTATAAATGGAGGGTTACTTTTTCTGGTGCAAGAACTTTGAAATGCAAACTGAAGCAAAACTTAAAGATCTCTGTCTCTCCCAGGATAATTTTGCAGTCGAATGGTAGTTGAGAACTTGATTGACGCTTGTGTTACTAACCTGTCACTGCCCTTTACTGTTGTTATCTTGTTGGAATAGATCAGGTTTGCACAGTTGTTTGGAAGGGGTCTGTAATACGTGGAAGCCAGTACCTCTGCTACAGATAGTGTTGGGCAGAGAAGTGGCAGTTAATGTGATTTACAAAAGTCAAAATGGAAGCTTATAAAGCAGAGCTTTTTAATCATGCCTGTCTGCTGTAATCATTGAACTTTCCACTTGCACAGAAAACTTCAGAGATACAGTGGAACAATGACCCTTCTTACCTCTTAATAAGCTTATTAGAAGATTGTATTGTACATGGATGTCTTGCTGCTTGCCTGCATGCATTGATCTTTCTCCCAGTTGGAAAGCTTAAGTTACAAAATCAGAAACTATTCCTTCCAAAAATAGATGTTAGTATTGATAGAAGTGAAGATGGTTTTGTTTGCTGACTGTGTAACTCTTTCACTGTCTGGTTAATAAATGATTGTTGAAGGTGAAACCTGTGGTGTTAGTAAATGTAAAGATTTTTGTTGTCCTGAACAGATAAGTGCTAAGTCAGTGTTCTGATTTCAGACACCAGTTCTCATTGGTACCTACTCTTAATTTTTTAAGCATTTCCTAGTTTTTTCAGGCTGTTGTACTTACATGTGCTTACAGGGCTGACTGCCATTAACATGGAATTGTGATGTTTACCAAATGCTAGTTCTGAGATTTGTGCATTGGCCTTTAGTTTGCTCGCCCACATGAATTGCACTGGTGTTCTAGTGCCCTGTGTTAATAAGGCTTTACAATTTGTTCCTGCTGCTGAAAGCTGAAGTTCTGCTCAGTGAAGTTCCTGTGCGCATGTGCCTGTCTCATGGTGCACGACTCTGCAGAAGCACAGTCTGTCTGCTGGATGAGCTTTTGCCTTCAGAGAATCACTGCTATGGCATGCTTCAAGGCATGATAGCACAAGTGAGCTTCTACTGGCACAAGGAACAAGGCTGAAGTGAAAAGCTGAAGGCTGGAGGCCAGATGTGACTCCCATGGTGGTGTGTTTGCTGGCATAAACTGCATGTGAATATCTGCTCTAGGGCAGAAACTGCTATTTTTCATTGAAACACAAGCCTAGCAGTATTTCAATGCCACGGAAGCAAAAAACAAGGGCACAACTGTTGATACTGAGTAGAAAGCTATGGTAGCTGCTGATTTCCAAATTTTTTTCTTGGGTTACTGTGTATCAGCAGTTCTTTGTTGTGTCAGATTGTGTGACAGTGCTGCTGTTGGAATACTGCAGATGAGGTGTGTGACCAAACACTTCCTCTTGTTTTAGAGTCATTTTCAAGAGGAGCTCTGGGAAAAAGTTTATTGAACAGTGAACTTTCTGCATGATGGGTTATGGTTTTCTTGGGATGAACTATCTTAAATTTGTTTGTTACATCTGTGCAGCTTAATTGCTTGTAAGCATAGCTGCTCAAATAAACATTGAACTTGTTTATGCAATCAAGCAGCTAGTTTGCAGTGCTAGAGGAAAACAATTTACAGATCATTAGTAATCTGCTAATTTAATGACTCAGTTGTTGCATAAGGGTTAGTCCAATGATGTTACGGCCAAAACTGATTGTGAAAAATTAAAAGTTGTTTTTCTCACACTCTTTTTGATGTCTATATGTTGATAAAATATAATCATAATAATAACAACATTTTAAAGAAATATCTACCAGGATCAGGGCAGTGTCACATTTAGCCCACTACTGTGCCTGAGAACAAAAGAACATGCTATTTAGGGCAATTCTTAGCCTGACTATTTTCTGCAGTCCATTACTCCTCATTTCCCTTCAGCATTCACATTTTCTCTTAAAAATATCAGAGAGAATACCTCTGCCCAGTTCCTTTTGACTCTTCTATTCTTCCTTCCTATCTCTTGGCAGGGTTCCTTATATTTTGTGTAAAGAAGGGTCTTTTTTTCTTACACTTTTAAAAACTGACTTCCTTGGTCAATGGCCTTTGTTTTTGGCTGGTGTAGAGCAGAAACCAGATTGAAAGATACACATGCAGTTGTGTGTTCTTGCTCTGTCCATCACAGGTATGGCTGAAGACTGTAATCATGTTCTTGCTTTCTTCTCCTTTGCTCGATTTAAGGATGTGCTAAGCTCATTTCTTGTAAGGGAATCTCTTAATTTCAGTGATCATCTTAGTTACCAATCTACTTTTATGCCCAGAGCTAAATATGTTCCAGCCGAGATCCTACTACAGCTTTAATTGGGATCTCATTCGAATTGTTCAGGTTCTGCTCTTTGTTGCTAGGAGGAATAATTGCCACAAAGAAGGTGCCTGTGGTGCCTGCCTGTTCTCTGTAGTTGCAGCTTTTTATTTTCTGGACTTAGTGTAGGAAATGGAAAGCAAGCTTTGTACTTAAAGTAATTGCATAAAAGCTGGCATGTGTGATTTCTATTAAGTATGTTGACTTGATTGCTGTCCAGTAAAAAATAGTTACCTTCAGGAACTGAATTAAATATTAGGATCATAGACTGTAGTAAATCAGTATATACCTGTATGTTTGTAACCTTCATGCCTCTTCTGCAAAAGAGCTTTAAAATCATGTGTGAATTCCGAGATCTGTTGTTAGGTAGACATTCAAGAAGTAAAATCAACAGATAGCTGATTGGGATGAGTGACTTGAGTCTTCTGCTTATAGCCACCCTAGCTTGTGGTATGGTTTGAGTTTAGTTTCACCTGCCCAGGCAGGACACAGGTCAAAATAGGAACCAACACAACTTTCACATCTGTCATAACCTTCTCAGTTTATGCTGTGGCTAGTTTTGCTTGAGTACTGTAATTTTTTTAAGCATTTTCCATGGTTCTATTTTAACATCCAAAAGAAGAGCAAGTTCTTTTTTGACTTGGAAAGATAAGAGTGGCTCAGCTGATGGTGGCATTAGAAAAAATGGGATGTGATGGACAAATGTCAGTGGGGCAGGTCTTAACATCTTGCAGTCTAGGTGCTGTCTGTACTCTGTGTAAGTGAACTTGAATAATAACTCAGAACTTCAGATTTTTTCTTTTATCACCTTAAATGACTTGATGAACTCTTCTTCTTTGCTTTTTGTCTTTCAATGTCAATTCAGAATATCCCAGTTGATTTTTGTTATATTCTCACACTTTAGTTTTTAAATTAAAATGCCCAGTTTCCCAAACCTAGAAGAATATCTTGTAAAGGATTTTTAAACATTTGAAGCCAACTAAAGGGCTTACTTTGCCTACTCTGGGAAGAATAGTAGATTTGTTTAGGCCTCTGACTTCTGCAAGGCACTCAAGCTTTTGCATTAGTGCTCTGCTGGATGGAAGCCAGAGTGTACCTGGCAGGCTGACTTGGGTAAGTGCAATAATTACTTATTGCTGTTTGGAAGGTAATGGTTTACAGGTACAAGGTTTGTTTGAGGAAAACTTTGCATATGGTGTGTCAGATATTCAATTTCATTTTGTTAATAATCTGTGAGGTGCTATTTCTTACGGGGTACTTAATTATCTGAGACTCCAACACTTTTAAAGATGATCAGGACAGCAGCGTGTTTGGATACTAACTTGCCAAAGTTTGTTCACAGAACAGCCTAAAGCTGCAAATTGTTTGAGACTCTTGGAACAATCTAGTGAATTGTGTGAATTACAATATAGTCTTCGATTCACATGTATGTGTTTTGAATGGTGGGCACGGAGAAGGGCGGATAAAATTAAAGCAGCCTTTGTTATTCTACCTGAAGCAATTTGTTTTAGTAGTCACAGATGACAAAATTTTGGGTTTTCTTTTGTTCTAGGTTCAAAGGATCTTGTGGTAAAAGCACAGGTTTTAGCTGGTGGTAGAGGAAAAGGAACATTTGAAGGTGGCCTCAAAGGAGGAGTGAAAATAGTCTTTTCGTAAGTTCTTTCTAAATTATCCAACCAAGTGGAAAAATTCCAATGTTTCACATTATGGATTGAACCTATTACATTCTTTAAAACCAGTGTTTTAATTATTAACTTTAAAATAACAAAAATTAGATAAGACTTTTTAAATGCGCTTCTGTTTTTACAGCAGTTTCTTTGTTACATTCTGAGCTTCTTTTATTCTAGTCCAGAAGAAGCAAAAGCTGTCTCCTCCCAAATGATTGGAAAGAAGTTGTTTACCAAGCAGACAGGAGAGAAGGGCAGGATATGCAATCAAGTATTTATCTGTGAGCGCAGATATCCCAGGAGAGAATACTATTTTGCAATAACAATGGAAAGGTCTTTTCAAGTGAGTAGTATTAGAAATAGAAGTAAGCTAATTAACCTGTTATGACTGAATTAAAAAAAAAAATCAATGAAACTGTTTACTGTACTGTTCACTTGCTTTTGAAACTCAGAAGTATACAAGATAAATTTTGTTTTCCAGTATATCTGATTAAATGATTGACTTTGTTTTTAAATGCTTTAAAGATGAAATGCTACAATTTGAATTTACAGAATAATAAATGAGTATTGGTAGCCCCAGCTGAAGTTCAGAGTCACATGGCCAAAGGAGAGATGGGTAGAATAAGGAGGTAATTTTTATTTTGGTTTTAATTTGCATTTGCCTACCAGATTATGCAATCTGGTTTAAAAACACAGCTATATGTGTGCATGTAAATGTACACCCTACTTTGAGTGTCAGAAACAAGGTAAGTGACAGTGTTGTGGAAGAGCAAATGATCCAGCATAATCCAACATCCTTTTTCTCCAATGTGTGACAGTTCTAGAGGTGCGCTGGTGTGTCCCTTGATTTTGAGCGTGCTAGTAGCTTTCTTATACTAATGCTCTCCAGGAAATGGGTAGGAAGATTTGGGCCTAGAAGTCTGTCTTCAGAGCTGTCAGGAAAATGAAAGCCAGTGTTTTCTGCATGTATGGGCTGTATGCGTGGGTATGTAGTTTTTTAAGTCACAATTCAAATGTGGTTACTGAAATATGTCAGTGTTTTCTGACAGACAAGTGTTCTATTTGGAGCATAGAACATGAATTGCTAAGTAACTTTAACAAAGCCAGGATTTGGAGCAGATCTTGAAACTTTATTTGCTGAAGCTCAGAAAAACTGGGTTTGGTCTGTTTGGATGCTTAAGAATTTGCAGGGGCACTGGTTGTAGTAATTAGGGGATATTTAAGTATGAATGAAATAATGTTCTGTGGAGGAATGAGAAAACTAAGTCTTACACTTTTTTTTTTTTTTTTTTTTTTTTTGGTAGCCGTATTAGGAATTAAATATTCGTTCCTTTTTCTTCCTCTGTAGTGTTCTTTTTGATATGAAAGTATCAGTTGTGTTGAATTATGTGACTTGGGCACTTCCATTGTGTGTGCTAGGATGGAGCAGGGAAGATTCAAATGTTACCATGTGCACCACAAGGTGGCGTTAAAATGCTGTAAATTAACAGATTTTAGACTTAAAATTGTGTCAGCAATAAGCAAGGATGCTTATGGAAATAAAACTCTGGCTGATTGAAGCAAATTAGATAAAGAAGGGGAACATGTTTTCATGACTTGCTCTTGTATAAAAGATAAATCTTATTAACATATATTGATCATATTGTGTGGGTTGTTGCCTTTTCATAGGTGTGTCCTTTGTTTTTCCTGCTGACTTTATAAGTCGTGTTTTTAGATGTGCTTGTAATTACTGTAGCTTGTATAGAATGCTTAGGATGAGGAAATGCATTTCAAAAGAAGGAAGTGTGAAAGTTGAGTAGCACACAGTATTTATTCCTGGTATTTCAAACCTCTTCCTTTAAGGAGGGGAAAAATTATTAAAATAGTCAGCTGAAACTGGAGCTTTATGACTTGGATATTATTTGCCAGCAGGGGTTTGTGTTTTAAGCAAAACTGTTCACTTTGGTCAATTCTATCGAATGATGAGTTATTTTATGATCAGTTTGTAGCTTACTGACAATTCAAGATAAGAATATCCAGAAATGTTCAGTGAGTTGAACCTTGCTATTAGATGCAGGATAATTTGCCAGCAATGTATTTCTATTTGGAAGGATGGTAATGGGAGGAGAGTGGTGTGGTTATTAAGCATGTTCTCTGAACCAGGGTCACATTTTCTATAATGAATTGTCAACAATTATAAGGCTGTTTAATATTTGAGTTCTGCTGATAGGAAATGCTGCCTTAGTACACCCATGTTCATAATCCCTGCATGGGTGGTGATAAGGGAAGGTTGGTTGAAGGGATCCAAGTACGTCTTTATTGTGAACTGTGGGAGAGATCTTTAGTTCCATGGTAGCGAGTCCTTCCTGTTTTTGTTGAGATTTGGCTTTTTTAAAAATAAACTTATTTGCAAATGCTGTCAATTTATGTTTCTTAATTTCTTTTGTTAATGAATTATTGAGTGTTGTTTTGTTTTGCTATGACTTACTTTCAGTGAGGGCTTTAGTTATTGAACGTTGCGATCCTACTGAACAGGTATGGTTTGCAGTAATTTATCACTAAGTTCTGCAGACCTCCATTTGTCCTTGGAGTCGGAGCATGGCAGAATGAATAAATGAGTGCCTGGCATTTGATCTGTGTTTGTGTAGGAGTGAGCGGAGAAGGTAGAGGTGAGAAGGTAGTGACACTTCCTCTGGTGACACCTAAAAGATAAAATGTATGTGATTATGAAGTTGAATCTTTCTATCAAGATTTTAAAAATATTATGTTTGTGTTAATTGTTTTGCTGCTGCTTTACAGAGGAAATTTTTCCTTGTTAGAAGGAAGTGGACCTGACATACACCTCAATGTTTGGAAAGTATTATTAAAAGATTTTATATGGAGGCATTGAGTAGATAGTAACACTCTCTTCAGAGCACAGGAGAAAAATGCTCAAATAAAAAAATTTCCAACCAGAAAGGTTTTATTGTTGTGAAGTATCTTATGGGAAGAACTAAATTTCAATTGTATGATATAAAATTACTTATGTATTTTTTTCCTTTTGTTCTAGGGTCCTGTGCTAATAGGCAGTTCTCAGGGTGGTGTTAATATTGAAGATGTTGCTGCAGAGAATCCTGAGGCAATAATTAAGGAACCCATCGATATAATGGAAGGCATAAAAAAGGAGCAGGCTGTTAGGGTAATTGTTAATGTGGGAAGGTGCACATTACTGAGGACGGGAGGGTTGCTTCTAATTTTTGTAAAGGGTGTGTGCGTTCAACCTGCTGACTTGTCTTAAACCCTTGTTTGAAACAGATTTGAACTAGATACTCAAGTATTTTCAGGTAAATCAGTGTAAATCAAACTGCATGGCTGTACTTTGTCTTGTTTTTATACGGCTGTGCTAAGGCATATCATGATAATTTTTTATTAGCTCTTTTTAAGGATAAGTGCAGTATTCTGTATAGAAAACAATCTGTTCAAACCAAAGAGTGAGTTTGGTTTTTTTCCTCTAGTAGACAGGGCAGGTTCTATATCTGCAAGTTCAAATGACATTGAAATAATAGCTCAACTGAGGCACCCTAACATGAGTTAACAATAACTGTGCTTTTACTTTCAGCTTGCCCAGAAAATGGGATTTCCTCCTAATCTAGTGGATGAAGCAGCTGAAAATATGATCAAATTATATAATCTATTTCTGAAATATGATGCTACCATGATAGAAATAAATCCTATGGTGGAAGATGCATCAGGAGTTGGTAATGTTTCTTATTCGTACTCTTCATGTAACACCTTGACATTTTTTGTAAATCTTGGTTGCTTTGCACTGATAAAACTTCAGCTGTCTGCAGCAAGAGGAGTTAGTATGGTATGTTGAAAGACAAATTTAATAAAGCAGATAAATTTGAGAATCTAAATAGAGTAGAAATCTGCTCTTAATTGCTAAGTATGATCTTACATGTAAGTAACTTCCTTTTTTATTTTTAAAATTCTTTAATAAAGAACACATCTGCCCAGGATAAGGCATTCCTGGAAATTAGGTCTTTTCAAAATTCATAAATTGCAACTTGAGCCATCTCATGTGTCGAAAATTGGTTCTGTGACAGTAACCAGAATAGTAGCAACAACTAGAAATTTCCTGCCTTTATGACTCAGGCATTAGGGTAACTGATGGAGTGTGGTGTATTGAAAGACTGTAGGGGTTTAAGTAATATCATGATGTTTATCAGGTTTTAGCATATCCAATTGCAGAATGGTTGTTTAATGTTCAATCACAACCAATTCCACTCTACAAAAAATAAGCCTATTGAGAGTATTTGTACTTGAACTCAGATACAACAGTTTGAAATTTAAATATGAATGTAGCTCTTTCATCAAAGTGTGTAATTACTGTTACGCTTTTTTTTTTTTTTTTTCCATAATGCTTAAATGATCAGTATAGAGCAGTCTTTTCCATCTGTTTCTTGTGCCTTGTTATTTTTATATCATTTTCACTGAGGCATAGAAATGAAGTGATACACTTATACAGACAGAAACTTAATTCTGTTGTAAAGAATACTTTGTAAAGAATAGGTTTTCTGCTTGTTACATCTTAAGTAAATTTACTTCTGTGTGTTTTTTCCTAACATTTTCTTCCAACTCAGACACTTTTTCATTGTGTTTCTGTGTGCTTAGAGTCATGCACACATTATATGTGTTTATTCTAAAAGCAAAAACTAAGATGTATTAAAAAACCTCAAATCAGGTTTAGACCGTCTGTAAGGATTAGTTTTATGGTAATTACTTGTGGTGGTGTGTTCCCCCCGCTTCTTTTCCAGGCTGCAGTGTGATCCGAGAAAACACAATTTGCCCAGATTTATCAAACAGCTTGTTGTAAGCTTTTTTGAGTTTAGAGTGTCTCAAGAAATTGTTATCTTCCCTTTTTGTGCATAACTGAGTATATGGAGAAACTGGAGAGAATCTTGTATTTTTTGACAGTGGTACGTGTGTCTTTTTAGCAAAACTTTGTGTTTGGACTGCATGACCTCGCTGCCATGTTTGACTCAACATACTTTAACACATTCATGTAGCAGTTGAGCTGTTATTCTACTAAATGATGGTTGATAATGGTGGGGATTTTTCCCTTTCAGTGATGTGTATGGATGCAAAGATAAACTTTGATAGCAATTCAGCTTATCGTCAGAAGAAGATCTTTGATCTGCAGGATTGGACACAGGAAGACCAAAGAGACAAGGATGCTGCAAAAGCAGATCTCAACTATATAGGGTTGGATGGAAACATAGGATGCTTAGGTATGTACTATTTAAAGAATTTTAAATGACCTAATGGATTTATAAACTGAATTCCTAAATGTTATCTTTGTTCTCATATAGTCAATGGTGCTGGTTTAGCTATGGCCACAATGGATATAATTAAACTTCACGGCGGAACTCCAGCAAACTTCCTTGATGTTGGTGGTGGTGCGACAGTACAGCAAGTGACAGAAGCCTTTAAGCTTATTACCTCTGATAAAAAGGTGAGGGAAGAGTTGGGTTATCAAGGTCCTACACAGTGGTAAAACAGACTGTGATTTGGATGACAATGCTTAGTGCATGTTCTCCATAAACATGGTTTTTTATAAGCACAGAACTAGAAAGAAAGAAGATGGAAATCTTAGCTTAATCTTGGTGCAGGTGAAGGAGGCCTAATAATCTTACTGAATTCTTAAACATCTTTAAATAATAGGGGTTTTGGCTGTGTACTGAATAAACAGTTTTGTGTCTTCTGGTTCAAGCTACATCTGTATATGAGTCTTTCCAGAAACCTTGGAGTCCGAAATTCCCACTGTCTTCTGTTTAATCACAAAGCAATGTTCAGTTGGTTTTCCACTTTTTTTTCTTTTGGACCAGTTTTGCAGCTGGGTCTGTGTTTTGCATAGAGTCGTAGAGATGAATATTTGCAGTGTTGTGCACAAACAAGTTTCTAAGGTACTGACTATATGTAATGTAAGATAAAAATAACTTTGTAAGGGGCTTGAAAGGGCTTTAATGTTTATCCTGTTAAAAATTAATCAGAAGTGCTTGAATATTATTAAAATAATAAATTGATTGAAACTAGAGGAAGAGCTTTTCTCCAAAAATAACATGAAGGCTGGATTGATGGTCTGCACAGAAATGCTTATCTCAGGTGGAACTTGGCAGTTTGGGGCTTTTTAAAAATAAAGAAAATTATTTTAAAAGGAGTAACTGTAAAAGGTGGGAATGATTTGTGAGACCTGCTAATGGTATGCTACTTTTGCACCACAATTTTATGTATGACTTGCTCATCTTTGGAAAGGGCCAGAAACAAATAGTGAGTGATATTCCAGAGGAGCTTGGTCTCTTTCTTGTTGGAAACACTTATTACGAAATGCAGGGTCTGCAGCATGCTCCAAGAGTGTTACAGAATCATTTAATCATTTAGATTCGAAAAAACCTTTAAAATTTAGTCCAGCCATAAATCTAACACTGCCCAGTCCTGCACTAAACCATGTCTCTTAAGTACCACATCTACAAGTCTTAAATGCCTTTAGGGTTGGTGACTCAACCACTTCCTTGGCAGCCTGTGCCAATGATTAACAACCCTTCTGGGGAAGAAATTTTTCCCAATATCCAATCTAAAATTCCCCTGGTGCAACTTGAAGCCATTTCCTCTTACTGCTTTTTACTTGGGAGGAGAGAGAACCCCACCTTGCTACATCATTACAGGCAGTTTTAGAGAGTGATAAGGTGCCCCTGACCCTCCTTTTCTCCTGGCTAAACACCCCTAGCTCCATCAGCCCATCCTCATAAGACTTGTTCTTTCTTCATGCAAATTGAGGGAACAATGAGGGACACAGTCGCAGAGCACCTGAATTACAAAGAGAAGAGAAGAGGAAACATGGAAGAATCTAAGGGTTGCTGATTTGGGAAAAGTTTTTGCAATGCAAATTCTCTGCCGATGTGTCGACAGAGGGTGTCCAAATAGACTTCTTAAGACAGCTTTTCCTTTCTGCTTTCTTTCAGTTGCTCACTGTTTTCTCAAAAAACAGTGACTCTAGTTGGGATTCCTGGTGCTTAAACTCAAAGGGCAGTGCAGCCCATTGGTGGCATGGACTGTGCTCGGGGCTCAGTTCAGGACTTGTTTGGAACAGCCTTCTGAGGTGCCAGCCTAAGTTGCCCATTAATTGCAGGAGCAAGAACAATGCCACACAGATGACCTGATCCAATTGCATGGGAGCCAAGTTACTCTTTAGGAACCAGTTGCACAGGAATGCTTTGTCTAAGCATGCTAGCTTTTAAGTAAACTGTGTAAACTGGATCTTGTGTATGAGTTTTTAAAATTTCCTGTTTTCAGTATGTGATTTTACTGGTATGGGGGTACCTCTGCTGCAGTACTGTTAGCAATGGAGAGATAAATAGTTGACAGTATTCTGAAGTAACTGCTCTGCTGTATGTGGCTCTATAGAACTGTACTTTGTTTGCTGATGTTCTGTAGAACAGAAATGTTCTGTCTTTTGCAGAGTCCCTTAGTACAGTTAAAGAGCTTGAATTATCCTTAGGCTGAAGGCTATGTGCTGCTTTCATCTGATGTGTCTCTGGCCGTTTTTAATGTGAATATTGTCATTGATTCTGTAGGTACTGGCTATTCTGGTAAATATTTTTGGTGGCATTATGAGATGTGATGTTATAGCGCAAGGCATCGTTATGGCAGTGAAGGATTTGGAGCTAAAAATCCCTATTGTGGTACGGTTGCAAGGTGAGTGTGCTTCATATATGTTTGAATATATTTCTCTCTAATTGACAGGTCTTATTGAGCTTGTATATTGTGTAGCAAACTGCCTGTGAGTTGAAATCAATGGAGAAATAAAGCAAACCTTGAATTTAGATGGTGAAGATCGGCAAGTTAATATAAAAAGACTTCCTGCTTTTTAACTATTAATGTTATTTTCTAGATTTATTCACTAACTTTTGGAGCAGGCTTCCAAAAATACGAGACTAGTGGGTAGTAGTAGTAGTAATCTGTCAATAAGAGTGGCATTCTGTCTGTTTCTGAAGGTACACGAGTTGATGATGCCAAAGCTTTAATAACAGCGAGTGGCCTCAAAATCCTTGCATGTGATGACTTGGATGAAGCTGCAAAAATGGTAAGATAGTTGGTTATGAATATTCTTTTCAGAACATAGCATCTGTTGCAGAGTACTGAAAAGTGAAAACTCCATTCAGTCAACTACAGGTAGCTTGGGATAAATCCCAGTGCCAATTGCTACCGGTGCCTGAAGTGAATATTTTACAAGTTAGTAAGTGCATGATTTGTCAGGGGAACAGCTGTGCAGTCAGAAGCTATTAAACCCCACAAACCAAAACCAGATCAATGATCAGGTCAGCCACTCCCCTTGGTGGGGGAATGGTTAAGAGCTTGGCTTTATTAATTGGGAGAAAATACTTAAATTGAGATGGCTGAAAAATGCAATGTAACACTTCCTTTTATCAACCACTGTATTTCAATGTGCATGATTAGAACTATAGTTGATCATCATGTGGCCTCATCAGAGAATTAGATATTCAGATGTTCAGATACACTTGATTTGTGTGTGCGTTGCATTGCTTTGTGGAAAAGAAAGTTGTACTAGAAATACATAGCAAAAAAATTAGAAGATACCTGGTGGATTTTGTGTCATGGGAAAACTTAATTTCCCTCCTCCCCCCAAGAAGCCGTTACTCAGTTATAATATTTCATTCTAAGCAGGAAATAATTCAGAGCGATTTAGAGTAGTTACGCAGGAGAAGACGAGGCTCTTTAAGGTATCAAAATAAGATCCAGAAGTGCTTGCAACAAAAACTCAGAGGAGAAATAGCTTCTAGATATAAAGAATTTCTTGTGAGTGGCCACCTCAACACCTTGCAAAATAACAAGGTGGCACATAAAATTTAAAGCTTAGCATTTTATCAAGATACTTTGTTATAAATGAGCAGACTTTTTTAGCTCCATGAGATTCAAAAGTTAAGAAGTACTGAGCTAAATTGTAATCCCACTCCTAATCCCCTCTAATACTTTACTGATGATTCCCTGGTATTAATTTCGTTTAAAAAGATTGGTCCAGCTCAGTCAAGTTAGGATTGTTTTGAAATTAAGTTTTTGTTTTCTGTTTTTCAGGTGGTGAAGCTGTCTGAAATAGTAAACTTAGCAAAACAAGCTCAGGTGGATGTTAAATTTCAGTTGCCAATTTGATCTGGGGAATGTCATGCCAGTGTCTAACAAGTTCTCTGAAATACTGTGTTCTGTGGGAAATTTTTAATTTTTCTTCTGTGTGGAGGTTTTGATTGACAGGCGCACAAACTGAAGCATCTGGTCTTTAATGTTAACATTCAGAATGGTCAGAATTCTTGTAAAAGTGTGTATTGCTGATATTTAGTCTTTCTTAGTTGTTATTCTCAAGCCTCCAGCTTCTGCTGCAGAATGTCACTTGCAATATACTTCTGCGTTGTCCAAAGCAAAGCTTCTGGTTGAAAAAAATAATTATTCTGAATAAATTTTGAAGTTACTTTACTTGTAAATTTGTATTAGCCTTGGTTAAAAGTAAATATGACTGGATTATCTAGTTGTCCATGTGGAAGAATGTATTGAAACGGTATTTTATGTTGGAGACACTTGTACTTAGCAGTATAATGGACATGAGCAAACCAATCATTATTTATGAACAGATGCATTTGAACTTGATCAGAAATATTTTTAGAAGTCCTTCATTGAAGTGGCTGGTAACTCTTCTGGACAACGTGTTAAATCACTACAAAATATACTGTAGCACTTAGATTTTCACAATTTCTGGTCCTCACGAAAGAGCATTGTGTAGTTTTATATACAAACAAGCATTTACCGAGCTTCAAGGAGACAGGATAAATAGAGAATTAAAATGTCTATTGTACATCGCTAATAAAATTGTACATTAATAAAATATCTCCCCAAACTTTTACTGTCTTTCTTTTATATGTTACCATTTTGATAAATTGCATTTAGTCAGGGATACAGCTGTAATTTAAGACAGCAAACTAAAACCTTTTTAGGAATAAAGTTGTAGTGCCACACATGTTAATTTTTTTCCTCCCTGAAATGCACTGTATGATTAAAACCAGGTGAACTCTTGTTGAAAAGCTTGGACAGATATCATCATATAATATCTTGCTAAAATATACCTCATCTCTGCACAAATAAATATGCAGGAAATTGCTTCTTGGGGAAATACTGCTTCTACTAACAAATAACCATTAATTTTTGTCACTTTACTTGATTTTCACATTACACTGAACTTGGAACTTGGATGATGATCCATTTACTGTTTAGTTTCCAAATGAGCATTCATTTTTTGTTTGTATTTCGTAGGCTTTTTTGTTTGAAATGTTATTGTAGTTTTATCTGGAAATAATGAAGCCACCTCTGTGGTGGGAATTCAGAGTAGGAAATCATACAGTTATGAACTAAGGACTTCAAAGGATTGTATGAAATGTAAGAAAACCAATAGTATGCTTATGAAGAAGTGGGGTATTAAATCAAAAAACTTTATACTAGCATAGTGTATTTCAATAATCTTTTTGGCAGTAGTAAAGAAAATCAGCAGAAGTTAAACTCTCTGCAAATTTAAACTGGATTATTTTTGATCCTAGCCGTTCTCTCACAGCTGAATACTGTGTGCTGTTGATCCAGCATGCTAAATTAGGCTTGTGGATGTGCTTGGAATTGCTTTTATTCAGTAGCCTTGAATTGAATTACAGAGATGACTAGTTTGAATACATCTGTTAAGCATTGAATAATTTAGAGAATATAATTAAATTTTAGCATGTAGGTTTGCTTCTAGCTTTTTTCTATTTACTTTGAAATCTTTCTGAATTGCTAATGTTAAATGGAAATTATCTTTTCACTCAAATCTGTAGTGGAATGGAGGCAAAACTAGATCCTGCTGTTGATCCAGAATTTGCTTATACCCTGTTTGAATTGTGAAATGTAGTTGAGTAGGGGAGAGGGAGCCAAGGC
The DNA here is from genome assembly GCF_965231275.1 of Zosterops lateralis. Classification (NCBI taxonomy): domain Eukaryota; kingdom Metazoa; phylum Chordata; class Aves; order Passeriformes; family Zosteropidae; genus Zosterops; species Zosterops lateralis. The sequence goes on along the minus strand of NC_139763.1, from coordinate 63,206,864 downwards.
CAAGTCATGCCCATCTTTGAGAGGAGTGTAAAATACAGATGTTCTCAGTAATATATTTAGAGGTAGCAGACTTGTCAAAGCAGTATTTTGCAATTAGGGCATTTCTAAAGTCCATAGCATTCCTTTAACAATGGATGTGGAATAGGTGGGGGATATTTGTAGTCCAAATACTTCCTAACTGGAAAAAGTGGAATTTCCCTTTGGAACTGGTGGTGAGGGGCTGCAGGTGGTGTTACAGACAGGATGAGAGACATGGGAAGTGTGTGACCAGTAATAAGGAAGGAAGATTGTGACCAGGACAGCATATGGGGTATAGGTGTCAGGCATGGCCCTTTCCAGTGATGGGTCTCAAAACATTCTTCTTTATTTCACATTTATTTCAGTGAATAAACAGCATTAAGGATTGACTCATTTGTGGTAAGTATCTTGAAACTAGCTAGGCATATGGAGATTGCTTTAGTTAAGGTATAAGAGTGCTATGGGACCTTTTAATTACCTGTATGTTTTAAACATTCTTCAGACTGTTTTGCCTAAAGCAAAGCATGTTGCAAACAAGGAATGTTAGTTCATTTGGTATTTAATTGATAATTTCAAGGCCCAAAGTTAATGTATTGGAATCTGTTTAAAGCCTTATAGACAACCTCCTTACCCATACTATGTTGCAATGTTAATAATCAAAAGGTCTGTAGGAACGGAGACTTGCTAAAAATAATCTGTACAGCCAGAAGCAAAATTCCTAACAATGTAATCACAACATGAAAAATGTGTGAACAACTTCCTACAGATGAGAGCTTCAGAGGAGCAGGAATTTTAATAACATTAGTTTATATTAGATGATTTGCTGTCTTTTTATGCAGTTGTTACCAGTGCAGACTTTTGTAACTGTTTTTGAAATATCATGAAAGCAAATGTCTTTTCATAAAGAGTAATGTAATGTACCAGTCTTGAAATTCAAAAATTAGCTGGTCCTGTGTTCCACAGCAACTCCGAGTGTTGGACTCAGGGCACTTTGTGGCTAATGTGCTTGAAGACAGCTCTGGCGAGGGTCAAACTTACTTCTTAAATATTAAGTATTAAATTGCTTCCTAAAATATTGTGTACATTTTTCAAAATGTCTTTTCTCCTCCACCAATTCTATTTACTGTATTCATCCACTTTCTACTGTGATGCTTTGGTGAAATAGTTGACCTTCATGGAAAAACACAGTAGAATTTTAAGTAGTGGTAGTATTGATACTGTTGGGGGATGCAGTCAAATTTGGTTAAAACAATTCTTATGCTATATTCCACTGTTGAACAGCTGTGAAGAAAAGTGTAAAAAATGGAAGCTCAGGAGGAGTTGGGAATAAAGCTGTGTTTCAAACTACTAATGGATCTAATGCATTTAATATGGGGGAAGGCCTGTATATTAACACCTTGGAAAAACTCCCTGTGGCAAGGAGGAAAACTCCGATTCATGGAAGTGAAACTGCTGAACTTCAAATAGCTAGCTGGCTTCTTACCATGTGCAGATTAAAGTGTTGCCCTGGCTTTAATGGAAGCTTAATTGCAAGCTAAGACTACCCTATTGAAAAATAAGTACTTAAATTTAAGTGTCAAGCTGATACAAACAAAGGAGAAAGTCAGTGTAGGATGTGCATGAAGCAGCAGCTTACTTTTAAGCTTGTAGGGGCTGCAGGCAGAAGGTGGTGAATTGCTGCTATTCTGTAGTGAGGAACCTGTGCCTCAGTCTACCGAGGCTTGCTTCTAAATCCTGCTTTCAGTCTGCCTGATGAACTTCTTTGCCTAACAGAGGCTATCACTGCAGGTGCTGTCTTCAACTGCTGTACCCCAGCTGAGGGAAGCTGCAGTGTAAGAAAATGTCAGTACTGGCCAGTGTTTGGAGAAGTATGTGTTACATGGTTTTCATCTTGTGAGGGCAGATAGGAAAAAGAAAAAGGTGCAGCTTGACCTCCCTAGTGAACAGAGGCTGGGGCCGAGGAGGAGGAGGAGACACCAACTGTTCTACCCAGCAAGTTGCCTGGCACTTGAAGTACTAAACACCTGAGAAAGGAGGAGTTCATCACTAGATTTAATTTGAAGCTTGGCTGTTCCAGCCTGCCTGGATAGACATCGGTAGCCTTGGTGCATACTGGCTGCAAAACTTAAAATGAATTGTAAATATCACTGAAATTCAGTTACTGCTGTTCTGCATAACAGGGCCTGACTTCAAGGTCAGGTGAAATGCTGACATAGTAAGGGATGCCTCAGAAAGGTGTTAGATACAGATAAATAAAAATGATGCCTCACAAATACACTCTCCTGTTCAGCAGTGGTTTGGGGTTTGGAGTATTGTTAGTCAGAGGTAGTCATAAATGAGACAAAACCCACTCAAAACTGGCAGTAGCTGTACCCTGGAGTTTGTGTTCTGCATTAGGCACGTTTATTTTCAGTTCAGGTGAAAAGCTGAAACACCCTGCAAACCAAATGACATTTTTAAAACACAGTTGAGATCATTAATTTTGTAAGATATGGTATGTCATAATTAAGCAATTTTAAATTGCTTAATTATAGTGAAAATATTTCACTATAAATTATAGTGAAAATAGTGGAATATTTTCTTCAAGCATATGTTAAAGTGCAAGAACCTAGTGAAGGGCCCATGCACATAATTCTATTGCTTGGTTTGTGACTTTTTTCCCCTCTTCCATTTACAACTGAGCAACTTACTTTCATGAGCAGGAAATCCTGGGGCACTTCTGTTTTTTACCATAAGGAACAGGGAACAGAGGAGTAAAGCTGCTTAGTTGTAGTGGCTGATATGAGGCCAGTAAAAATTTTACTCACAAGAATAAAATCTAAAGGACAGAAGTTACTGAGAATTGATTTTTGAGGAAGGGTTTTTTTGTTTAATTGTTTTTACCTTACTCCAAATTTCATGTGTTAAAATAGAAGAAATTTTACAGTTGTCTAAGAGACAGAGCAAATGTGCAAGTGATAGATGTACAGCAATGGGGATAGTTGTTCCCTGACAAAGAGTTGTGGTCTTACCTGTCTGCAGAACAGGTTATTTCAGGACAGTGTCTTGGGTTTCACAGGCAGTAATTAGCTCCTTGGCTCTAGGAAAGCAGAAATTCAGAGTGCAGGAAGAGAGCCTAAGGCACTGTGTGCTGAACTTTCCAACATTTCTGATAATTCAGTTTCCTTAAGGGAAATTCACAGCTTTTTTTTTTGTTTGTTTGTTTTGGGATTTTTTAAAAATTATTTTTAAAGGTTTTTTTCTCTCCTTACTCTCACTTTCTTCTGGACTTGTGCTCTGGACTTAAATGATCTTGTTTGGTCTCCATCTGCACTCAAGTTCAAAAACACTGACGGGCCTTATCTGCGTTCCTGCAGTTTCTCTCCTGCTGTAGCTTCTGCTGCTGATGATAGAAATATTCACTAGTCTGTCCTTTTCTTTGCAAAAGAAGATGGCCAGTTTCTGCAACATTCAAGGGAAATCAGAAGGGATCTGAGTGGGTACAACCTGCAAATAACGTGAAACTACTATTTGTATTTGTACTGTTGTTTTTATACTTCATCCAAATTATGAGAGTGAGAACATGCCAGTAGTTTCATAACTGTGTGTGTGCATATATGTCTATGCATATGTATGTATAAACGTGCTGAGATTAATACATAGGAATTTGCGAATAGTTTATCTATTTGCATGCTGTATCTCTCTGCTCCTACTAATACTGTTACCCAATTAAGTGCTGCCTGCAGCAGGCGTGGGTTGGCAGAGCTGTTGGTAGCATTGAGTGTGCTCTCAGCGCTTGGGAAGTTCAGGCTGTAGTGAGAATGGAGTTCACTGGAATATAACATCATTCATGAAAGACAAAGCCAGATTTGGGGCTCCTCAGTCCCATGAGTTAGCAGTGAGAGAGCTCTCCTCTTCTTTTTCTACACTTTTGACCGTTCCTGAACTAGGCAACATCAAGTCTTTTTAATAAAAGGAGTCACACCAGGTATGGGTTGTGACCTGATTGCTTGGGTTGGCTGGATCTACCCACTATGGCTGGGTGGTGGGCAGCATTCATGGTCCTTGCAAAGTTGGCTGTTAATGGAAGGCCTAAAGCTGCTTTCTGGTGGGCAAACTCCAGCAGTGATTTTCAGTATTTACTAGCTGCTTATTCCTTTTCTCTGAACTAATCGTATAACTTGTTCAGGAAAATAGCAGGTGTGCTTCTGATGTTTTCCTTATATTCCCTTTAATTTACTGTGATCCCAAAGGTAAGTGAGCTGCTGGATTGTCCTTGCAATAGAAGCAAGAAAAATAAGAAAAAAAATAAAAAGAGCTATATTGGATGCAACATGCAACTGTGGGATACTGAATGGTGCCTTCATTTATGTCACAAGACTGATGTACCCTTTGCCCTCCTGGTCTCCCTGGCATGACCTCAACCTATCATTGTCATGACAGTTCTATTGCAGTTTGGAGCAGCCCCATGAACAGTGTCTGCAGATCACACATGATTACCTCTGACACCTGCCATTTCCTTTCCTCCAAGAGAATTGCAGCCATGACCTCTAATCAGGCTGGGTCCTTGAAACAAAATCACTTGGAGCAAATCCATTTCAAAGAAAATGGATTTAAAGTGGCTCCTGTTCTTGGTACTCTTGTAAGGAAACTAATGCCAGTACAGCAGAGCTCTCTGTTAGACACTGTGACAGCTTGATACTATTCTACTTTAAAAAAGAAAACCAGGAAAAACCTCTCTACCCCCAACCTCTCCCATATTATAGTTTTCTGGTGTTAGTTCCTTGCATTTATAGAAGCTCCACTGTATGTTCTATGTGTTTAAAGCACACTACTCTCCTTTGCTTGTCCTTTTCCTTTGACTTCCCTGCTGCTTTCTGGCAGCTTTCCTCTATGGATCCTCTGTGTTGCTTTGTCGATTGATTGCTTTCCCCCCACATCTCTCTGTCAAGATTCTGTCTTCCAAGCTGACTGTTGTTCCATGACTGGGCATCAGTCTGCTTGTGGGAGGTGGTGAGAGACTGCCTTTGCAGTACTTATTAAACTGTCTCTATGTTGACTCATGAAATCTTTTGCTTTTGTTCACCCCACTCTTTCTTCCTTCCCTCTGGGGAGGAGGCCTGAGCAGCTGTATGGATGCTTGTGTAGCTGTGGAGAGATCGCCTTGAAATGTGTTGCTCTACCCATTAGAAAGACTGTTTATTCAAAGGTCATTTGGAATAGGTATGTTGTGAAGATTCTTTTAAGTTAAAAAAGTCTTTCGCCTAAATATGTACGGCTGTGTCTTAAAGTAAAGGTTCCTAGTTTGACTTTTTTTTTTTTTTTTTTTTTTTTTTTTTTTTTTTTTTTTTTTTTTAAGTTGTTAGGTTACACAGCAGTTGTTGGTGTAATCCTCAGGTCAAAAGAAAGATGCCAGTTTCCCAACAAGCTTTTTGTAAGTAGCTAAGCTGCTAGACACTAGTGCTGTCTATTTGTTCTTGAAGTCACAGGCTGTGTTTCAAGGGAAAATGATTACTTAACTTCCCTGACCTAAGACTTGGCACAGACTGGGCCATTGAGATCTGAATTGCTTATTTTTATAGCAATTGACCCACAGTTGAACATGACCTGTCCCTCTCAGTGTGTGCTTGAGTTTTCTGCTAGATGGTGTGGTACCATGAGTGTTTTTTATCTTCTTTTTCATATGCTTGACCTCACCATCGCATATTCATTTCTTTCATATCTTTGTGATGAAGTTGCTTGGGTGTCCTGGCTGGAATCAGGGATCTGTATTGCTTAACCATAGCACACAGATGAGGATACATAGTTCCTGCTCATTTATTTCCAATTCAACTAGAATAAAGGGGGAGCAAAAGATACATATGCTGTGGAGTGATGGGGGACAATAAAAGAAATACAGTGCCTTCTTCCCAGCCCTTCTTTTAGCTGCTCCTGCTCTCTTCACATTTCATTGCAGATAACTTTTCTTCAATTTTTAGCATTCATCTTCACAAGTCAAGGCATCTCCCAGCTACCCTTTGCTTGTTTATCAACCACTTCCTTGTCCTTTCTTAAAATTAAAGCTGAAGCCAGGTCACTCCGCTTTCTGAAGTGCTGTCCCACCTAAAATCCCACCTGGCCTCCCTTGCTGGTGGGTAACTGCTCCAAATAGTTGTGATGTGTGTTCTCTTTACAGAAGACATCCCGGTGAAGAGGGAGCAAGGTAATGCCTTGGTCTGTCCTGGGTCTAACTTTAGCTTCACATTTGTGAAGAGAGGATGATTGCATTGAATGTATAGATGGCATCAAGCTGGGGGGAGGGGCACATGCGCACTCAAAGATGAGAGCAAAATTAATTTAAAGGGTGAAATTTGAGAAACAAAGTGAGCTGTTTCAGCTGAACAGTGCTAACAAACACCAGGGAACCAGTGGCCAGACGGCAGTTGCAGAAAAAGAGGAGAGCCAGACAGCTGAGGTGTATTATTGTGGAAAAGGAATACATTTAAGAGGAATCAATAAAAAGAAGTATTTCTCTACTCAGTATCTTCAGTGAGGTAACATAGGAAAATTCCAGCTTATCTGGAAAGATGTATCTCAGTGGGAGAGAGTGAGGAGGAGGCCAACCTGAGTGATCTAAGGTCTGGCAAACCTTACAGGGGAGGAGAGGGAGAACACTGGAATTGTTTAGGCTAGAGAAGAAGTGTCTGAGAGCAAATGAAGTTTATGAAAGCTGTTAGAAAGAGGGTTAAGGAACAATCTGTCCTCCATGTTTGTGGTGGATGGCATGAGGGGCACCAGGCTTAAAGTGTAACCTCTCAGTTTGTGAGTAAATACTGGGAAGAGCTTTTCCTGGTAAGGACAGCTTGACTGGGACATTGCTGGGTCTTTCCTGCAGAGACCTATAGAAACAAGTAGAGGGGAGGTGGATTAGACCTTGCCAAATTTCCTTTAACCCTGTTTTTCTGTGTTTAACTGCAGTGAGGAACTCTTTCCTTTCTGGTGCTGATAATTATGAAAACCATCCCTTACCTCCTTTTTTAATGGGATGTATGGAATGTTCTTAGCTGTGGAGGTGGATTTGTCTCCATCCTTCAGAGGAGCCTGTAGCTCAGGGCTCAGGAGTTCTGAGCAACTTCCTCATGAAACTGCATTTATTTCATCCTAGACTTTGTTTTCCAGACTAGACATCACTGAAGAGAGCTTGGCCTCCATGTTTATGACTGTGCTTATTATTAAAAGTCAGGGATAGTTTTGCACTGACCCTTCTTAGGGCTACTTTCCTCCAGAGCAGATACATCATGGAGAAACTTGGTCAGAGCAGTCCAAAACAGAAAGGCAGTGATCTAAAAAGTAATCAGGGTGGGTAATAAGAGGTCCTCAACTTGATTTGTTTTAACAGAGCAGATATACATTAGATCTTGCTTCTCCCCTGACACACATCCCTCTTTCTTCAAAAATGATTCCACTTCCTTGGTTCTAGCAGGCAGAAAAGCTAATTTTCTCCCTCAAATTTTCAACATCTTTGACAGCAGAAATTAAATTCCTTCAAGTCCACTGAGACTGCTGCTCTTAAAAACCCAGTATGCACTCCCTAATCACAGAGGATTTAAAGAGAGAGAGAACCACTGTGGTGTAAAAAGAAAATAATGCAGAAAAAATTGTGGTGAGCGAGTTGGAACTACAGCTGGATGACCCTTGGGTTTAACTGTATGTCCTGGGTTGTAGCATAGGATGTACACAAAGTATTTATTCTATCACCATCTTCATGAACTGTTGAAACCAAGTGGGGCAGTGCTCTAGTGTTGGGCTGTCTTCTGCTAATGGCCCATCAACTCCCTCACAGGTAACTCCCTCCAGGAGTTATCTCTGTTTAATGGGCCATCAAGGACCCACTTCACACTCATCATCCCATTGTGAGATGCTCCGCCCAGGGGGAGGAGCCAAGCATTCTCACCTGGATATAAACTGGGATTTGGAACAGTACTCCAAATAGTTGTGATGTGATGTAGGTAAGCAGCCCTTACCTACTGGATTCCCAGAGGAGCAGAGCTAGCAGACCTTTCTACAGGATCACTGCTTCAGGAAGACCACCTCATCTGGACTGCTTCCACCATCCCGCTCAGGTTGTATTCTGACTCTGTCAGTGGTCCTTTGTGTTATTGCATTTATTTTATTTTATTTTTACCTTTTAAACTTTTTTCTTATTAAATTATATTTCTGACTTGGAGCCTCTCACTCGTTTTGCTTTCAAACCATGACACTGTTTCATATTCAGGTTGTATTATCCAAATGTTGTACTGATGTTTTTTCCTGCTTTCCCAGCTCAGCTTGTCCCACAGTGTGGGAACCTGTGGCTGTATCTGAGGGCAGTTGGCTTTTCTGAGGGCTCTGCCTCTGCCCCCTGTTCTCTCTGTCCACATAGCCCTCTGCACAGAGCAGCTGCTGGGCTCACGTTTCCCTTGTTCCAGTAGCATGCCTGGCAGCAGGGCTGGGGGTGCACAAGGAGCTGGGAGGGGGCACAGTCTGGAGAGTTGATCCCAACTGACCACAGTGGTATCCCATCATACTCAGCACATGAAGCTGGGGAAAGAAGATGGGAATGGGGGACATTTGGAATGATGGTATTTGTCTTCCAAAGTCACCATTACACATGATGGAGCTCTGCTTTCCTAGAGATGGCTGAACACCTGCCAGCCCTTGGGAAGTGGTGAATGGATTCCTTGTTTTGTTTTGCTTGCATGTGTGGCTCTTTCTTTAGCTATTAAACTGCCTTGATCTCAACCCATGAGTTTTCTCACTTTTACTCTTCCAGTTCTCTTCCCCCACCCTGACATGGAGGGAATGAGTGAGCAGCTGTGTGCTGCTTCATTGCCAGCTGGGGTGAAAACATGAGAGCTGTGAAGAGACTCTGACCCCAAGACAGGAGTTGAGATGACATGATGCTGAGTGACTCAAAACACAACGCTGCTCAGATGAATTTTTAATAGGTTTGCAAATGTAACTGTTCAAACTGACTAAGGCCAGAAGGAAATTTTGACACTTGCCTCCTTTGCGTTTTTTTGTCTTGTTCAAACAACTGAAATCCTGACTGAATTCAAGACTGCTTCTGATCACATTCCACAGTCAGATTTTTGTCAGCAACTGCCTTTTCTTGGTATTATACCAAGTCTGATCCATAGAGACGTTCACATGCTGAGCAAATTGAGTAAATTTGGGACTGATAATGAAAATAAACCAAAAGCCCCAAGTTTACACAGCAGCTAGGCAGCAATTGAAAAAGCAGAGACATACCCTATCTCCTTATTTGGAGTATCTTAACAGCACAGAGCTGTGCCTGCTCCAGGAAAACTCCCCTACAGCACACCTTAATCTCTGTGGCTCCATACACATCAGTCAAGGAAATAGGCATGGGACCTCTCTCTGGTGCTGAGTTGAGCTGCTATGGGACTGCCTGTGCCCATACTGTGATATTCTTATACACCAAACTCTGCTGCTGACACAAAACTGGGAGGAGCAGTCGGTGACTGATTGGAGGAATAAAGAAGACCAAGTCAGACTGTTCTGATTTGTACTTAGATAAAGAACAAGAGACAATGGACACAAATTCTATTTAAAACACAGCAAATTCTGTTCAAACAGAAGATTTTTTTGCTGTGGGAGTGGTCACTGTCACAGATTGCCCAGAGAGGTTCAGTCTTTGAGGTATTAAAAACCCACCAGGATACATGCTGAGCAATCTCTGAAGTTGTTGGGTGAAAGGAATCTTTGTGTAAAAGAGTTGTTGACACCCTGGTAAATTCATCTTGAAATGAATTTTCCAATGAGACAAACGGCTTTTTAAAAATTATTATTTTTTTTTAGTATTTATTATTTGTCATATCTATTTTACCAGTATTTCTTACTGAACCAAGAATGTTGACTGTAAAGTGTGGGATTTGCACACCACACACCACTTATGTCTGTAACTTTCACAAGATGAAAGCTTGCAAAATGAGATACAGAAAAATTACTTGCAATTAAAAAAATTATTTTAAATATTACCCTAGTTTTGTTTGTTTGTTTGTTTGTTTTGTTTTGTTTTGTTTTTGTTTTGTTTTGTTTTTGCCTACCTTGGGGCCAACTCTCCTTCAAAATTCCAGGTTTTTGGATGAGCATTTTCCCCATTTTTATTGCATGTAAACATGAGAGAAGGAAAGGCTGCATCTTGGATGGTAATTGCTCTCCTGGGTTATGTTTTTGATTCATATTCTGTCTGATGCAGTATAAGAAGGAGTTTGAATTGCAGAACAGAGAGAAGGATTCCCAAGGAAAGTGTCAGCTCTAGTTTTCCATCAGATGAGGACTGAATGGAGCACTTGAGGGAGCTATTCACCTTCCTGTGGAAGTGGTAAGAAGGAATACCCACCAGTTTCATGAAAGAGGAACTAAATGAAAATCATAAATTTTGAAAGAAGTAGCAGTGATTAGTTTTAGGGAAAGCCAGTGCTAATACAACCCTACAAACAGAATGGCTTGAAATACATAAAGCAAAGCACTGCTATGGGTAGATCTCTGGAAGGAACCTGCTTACACTGGAATTAGTATTAAAGTGACCCTTAATGACAAGGGTCAATTTAAGTTATTGAGTTAAAACATATTCATTACAGAGTTTGAAACTTTGCTTTGAAGTTGTGAGGGCTGTTTGCACAGACCAGCTGTATGCATATAGCTCTGTACCTACAAGATGCCATACTGGGATGAGTAAGAGACAAAAAGCTAATTTCAGCAGCAGGAGGCCAGTGCCCAGTTCTGTTGATAATCACCAGGCAAAATTGAGCTTGATCAAGGGGAGCAGCAACCTCATTTTGGGGTTTTCCAAAAGGTCCCTGTTCTCAATCTGTGCTTAAGAGGAGCCTGTCTCTACTGATGATGTGAGAGACTGTCAGCATTAGACTTAGTGCTTCTCTTTGATTTCAGTGACCTGGCAGCTTATTTGTTGAGTATCTTTAACAGGGAGGCCCTCTGCTCTTTTTTAGTTTTACCATGAACTCCAGCCATTTACTGGAGACATCTCTGGTACTTACTGGGAATAGGGAACACCAAATACCTGGAGCAGGGTTAAACCCTGCAGATCATCTGGCCAGGTGGAGATGTAATGTGGTGCCCTTTGATGTCTAGGGGAGACCTCAGGAGCTTTGCATGAACACTCTCAAAATATCAATCCCTCTGCTGGTGGAAAATGAAATTCCCTAAAAGTGAAGCCAGTTTATAGTTAAAGCAAATAAAAGTAGTTAGTTAATGGATCTAACCTAGAAAAATCTGTCATATGGCTTGATAAAAATACATTTAAAACAGGAGAAAACTAAATTTTGCTGATTTATTCCAAAACCATGTCTCCTTCTTTCTCTGTAGTTGGTCATGCTTTCTTGTCTAGCTCACATTTCACATTCCAAGACAGACTAAATAGCTAGTATTCAAAATCCTCTTCAAGGTCTTTGTGGGATCCCCTTTGGATTTTTATCTTCCCCAGATCCCTCTTTCACTCCTACTCCTGAAGGATCTCTAAGCATGTGGAAGCATTCCCTCATCCATATGGGAAATTTTCACATTGCTGTGGCAGATCTCTTAAGTTCTCAATGAGATCACCAAAAAATCATTAATCCACCAAGAGCTCAAAGGTTCTTCTGTCCCTGAGAAGGTGAAGTAGAAATAGCAAAATGAAACTTTTTTAAGCTCTCCACCTTGTATTTTCTATTACTGCATAAGCTATAAGTCATATGTGATATAAGGAATTCATATGAGAGGTTTTTCATTATTTTCTGGCTGAGAGCAGGCGTGTTGATCATCCCCTTGCTCATGGAAGTAGCAGCCAGGCTATGTCTGTCCCAAAGGAATATGTGCCAAGACACAGAGGGACAGGGAGACAACTGTGGTGGCTTTTCTCCTTCACAGTAAAACTCCAGAGAGAGACCCTTTGATGTGATGCTGGCAGGATGAAGGCTGGGAATCAAAACCTAGCAAGACAGATGTACATAAGAGTGCTGGAATTGTGCTCCACTGGCTTGGAAAACCAGGGCAAAAGGGTTGGTTCTTCAAACAGCCAAATGTACTGTTTTCTAGACAAAAGTAATTTCTTGGCTGTCAGTGACAGCTCCTTTTTAGGAGGAACCTGTTTTGTAACTGTGAATGTAGAGCTGCTTGGCAGCCAGCCAGCAGCACAGCTACTTAATTTACCAATGAAAACTTTGAAGAAATAGGGGAAGTTTGCTAGAAAGCAGGTCTGCAATACAGCAGGCTGTATTTCTCCTTTCAATGGAAAATCCAAGAAGGATTTGAAGGATCACATAAATATATTTTGTATACTCAGATTTACTGAGCCATATAAAATTTAGTGGCTAGAATAGAGTACACAGAGTAACTCTGCATTTACCTTGGTCCCTGAGGGTCCTCTTCTGAATGCCAGCTCTTGGACCACCTTAGGCGTCCTTGGATTTAAGGCAATCAGGCTCTTGCCCTTTGTGTAAAGGTAGACTGGCTCTAGCCTGACATAGCTGGAGCCCTACCAAACATATAGATAAAAAGTATTTTTTTGATTGTTCCTTCCTGGGATGCATCTCAGGGCCTAGAGAACAAGTGAAAAAGTCTTCCCCACAGCAGAACTTTAGTGCCTGGATGTACATACCCAAAGACACCAGTGCGAGCTACAGGAGGACAATTTCAGCCCTGTGACTAAATCCTCTGGGGAACAAAACCTGTCAGACCACAGCACTGCCGAGAGCTCAGTGCTGCATCAGCAGGATACTAACATCCAAACAACTGGGAAGAGACCATTTTATTAATGATAGTCCCTGCTGCTAGAGCATGCTCCTTTTTGGAGATTTTCCTCATAAAAAAGGCCCTCCATGCTGCCTGCTGATACCTGTCATCTTTATGGGGTTCATGATGAGTTGGTCACTGAACGGGGATCAGAAATGTGAATTTTCCTTGGAACATGAATCGTCATATGACTCCAAAAACATACATCTCAACTGGCAACCCTCCTTAAGCATAGGTTCACGAGGCATTCCACACCCTCCTAGTCTACCTCAGCTTGCTGCAGCTGGCATAAGAAATAAATTCTGCGGTGTACTTCCCCCTGCCTTCCCAATATTAGCCTTGCATTTTGTTTAATTACTGGTGATTTTGAAGACCCAGGCACCAAAGTTTGTGCTCCACTTTCCTGCATATTTGCCCATGCCTTACACCCCCAGCAACTCCAGCTGTCCACTTTTCACTCTCCCCAATACTCAGTGTTTTCTCTAAAACTTCTGTAAAACCCTTTGGCATTTCCAGCTTGAGATTCTGCAGCAGAAGGAAAATGAAAATTTAGGGCAGCATTAAGTTAATTAAACTTACCATCAAATTAATAACACAAGAAATACTGTGCAGACTACATTATTCATTGTCATGTTTTATTCAGTAAAAACTCAATTTTTAATGCTTTTAGTATTACTGGAGGATTTCTACTCTGCTCTGCTAGAGTTACATGGCACACAGGGTTTCTCAGGTTCTGTATACAGAGTCAATGTAATTTTCACTCAAGTCTTAAAAGATCCCAAATCAGTAAAAGAAATGAGAAATCCCACATCTCTGGTTTCTTGAGAGGAAATAGTCAAACATGGAGGATTCAATTCCTGTATATTTAAATGAATTAATTTTAATTCATTACCTTTCCTCTTGTTTTCTTGCACTCCTACTATTCTCCCCTCCATCAGTTTTGTCCATCAGCAAAGTTCCAGTTCACCTCTTAAAGGTTTTTCTAAAGGTTTTGGTGCTGAAATCTCACTGTTCCACCATGGCACATCCCAGCATTATCTGTACAGCTCTACTCCTGACCACACTGCAGGAGGTCGTTACTTATGAATAATGCAGTGAAGCACTACATGAGATATGAGGTTAGGACTGAGAGGCTGTGTGCTCCTTCAGGGTTTTTTTCATTTAAGTGCAGCCAAGCAAGAGCTAAATAACATGGTTCAAAGAGTTCTTCCATTCCAAGGGGATTGTGGATCACAGTCTGAAAGAACTAGTGCAAAATGAAATTATGGGCACAATAACCTAATGCATGCTTTGAAAAGAGGCAGTGGGAATGTAACTTCCCTTGGAGAAAGGAAGGAAATTAATGAAAACTGAAACCATGGCACAGAGACAACATTATTAAGAAGGAAGACATGAGGAAGGCATCATCAGGAAATGTGCAGCTATTGCTGTGACACAGCACAAGGGAAAAAGGGAGCTCATATAAGCATATTAGAAGTTCTCTTGCTTAATTTCTATGTTTATTAGAGGTTATTCTTGATACAAATTTTATTGTTGATACAAAGATTATTGTTGATTCTTCCCTCTTCTACCTCCTTTGGCCACCAGCTCTGTTTTTATTTGGCAAACTCTTAGCATTTACAATATTATTTTCCTGATAGCTGGAAATAATGTTTTAAATGTTCATAAAAAAAAAATGCAGCAAGAACCTACTCACCCAGAAGAGCTCAGGGTATTCTTCTAGACCAGCTTCTTTATTTCCTTTAAAGCAGTTTTTTATATTTCTCAGCCACTTCATGAATTTTTATATTCTATTCTGGAGTCTCTCTAGCATGAAGGTTGGCAGACCTTGCCAACATGCTTCAAGCCAGAAGACTTTAGAGCATCTTTAGCATCAAAAATAAAAATCTCTTCCTGTGGCTCTCTGCAGAAAGGTGTGAAAAGCAGACTTTCATGGTGCGATATTCAAGTACTGCAGTGCCCAGAACAGAACTGATGTCTCCAGGAGGGGAATTCACAAGCTAAGTGGCAGTGAAGGAGGAAGAGCTCCTAACCAGTGAAGGAGGGAGAACTGGGTGCCTCAAAGTGGGATTAGCATCCTTCATCAGTCTGAGTGGGGAAATGAGAAAGAACTGAAGCTATTCCTGAAATAACTCTCTACCTGCTGCTGTGGTATTTATACCTGCTCTTCGATGTGCATGAATTGGGGCCTTCTCTTCTGCTCTTTAGATGAGAGGGTGTGAGAAAATATTACATTATTAAATTTTATTTGAGTTCTTGGTCAGGAAATAAGAGACATATTTTCTACATCCTCTTCAACCTGTAAAGACTTGAACCTATAGTGTCCCTTTCTAATTTTTGCTAAAACTTCCAGACAACAATAACTGAAAAAAGCATCCACTCAGGGCTATCCATTTACCCCATGGAAAAGCTGGCTCCAAAAGCTGCACTTTGATACCATTGTAACTATAAAGAAAATTTCAAAGAGATGGAAACTTGTGGCAGCAGGAAACAGAAATTGCCTTCAGGAGATCTACAGTGTTATCCAAGAGCAGACCTTCTTGAACATCTACATCCATTAGGATATTTAACCCAAAACCTGACAGCTCTCAGTTCCAAGGGGAATGACTAAGCCACAAAATATGATACAGCGTGCACTGCTGAAAGGAGGGCTTGGCTCAGGAGCTGTGGTGGGCCTGAGCAGGAGCTGTTGCCTTGACTGGACACTTCCATGGAAGATGCTGCTGACAGTGCTTGGAAGCATTGATTCTGACAGAGGTGCCTGGTGGGGTCAGGAAAGAGGAACTGGGAGGTTTTCCCACACTTGCAGGTCCTGTGGCCTTTGCTGCTTGCTCAAGGCTCCCATGAATATCCTGTGGCAAGAATATTTGACCGAAAATCAGCAACCTGGCTATGGGCAATACAGAGAATAAGTGCTACATCATGCAGTCATACCCTGGTCTGATTTTCACAGGCAGAAAATTTAACATTGAAAGGTGAGTGTAGTTAATAACTCACTTCTGTAAGGAGGATGGCTTATCAGCATCCTCTGTTTGACCATCAAAGTTTGCATGAATGTTGCAGCAGCCCTCTTGTTAGGGGATAGAAATGAGCTGAGGCACAGTCTTGTTTATCACAGCAGGAAAATGGTCCTGGTTTATTCCTCTTGTAGCTTAGCCATCTTGACTACAACTATTCACTGACCCTGCCTACAGCAATCTCCTACTGTAGGTTTCCCCTGCAGCCTCTGACTGCTGGTTCTTTCCTGCTAAACGATGACTGCAGGTATTAGTTTGCAGACTCTGACTGCAGGCTTTTACCCAGCTAGACTGTGACTGCAGGTTCCACCCAGGCTCTAACTGCAGACCCAGACTGATCTCACAGCAGTCACTCTTTCTCCCCAGGATCCTTCTTTTTCATGATTCCCCCATTCATGATCCTTCCCTCACCAGCTAGCTCCTTCTCTTTTATCACACTTACCTTTTTTGGATACAGCTGTGACTCATCAGGGGCGAGGCTGAATTGGGTAATTAACACAACTGTTACTTATCAGGGGCAAGGTCACCTGTACTCCTCCTACACATGGAGATCAAAACAGAAAGTTTGCATGACCATACCTTCATGACAGAGACATAAGACACAATTGCAATTGAAAAGGTTTATAAACCTAAGTTTAGTTTACAGCATGCTGTGTGGGCTCACTGACCCGTTAATCAGAGTCACATTTTTGATTTACTGACTGTGCAGTATGACTTGATTTACAACATGCAGCTTTGGTTACCAACCATGCCAAAGAACACAGTCAGTGTGGAGTAGTTAGGAAAATCACATAACTAGGAAGGAGGTGTTTTTTTTTTTTTTTTTTTTTTTTTTGTTTTGTTTTTTTTTTGGGTTTTTTTTTTTTTTTTTTTTTTTTTTTTTTGTTTTTTTTTGTTTTTTGTTTTTTGTTTTTTTTTTTTGTTTTTTTGGTTTTTTTTGACAAAGACCCATGGTGCAGTGGCTCATCCAAGGAACCGAGCACTCCCAGCTCCTTTGTGTTCATTACTTCATGAGAGGATGAGGGAGATCAGGACCTTGCTCATCCAGTCTGGAGATGAGTTTTTGCAACAGCAACTGCTTTGCCTTTTTCATTGTTGTTGGAGTAGCATCCTCATCCTAGGTGCCCCTAGATATCCCATCCTTTTTGGAAAGAAAATTCCAAATTGAGACAGCTCATGGCCATGCATTATACAATTCCCTGCTTTCACATTAGGACTTTAAAGTAGCAGTGGAAATCCAAGGCTGACAGTTCAAAGTAACTCTCCTGTGTGTCATTGCAAACACTGGAAGAGAGGCATTGCCATGTGCTTGAGTGGGCTGTTGGGTTGAATAATTAATTGGATGCTTTTGGATGCAAAGTTCATACAATGGACTTGTTGAGGATACTATTCAGTAGTTAATTCTGTGAATAATAAGGCGTCACTGAAAGCATTCCAAAGTCTACATAATAACTTTGGATTTGGCTTGGAGAGACACTTGCAGCAATAATACATGTTACTCTTTTGGGGAGGCTGGCAGTAGAGAAGTGCCAACTGATCAGCTTTGGTTTTGTTTTTCACTGTTTATCCTGTTTGTTTGGGTTGTCAGGCTGAAGTTCAAGAATCAATCAGCAAGCTATAATGGACATATTTTCATTATGGCACAAGGAGCCTCAAGTGTCCTTCACTCATGTATTATTCACACAAATAGATGAACAAAGAAGCCATCTACTACAGCACACAAATCCCAGGATATCTGCATAACTTAAAAATACACCAAGGTCCAGGAAAAGCCTCCACTCTCCTGCAGTTGCAAAGGCAAGAGTAAAATTTTGGGTTATTGCAGGAGTGTGATCACCTGCCATTTTTGTTTAAAGCACTGGTAGATCTGGATACAGAGGTGCAAAATGTCTGTTTGCTGAGAGGCCTTAGAAGTGTCTTCAGGATGGACATTAGGATCCTTTCCATCTCTAAACAGGGAACATCATCTCACAGTGAGAACTGAGCAGCAACCACTGAAAGACTGAAGATGTTCATATTTGTCTGCCACAGAAACAAAATACAGATGGTATGCCAAAACAGAAGAACAGTAATCAAGGCAGCTAAGAAAATACAAGACTTAAACTTTTTTCCCACTTCTTCTCTGTTGCCTGTGGTGACAAAGCATGCAGGTTGATGCATTCATCACTACTTCTAAATGTGCATCCAAATGAGTTTGACGAGCTAAACTAGTATTCCTCAAACGTTTTGCAAGTGTAACACGCTTTCCACTGCAGCTGTGTTCTTGAGATAACCTTTTAGTGTACACCTTTAACTTTTAGTTGTTGGCAGCTGCTCAGTTCCTCAAGCGAGGTGGGACTGGGAAGACAATTACAAAAAAAAAAAGAGAAATACAACATGCATATATTTTTATGACATCTCAGTTTTTCTTAAAATTTTTCTGACCTTCTGTGCTGCCCTTTTAACATATTTTTGTGAAGGCTTACAGAATTGCAAATCAGTTCCTCAATTTGCAGACACATGGCACCTGCATTGCTTGGTGGGCCCCAGCCTTGGGTGCTTGTTTTCATTCTCCCTGAAACCTGCTCATGTGTCCTTTCTGCATTCCCTGGCATAGCAGAGCATAAAGCACCTGTCTCTTACAGGCACAGGCAGAAAGAGATTTTTTTAAAAGCTATTCCAGCTCCAATAGAAATATTTCCAAGAAAATAATACAACAGTTTTTCTCTGGCCACCTCTGGCATATGTGAGCAAGACCAGCTAGATTGTTATCCTGGCTTGGGATCAGCCAGAGTTCATTCTCTTTGTAAGACCTGCTGCAGTGCTGTGATTTCGATTCAGTGAGAATAATGTTAATAACACACTGATGTTTTGGCTGTTTCTAAATAGTGCTTATCCTAAGTCAAGGACATTTCAGAGTCTCATGCTCTGCCAGTGAGGAACTGCAAAAGAAATTGGAAGGGAACATGGCCAGGACAGGTGACCTGAACTGACAAAAGGGATAGTCCACACCACAGAACATCATGTCCAGTATAAAAACTGGGAGAGTTACTTGAAGGGTTTTGATCACTGTTTGGGCCCCTGTCGGAGGCCAGGCTCAGTTTGGGCCATTGGTCAGGGGGTGGTGAGCAATTGTACTGTGTATTACTTGTTTTTCTTCTGTTACTCTCTTTCTCCTCGTCATTACAATTATAATTATAATTATTATATTTTGTTTCATTTATTAAATTGTTCTCATCACAACCCATAGGGTTTACCTTTTCTTTCGGATTCTCCTCTCCACCAGAGGGAAGGGTATGGAGGGAATCATGGCTGCTTGGTACTTAATTGCCAGACAGGATTAAATCAAAACAATTGTTTTCAGTTACTTCCTTTTAGAAGCTTTCCCAACAACAGTGTTCATCTTTCTCCAGATTGCCTGGAACCAAATCAGAAGCTACTTTGTTGTTTAAGAATCATTACTTTAGTTTCCACCTCACTTAAAACACATATTTGCTCTCCAGTGGATCAAACTTTTAACAAGTACAACAGAGCTTGAAGTAGAAAAGCAGTGTGAAAGTAAATCCATGCCAATTTTGTGGAATAATCTTTTTTGTTGTTCAGGAAGATGATTTGTGTTCAAATAAAGGCAGCTTTATTATTTTCTTTCTTATAAGCTTGTTGTAGCTGAAATGCAACTCCCTCCTTGGCGAGGTCAGCCCTGCAGATCACTAAGCAGCGCCAAATGAAGACAAAGCACCTGCCTTCATTAGGAAACCTAGAGGTGTGTGTTAGAGTTTAGCACTAACCAGTTTTAGAGTTGAAGCATTAGGTCAGCCTTGAGGTCTAAGGCAGTCTTTCTTCTGTCTCTCCTTTGACCCTTTTTCCAGTCAGGGAACTCATGCTGCAAGCTGACCTAACCCTTGGAAATGTGTTCTGAGTGATGAAAGCTCCAGGTCCTTTCCCATACCTTGGCTTAATTAACCTCATCCATTTCCCTCCAGCTCTTCATTTGCATTAGCAAACCCTGTGCCTAGCAAGAGTTGTTGTTCTGAGGTGATTTGAGGTGAATTTCCTTGATTTTGTGTCTGGTATCCATGAGAGTTGAGCAGAGGTATCACTGGGAGCTATGCACAGGATCATAAATGATGCAGGCTGGAAGGGACTTCTGAAGTTCTTCAATGCAACCTACTTCTCAAAGCAAGCTCAACACTTTCATATTAGGCACAATTTAGCTTATTCTTGATTTTCTCCCCTCATTGATTATTTTTCAAAAGGAATTTTTTGTTAAGGCCAAGACTGGTCATCTCCTCTGCATAAGTGTGGGCAAGCACATGGGACAGCAGCAATTGCCATTCATCACCGATTTCCATAGTGTGAGTTAGGCTTTCTATCTGTGACCTGCTGGCAGGGCTGACTTCTAAGGCAAAATGTTTGCATCAGAGTTGTAAGAAATATCTGAAGTTGGCCACAAAGAGCTGAGGTAGCCATGATAATTACATGATCTTGCACCTCTATACAGTAAAACTTCTGTCCTCTGAATTTAACTAGAGGAAAAATGCTGCAGGCTGTGTCAGGTCTTCTGTTTGTTTTACTTCCATACAGAGTATTCAGAAGGTGGAAAGTAAATGGAGGGAAAACTGTGTCTTACTGGTAAAGATATAGATGGTACCTGTTTCCAGAGCAGCTGATCTAATTCTGGATCCCTAATGTTTTACAAACATTACAATATCTGAAGTGGGGGATTCTTGTACATCTGGTGAGGAGAAGCAGTTTTGATTATATGTAGTCATCAGAGTGCCCAGTAAAAAAAGCAGTTTTGAAGCATTATGTGGTTTATGGTAAAGGATCTGTTTCTTATCATAACTCTCAGACATTTATGTAATGAGGTCATGTCCAAATATATGACCCTAACAATTCTGCAAATATCTGACAAAATCTTTTGCACAATTTTATATTCCAGTCAGTAGGAAGCATTCCTGGTTTGATTAACTTAAGAGACAAGCACTGTTATATCTGGGACCCTTGCGCTAGTCTGTATTAGGGACTTTTCATTATAGGTAGTAGATAATTTTAAAAATAGATATTCTAAGCAAAATAAAAGGGTTATCTCTCTCCCTCTTTTCTGTAACTTTTTCAGACAGCACAATTGCATCCCTAACTATGCAATTCCTTGCACTGAATCTTTGCCAAGATGGTTGTTTCCTAAGAATGTTCCTTTTAGAACAAAAAAGAATGCAAGAAACTCCATATCAGAAAATTCCACACTTTTTGATCAATCAGCTTTGAAAAAGAAAACCTCCCAACACTCAATTAACCCTTTTCTCACCACATCTGCTGAGGTTCAAAGATTAAAGTGATTAAAATGAAGATGCCTAATTTTTTTTCTTTTCTTTTTTTTTTAATTTATTTTTTTTTTCACTCAGAGATGGCTCCATTTCAAGTGCTCATGGTATTTTGGGTTTTCAGTGTTGTTGTCAGGGACACAAAAAGAACCCCACTCACCTATCAGGTTGAAGTGAGGAAAAGAGGGCAGTTTATTATGATTTAGGGTTTAAGTAGGATTGGGAATTTGGTCGAGGATTGGTAGATGAAAGGAACACTTCTCTGACCCCAGTGGTCAATTCAGAAGTCCATCACAGAGAGGAATCAAAACAATCAACATTGTTTTGAGAGACTCCAAAAGAAAATCTGTAAACAATCATCAGAAGGTTAAAAATCAGGGCAACATTTCAGTGGCTTTGATCACCTACACAATTATACCTGAGGACAAACACAGTGACTTTGTGAGTAGGTGAATATATTCTCTCTGAAGCTGAGTGCAGCTGTTGGTGCTGATTTTCAGCCTCTGGGTTGACCTTGCTATGCAGAACAGATTTTCTGGATTTGCATTTAGCTTATGTCCTGTCATGATGGCCAGGTCCTTTCTGCTTCTGAAAAGATGTCTGGTCAAAACAACACTCTTGCAGGAAAGCCATGGTGGTTTTACAGCAGTTTTTTTAAAATTTAGGTGCTTTGGGCAAAGCCACACAGGTATGAGCTCCCACCGTGATCCCAGGTAGGCACAGTCTTTTCTAACTCCAGTGATTACTGCATCTGCATCCATGTATGCTACCAAGAGATTTTACAAAGTGACACTTCAGGATGCATACATAAATACTAATTCACATTTTTCTACATCTGTACTTTGTATCTGGTTTTGTGCTGCTATGTTTTGCTACCAGTCATTTTACCTGGGCACCATACAGCAGCTCAAATATCTCTTGTTCTGCCATCTTTGGCCATTTGAGAACTCTCTTCATTTTCTGCTTGTCACACAACAAATTCACCCCTAACCACAATAGCCCTTCAGCAGTTTTCTTTGAGGAACTCTGCAAGTCCTTTTATTGCACCTAACCTTGTCTGTTTTGGAATATCTCCAGTGTCACTGTGTACATGTGCATCCTCCCTGGCTTGCTGCCTGAAGGACAGGCCACAAGCTCTCTTCTCTCAGGTGCTCCCTAAGAAATCCCTCCAGCAGGTTCCTTCTCTGAGAAAACTCCAGGTTGTCCCTGCCTAGTCAGGGCTCCACAAAATATCCTACATGGGCATTGCTCTCAGTTTTTCTCCTTCATTTGAAGCTTCATGTGCAATGCTATTGAGGTCTTCTGTTGTTTTTCATCACTGATGCTTTGCAGTGTAGTTGAGAGAATGAGGGTGAAGAACAGCTGAAAAGTCTTGCTGTCAGACCAGTTAGTCCTGGAGTCAGGGAGATGAGAGCAGTGCTGGGGAGATGAGGTGGATTTCTTGCTCACCAATCTGAAAAACCAGAAGTTCAGGGAAAGTGGAGTAAAGCAAGAAGGACTAGGGGCAGCCCTGGCTAACTTGCTGGCTACGTGCACCATACACACATATGGTGTATTTATACAATAAAATCATGAGAAAAAAGGCATTGCTTCATTTTCTCCTCTCTTTAGCATATGGATAGCCCTATTGAGAACAAATATATATATATGTATGTTAATTTTTATATATATATAATTCTTTAGGGGGAAACTTCCCACACAAATTCACAATATTGCAATGGCTGGAGAAAGACAGAGTGTTTTAGAGCTCAGCTGCTTTGCTGGCAAGTGACTTTCTTTGTTAGCTGGTTTAATAAGACTGAGAAACAGCAGGATTTTATGCAACTTCTCTTCTGATAAATGCATGGGAAAAGTGTCAGTGGTTGATGTGTTATGGAAAATGTATTCATCTTCTTCATAAGCCTTGAGCTGCCAGTTATTTTCACATACAGCTTTCAAGAACAGATTTGATTAAGTTATCCAAAAATATCAAATCACTACAATAGTTTTGTTTCCATGAATTTTACTGAAGTCCCTAAGGAATAAACACAAATAATCAAACTGCTTTTTCAAAGGCATGAATGAAAAGGGCCAAATGAATGACGTTGGACTACAAAAATAAATGCAAAGTACGAAAAGATGCAGTTTATCACAGACATTGTAACCAGATTCCTTGGATAGGCTCTCTTCAGCTTTCATTCTGAAGAGTTTTATTCTAACCAGTGACAACAATTTTTCTACATTTAATGTATGGGGTTTTTTGTCCCTCTCTTTCTTCCCCTGAGAACAGAAGAGACAGAAACCACATTTATTTTCTATTTAAAGTTTTTTCATGTTCCTGCTGGTGGGAATCTGTTAAAAACTGAACTGAAGGTTTCTGTAAAAATTCAGGTTCAGGACTTCATCACTTGCTTTGTGTAGATGTCTTTGTAGGATTCCTGGCTCCATTACACAAGGCTCCGTGTAAAATAGTTTTATTAGTTTACAGCCCTCCTCCCTCCCCCCTATCCCTCAAATGAATAGCTCACAAAGCAGTCTGGCTTTTGGGCACCTTGTACACATATTACCTTAGTTGCAATTATAGTCCTCTATAGGAGCCTTCCTCTCCTCTTTTTACGAATAATTTCTGGATGATTAACAGTATTTCATGGTATATAGGGCAAGGGAGGTAGGAACAGCCTTTTTGGGCAGGCTGCTTGTGCTGAGACACTCTGCTCTCTGCTGAACGGAGATGACAGCAAAGTCCTTCTGTAAAGTGATTGGGGAAGCCCCAAAGGTCAAATAATATTTTATTTTGAAGATCTCCAGAGGGATATTACCTCTGCCTGGTGTCAGTGATAAGACAGACATGTGCAGATGAAATCCCCTTCCTCTGAAGACCTTTGAGGACACCTGTCTCTGATACATGCCTTCTCTGTGCTCTAGGCAGGGAACACTGTTCCCTGTTTTGAGGGGTTTGTTCAAGCACCTTCGACTCAGATGTGAAATGGTTCATCCCACTGCTTTTGTATTGCTGTATTTTATAGCCAAGGGCTGTAGGAATGAAAGAGCTGAGTCATATTCCTGCAGTTTGAACTCTGCTTCTACCTGGCAGGTTGTCTCATTATTCTGGAGCAGGTCAGACCCTCCTGGAAGCTTTTATATGGCACCAGTCTTAACACAATCGTGCAACTGAAGGCTCACAAAGCCTTCAAGAAAAGCCTCCCAGAAAGCACTGGGATATTTCAAATACTGTGGGGGAATTTCAGCTCACGTCAAATATAAAATACGCAATTATTTAAACAAGCTGATAGTTTCTCAATTAAATATGTGACCAATCTTTGTAAACCGTGTATCCTAAGACTTTGTGCTTTGATTTAATTTCTGTGCCTCATTAAGGATTTCAGACTTCACTTCTAATAAAAGTTGTTTGTTATTCTTTGAAATTATTTAAGAAAATATTAAGCTCTTGATGAGGAATTAGGAAAGAAAATAAACCATTTTCCTGTTTTCCTAGTTTGAATAGATATTTAATTAAAGTGACATGCCTTGGGCAAAATCTAATTAATACATCATCTCTCTGTAACTAAAATTAATGGAAGACTTATGACTGCTGAGCTGCAGGAGGGACTGAAAATTTCTGTTCTATCTTCTTGCTAATTTTTCATCTGGTCCTCCATCATTATTTTCTCATTGGAAGAGAGAAGCTGACATTAATTTTTAATGCATACTGATTGATGATTCCCTGCTAGGTCCACCAACTTTTCTGTTTTGATCATTTCCATGATGACTTTTAGCCTCAGCAAATGCTATGGTAAGACTTTGCAGTGGAGGCAGCAAGGACCTAGTTCAGCCAATGCTTCCTCAGGCTAACAGTTTTCCTTGCTGAAGGCACATCTGTGGCTATGCTGCGTCCATGTGGGATGTGCTGCCTCCTGTCCTCTGCTTTCTGCTGGATTCTGCCGTGTTGGATTAGGGAGTTTCCTGAGGAACGTAGGGCACAAAGCTGCTGGGAACTGCAGGGTCTCTTGGAGAGTTCATGGGCGTTGCCAGGAGAGGCTTTGTGCCCTCTTCCCTGATGGGTTTGTTACGAGCTGAGAGGGCAGAGAGGAGTGTTGATCCACCTGGCAAACACAGTGGATCTCTTGTTGTGAGGTAAGTGAAAATGGTTGTCTTTCCCCCACAAAGCACCAGCCCTTGTCTCTTCTCTCAGTAGCACTGCAAGCAGTAGCATCTGGGTAGTAATTAATGTGACAGAAGGTCACGCCACAGTAACTATTAACACAAACACACAGTGGTGCTGTAGATGGACCCTTTTTCCTGTGGGAGAGACCCAGTCTAGAGTTCCCCTTCCTTGCAGACCTTCTTGAAAGCCACAATTTTGAGAGTTTCACCACCAGTATGCCTGCCTCTATCTTCTCCATCCTCTTCCTATTCCTCCTAACTCCTGTCCATTTTTACCATTGACATGGCCAGCCTTTCTGCCTTTCTTCTCTTATTTGTCTGTGGTGTGGGCTCATCTGTTTACAATGGTGAGGAAACTTTCCAGTCTCAGCTCCTTTGGTGTGATCTACCTGCTGCCAGGATGCCCTGCATGTATCAAAACCCACTTCTTGAAATGTGAAATGTTGTTTTCTGTAGCACTGCTGTACTGTTGCTCAGATGCTTTGTTTCACTTTCAACTTATTGAAGTGGTCTGTAAATTCCTCAGGCTGAAGACCTTTCCCATCTGAGTTAGTTTTATAGTTCACAGAGAAACAGGGGCTGATGGTATTGACACAAGCCCAAGGCCTGCCAGAATGATGCTGTCCTCACAGAGTGGCCAGGTGTTGTGATGAATAGTGGAGCTGGATTCATTGTATGGTGGTACTCTGTATGGATCTTGCATAAATTTATGCCTGTAAGGTCATGGACGTCTCTGAGTGTGATGGTCAGGGTAGGAAGGTGAGAAAAGTGGTACATAAATGAGAGAAAGTTGCAGAAGCTGGCTCATCCTGCACTAAGGAGGGCTCGTGCTTGAGAGTGAATGACAGTGAGTGGATAGGACAATCACCTCTGCTGCTGTCCATGAGGAAGGCTGTTGGTTTCAACATGATGGCAGGAATGTGGGAAAAAAATTCTAAGAGTCTTGTCCCCTACCTTGGACCTCATGGCATGACAGGAAAACTGAATTTCTCTGCATTTCTTTTGATACCCTCTGTGTAGGTTCCTCATTCTTTTGAAAAGAACTGTTGTGGAGATCAGCTCTGGAATTTCTGCACATTAGGGGCAATGGCTGTGCAGAAAATTTTCTCACCTCTCATCCTGCTACTCTACCTGTGACTCCTACTCCTTCTCCATGGAAGGCTTTGTGAAAGGGGACTGTGTATTCTCTAGTGCACATTTCCACAAACTGGTCCAAAAACCCCTGTTAAGGAAGAGGTGCACCAGACCAGGCTGAGACCCTTAGCTTTAACAGCAAAAGGAAAAAGGAGGGGAGGAGAGAGGCGAGTCTGAGAACATGAGACATTGGAGAAGCATCTGGTGACATGGATAAAAGAGTGTCAGAAAGGAGGGGAAGAGGGTGAGGGAAAAAAGAACAACTTAGAATAAAAAACAAAATCAGAAAGTGGGGATGTAAGAAATAAAGAGGTAGCTTTTCTTATTATCACGTTTCTATTTCATGCTGACGACAATTCTTGGTGAATTTGTTAGATGATTTCCAGACAGTAGCTCCTAATCTGTTGGAGGAGTTTTTATGAAAGCTTGTTCTATTTCTGCTCCTCTAGGGACTGCAGTTCACTTCAGTGGAGGTCTGAATTGCCCTCTACAGAACCTCATGCCTTTCACATTAGCCTCCTAATTGAGAAGACTTAGGCTTGCTGGAATGAATTTGCACCTTGCACTCTCAGTAAAATCAGGAAAATAAGAATGAAGTTGGTAAATCCTGTGACTTAGTATATAAGATGTTTTGCAGCATGGAATCCAGTTCAGCTGCAACATTTGATGCTGGAATGAAGCATCAAGCTGGGTGTTTCAGGCAGTTTTATTCACTAGATACTGTAAATTATTATTGCATTCTCCTCCAGAAAGTCATGTAATTTGCAATTAAATTAAGCTTTGCTGCCCTGTAGGGTGACTGGCTCACATTGTGCCATGTGGGACTGTGGAAAGTTTAATATTAATTTCATATTTCCTTCCTGGCTCCCACAACAGTCAAAGTAGGGCACTTTTGTGCTCTGGCTTCCATGGCATGCCAGCTTTTTTGGGTGAAACTTTATATATGTGTAACATTTCTTAGTTCCTGGATCCCAGTATGGGTGTGAAACATTCAGCATATGGAGAAACAGAATTATTAACACAGCAAAAGTGAGAGAGAGGCTTGTTACTCTTTGAAGGTTGTGGGATTAGGCAATGGGTGAAGAGAATACTGATCAGCTCCGGGGTTGGGTTTCTGGCGTCCGGAAGGCTACAGACATAAAGATGGAGTTTTAGGCCTGACAATTGTCTTTGCTGCTGCTCTCATCCTTCCAGGATCACAGATGTGCTATTCTAACTAAGAGGACAGCACCTCACGCCCATGGTAACACATAGATTTGGCCCCAGGAAGTGCTAGTGCAGAGCCTAACTCTTTCTTCCTACAGGTGTGACCAGGCAGAACTGGTCTGAGAGAGCCAGTGAGATGGAGAAGAGATGGTGAGACAATGTGTGAAATGTGAGTGGGAGCATGTGGAGAGCTGGAGCAGGGAGAGGAAGAAAATTCTGTCTTCAGCATCCCATGAGGTAGGGATTTTCCTAGCCTTGTATGCAGACAGACAAGGTAGGAATTTGGCTCTCCACAAACAGAGCTGTATGGCACTGTACTGCAGGACTGAGCTCCTTGTGGGTATGGCTTTTTGAGTCTGCCTTCAACACAGACCTCAGATTTCTTTATCAGCCTTTGGCAGGAGAAGCAGGACACTGAATAAGACCTTTTTGCCGAAGATAATATTCAAGTTGTTTTTATGAACATTCATAACTATATTTCCAATACAGCAGCAAACCTCCTCTCTCCCCGTCCTTCCCCACAGCATGAGTACATATTTCTCAGTTTGCAGCAGCTCGAGCTCCTTTATACAGCTGACAATAAATAGCATGGCCTGGAAGTGCGGAACATTCAGCTGGGGAAACATTCAGCTACTTAATGACAAGTAGAGAGCAGAGTTGGCTGGTCAGCTCTATGTGAGGGTCAGGCAGATGCATTCTACCAGTTTTCACAGTCTCCTTTGTAATCCAAGGCAGGAATGAGCAGTTTCAGAGAGAAGACATCCCACCTGTCTTGGGATATGAGATGAGAGCCTGCTGTCTAGATAAATGTAAATAACTGAACCCCTACTTTCTAGATGGATAAAGATGTGGAGACATGGTTTAGTGGTGGACTTGACAGTGTTAGGTTAACTTGATGTTCTTAAAGGTCTTTTCCAACCTAAATTATGCTATGATTCTATGAATCCTTCTGGCTGCAGTGTGGTGGAAATCTTTCCAATGTCTTAGTCATTCAAGGTGCTGCCAGATCACTGGAACAATGGTCTGGACAAAGGGACTGGAACAAGTCATCCATTAGATTCAAATGCATAAACATGAATTCTCTAGTGAAATGAAATAAAGGTGAGCTTGTCTAAGTTTTGATGATCATGATCTTGTTCCCTGTTTCCCAGCCTTGTCTGTGTTGCAGAGACAGCCATAGTGCTAGGACTGAATTCTGCAAAATCAACTGCTTCCCAGTCCCAGACATCTAGGTGATCACCAAGCTGTGGCCTTTGGTACTATCAAAGAAACAAGCACTTGGATAGCAGCTTGTTGTTACACATCCACACAAAAGGAAGCTTTCAAGATCCTTTTGGAATGTGAGTCATCCAGTGCCTTTGCTCTTCAGGCTGTCATCACTCAGAGTTAAGTGGAGTACCACAGGCTTTGCTATGAAGAAGAATGGGCACCAGTCTTCTTTGTGCTTATAGATGTGCCAAGATGGGCCCTTCCTTCTCTTCCCACCCAACTTCCAAGCAGTTTTTAAGGCATTTAGTTTACATTCCACCCCCATACATTCATAACCAGTGCAAGCTCAGCCTGCCCTCAGATGGGAAAGATGTTGTCTGGCAATAGTGCCCTGAAACACTAGGGAAAAAAAGCCAACTATCCCAAACAGAAAGTGTAACAGCAGTGGCCCTCTGTTTATGATGCTATTTCATGGACAACCTAATCTTATTTGTTTATGGAAAAGATACCACTGGTCAGGCAATTTTCAGCTTTTTCCTAACCCTGGTTCTGAGCTACATGTAGAAATGACTATGGCAGGTAACTGGTTATTTTGGAAGTGTTTCTGCTACACCATTCTAGACTAATATTCTGGAGGAAAAAAAATCACAGTGTGATTTGATCAGGAAACAGTTACTTAGCAGAATTATTACGTTCTGTACCCACACACAGCAATTCCTCCACTTGTTATAAGAGACATCGTGTTCAAGGCTGAGCCACAACAGAGTGGGCTGTGTTTCTATGGGCTGAAATGTCAGGAAAGGGATCTTATTCTGCTTTCGCAATGTTGAGAAGAAGGAGAAATGTGATACAATGCCTTCTTACTTTCAAACATAAGCTTGGCAATTACTGCTGCACAAATACTTACTCCTAAGATTGGCCACCTCTGGGGGTGGTGGTGTCATATCTTTCCAGAGAAACTTGCACTGACATAACACTTGGCTAAAAGTCCCACATGTGAGCACCTGGCAGTTTCCTTTTCACCTGCACGGTGTGATTCTCAGACTATTTCCCAGATGGGGAACTGTATATGGGTGGAAACAACAATGAGGCTGTACACCGTCACCAAGCATGGGCCATCTCCTCCATGGTTATTTGCAGCCTGGTGTTGGTTTTCTTGCAGCCTGATGTTGATTTTCATTGTTGATATTTTAGGTTTTTTCAAATGCAAAACACCTTTCAGTGATGACCCTTTGTTCCTCAAATTGTGTCTGTATGCCTGCAGAGCTCCCAGTAGCTAAATACTTTCCTGGTTAAGTGTAGTGAATGTCAGTAATTACTTTTTTTGACTTACCACAGTTCTCAGAATTAAGATTAATAAAGCACTGACTGTCAGCAAAGAAACTTAAATAAAGGATAGGTACTTAAAGTTCAACCTGCTATATTGATTGGATAGCTCCATTATTTCTTCCTGCTCACTGAATTAGTTTGAAGCTGTTGCATAGCATAGGCAGCTAATGATAGCTGTACTTGAGATGAAGTGGTTTTGACTCAAAAGCTATAGAAAATAAATTTAAGTATTGTTATCCAGACATCACAGAAGTGACTAAAATCTAGAATGTAAGCCCTGAAGTAATACAGACAGATAGCTGCTGAGCACGGAGCAAAGTAGGAGGGCTGACTCTAATGAAGCATATTAGACTATTGTTCAGCCTCACCCCATGCCAACATGGGCTGGAGCGAAGCAGCTGGAATCGGGAAGAAAATGCAAGTGAGAGAATTGCTAAAATCATCAGAAGTGAGAAACAAGCACTGATGCCCAGGTAGACATGGCAGAGCCTCTGACTGGATGAAACAAGTGCACTCTGCAATGCCATTAAGAGCTTGTAAGGGAAAACGAGAAGGACAGGACAGCAGAGAAGATGACTCAGCAATATGCAGTGTCAGAAATAGCACAAGGATCTGACCTCCCCCGAAGTGACACTTTTTTATTGGCACAAACACATTCTACATGGTTGTTTGTCCTATTGTATAGTCAGCAGTAACTGCAAATGCGTTTTTACCACCTTAGCCATTTCTGTCTCAGGATTTGGGAAGCAACTGAGGCTGTTGCTCTGCTTCTCTGGCCTTTTTTGACCTTCAAACTTTTATTAGAGCATTTGTCTACTTTGCATATTTCAGTGGCATTCACATTCAGAAGACATCTAGTGCACACCTTGCAAGATTTATATTGTATATGTTTCCTGTTGTCTCATGTCATCAACTTACAAATAAAATAGCTTAGATGAAAGTACGCCAGTACAAGGCATGACATTATTCAGAGTAACTCTTAAAATGTCCCTTGCTCTGTGGTGTAGTTTAAACCAACTGATAAAAACCTGGCATGAATATATTTGCTGACATTTCTGTGAAAGACCATTCTGTGGACTGGAACCTAAATAGCATTTTATTTCAAGTTTACTCAGCCAACAAATAGCATGAATTGCTCTGCCCTGCCAAGGGTTCATCTTTGAGCACTTCATTTCATAAACAATCCTAATCCCATCCCATCTGTTTTCCCTTCTCCCAAGCTTTTCAGAGGTACTAAAACTGTAGGTTGTTCCCTGGGGACTTGAAAGGGGAAAGCAGAAACACCATGGCACTGTATATGCTGCACTGAAACCACATAGAATACTGATTCCTCCAGGAGGAGTAGAGGAGTGAAGGAATTTAATACAACTGGATACTCAGTACCTTATGTTTTCACCTGAAGTTTATAGTTACTTTTATGTTGTGAACAGTTGAATTTGTCTATAAACATGTGGAAACGTGCATGAGAAAAGTTATTTGACTGCAAAAGGTTTTTGGCTTTTTTTTTCCCAAAGGTTTACATCCTTACAGAAGAGGATAATTTGGTTTTGAGTGAACAGAACATAATGTGTGTTGTACTTGAAAAACTCTCACAGCCCTATGGACTCTCCAAAGGTACAAAAGAACTCCCTGTCTTTGGACAACCTTTGTGTCTTAGCACTGTGGAAGTGCAGAGCCTGTGGGTGCTGCTGGAGATGACATCCTGAAAAATGAGAAAAAGGTTTTGGTTCTCCTGTCATGACTTCACCCTGGCTGGCAGCTAAGCATAACACTGCTGCACACTCACACCTTCCCCAGTGACTGGGGGAGAGAATCAGAAGAGTAAAAGCCTAGAAACCTGTGGGTTGAAATAAAGGCAGTTTAATAGGTAAAGCAAAGTCCACAAGTGCAAGCAAAGCAAAACAGGGAATTTATTCTCCACTTCTCATGGGCATGCTGGTGTTCTGCCATTTCTAGGAAAGCAGAGCTCCATCATGTGTAACAGTAACTTGGGAAAATGAAATGCCATCAATTCAAACATCCTCCCCCTTTCTCCTTCTTCACCCAGCTTTATATGCTGACTATAATGATACCTCTGTCCGGTTGGGGTCAGCTGTTCCAGCTGTTCCAGCTGTGTCCCCTCCCAGCTCCTTGTGCATCCCTCTCACTGCTGGGGTGGGGTGAGAGGCAGAAAGGGCCCTGACCCTGTGTCAGGCCTGCTCAGGTGTAACAAACACATCCCTGTGCTATCAGCTCTCTTATGGTCCCAAATTCAAAACCCAACCCCGTGCCAGTTACTAGTAAGAAAATTAACTCTACTCCAGCCAAAAGCACCACACAGTGACGTCATTAATCAATGCACTGATCTGTTTTTGTATCACAAAATAATTGTGAGTCTCCTAATCAGGAGAAGTTCTGAACTGTCAGGGTAGGAGCAGGTGTGAAGGCTGCATCTCATGCAGAAGTTGTTTGGTGACACAAATAGTGATGGTTGCTGTCAATCTGCTCTACCCTCTTCCTTGCATCTACAATAGGAAAGCAATTTACTGGCTTGCTTCCCATCTGATATTTTTGCAGAGTTGGATGATAAGAAAAGCAGCAGAATTGTATTTGAACCTTTTTGCTTTTGAAATCCCAGGTTCTTCTGCCATCATCTACAGCCAAGGGCATAACTAAGGCAGGGAGGGGAGAGAGTCTGATGAACTTTCCCTTTCTCACATTGGGGGTTTCCAACACATCAGCATTTTTCATTTAAGATTTCAAGTGTGGGTTTGAAAGAACACTGGCACATCAGAAAAGAAACAGTATGCACAAAAGACACCAAAACCTGCCAGTCCATGCTTTCAAGGTCCACGGAATTTTCTAAGTTGTACAAGAGCTAAGTGCAGGAACCATCAGGTGCACACTCTTTCTAACATGTACAGTACATCAGCTTTCCCCCTTCCAGCTACTGCTGGTGCTTTTTGCAGATGAATGACAGATGATGTCTGTCCACGGAGGGACACATGAGCTGTGTCACATTTCTCACAGTGCTGCCTGCACACATTACAAAACACCTCTCTCTCTGCCTTAGGACAGCTGTGCC
Source organism: Zosterops lateralis (assembly GCF_965231275.1). Lineage (NCBI taxonomy): Eukaryota > Metazoa > Chordata > Aves > Passeriformes > Zosteropidae > Zosterops > Zosterops lateralis. The sequence continues at coordinate 63,173,688 of NC_139763.1, read as the reverse complement.
AAAGCATGCTGGGCATTGCACTGTCTAAAGATTTAGAGTAGGGACAAATGTGGAGAGACAGGGAACACAAAGATGAGGGAACAGTATTGGTTTAATAGGAGAGCCTGGGTCTGCGAATGGGTGCAAAGCACCAGCTGGCAGGTTGGTGCTTTCTACCATAAACCATGCAGCCCAGACAAGAGTTAATAAAAAGGACTGAGACCAGACATGAGGGACATGTATCATCTTGTTTCCTATCTCATTTTAGGCTATGACATCTGTATTGTTATTTTATTGTGAACAATTTGAGAGGAAAGTGCTTTGCTTCATCAGAAAATTTATGTCTGAGCTTGGTCTCGAATTTTTCATGAAGACCAAAAAGCATAAAAGGAAAGCACCATGGATGAAAAGTAATTGTGCTATAACAAAAAGAATTTAAACCAGAGGCTAACTGGGTTGGAAAATACTTCGTAACAGTCCCACTTTGGACATTGCATGTTATCTTTCTTGACATAGATTTAGCACAAATACTTACAAGTTGCTGCAGCTGTTCAATGTTGTCTTCTTCCCAGGTTTTCTTAATGCAGACCTGCTTAGAATGAGCACATCTCTTCATGTAATTGGTCCAACAAAAAGGCATATCTGTAATACAGTGTTTGTCACTGCCTTCAGCAAGACCAGCACTAACCCCAAGCTCTGAAATGGCCAATCCATAGGCAGGACGAAGGTTTCCTCCCCAGCTCTGTACCATGTCCCTCTGTTCATCCATCCTTATTGCATTACTGAGCAGGTACTTGTTCCAGTTTGGCTTTAAGTGCTGTTGAACTGTTTCCTTGTGATCCAAAATACATGCTTTGCTATAATGATCAAACCAGAAATGAACCTTCGCCTAATTATCCTGTTACGATTTGCTTTCTCCTATATTCTTGTGGATGGAGAGCTGGACATGAGCCAGCAATGTGTCCTTGCAGCCCAGACAGCCAACTTCTTCCTGGGCTGCATCAAAGGCAGTGTGGCCAGCAGGTTGAAGGAGGTGATTCTGCCCCTCTCCTCTGCTCTGGTGACACCCCACCTGGAGTGCTGCATCCAGCTCTGCCTCATGCTCAGCATAGAGACTGGAGCAAATCTGATCCAAGGCCCAGGAACTGGCTGGGCATCAGTCAGCAAGTGGTGAGCAATTCCGTTGTGCATCACTTGTTTTGTATACAAAACAAGTATCTATCTAGCTTATCTATTTGTATACAAAACAAGTATCTATCTATCTTATATATTTATTTTATAATTTTTAGAATTAGCCCTTCCTTCTCTGTACTATTCAACTGTTTTTTTCTTAATCAGTGAATTTTACTTTTTCTTCATCCCAATTCTTGCTACATTCCACTGAGGTGGAGACTGAGTGAGTGAGCAGCTGTGTGGCATTTATCTGCTGGGTAGGTTAAACCATGACACTTCCTGATGCTTCTAATGGCAGAGTTCTAACAAACTGAACTGCAGATTACCTCAGGTTGGAAGCGACTTTGGGAGGAATCAAGTCCATTTTCCTGCTTAAAAGGAGGGTTAGCTTCAAAGTCAGATTAGAGAAAACATTCCAGTTACATTAAAAATAACACATTGCAGGTTTGAGTTAGCCAGCAGGGAATGTAATTCTTAGTGCATGTTGTGTTCATAAATTTTCAAGGGGAAAAAGGAGGAGAAAGCACTTTAGAAAGCAGTAGCTGTAATGTCCTCTTTCTTCATTTGAATTTATTGTCCTAGGTCTGGAAAAACACCTGGCTTTGCCTTACGTCCTTACTGGAGGCAGCCTGGACTTGAATAGTAGTGGGAAGATCAAGATAAATGACATAAACAGCCTGAAAGAGGGTAGGTGACTTGTTTCTTTGTTGGCAGAAGGAAAGCAATGGAAAAGAACCTGGAGGGTGGGTAGGTATTAAGAAGCCCATCTCAATGTAATGACATAATTTCGGTCATATGTAAGTGGAGCTGCATCCTCCCTCTCCTATAAAGCTGTTCAGCAGAAGTCTTAAGCAATGTTATGGAAGGGGGAAAACAAAAGAAATAATATAACCATTTTTATTCTTTGTGTGCAGATAGGCTGTCTCTTTTAAAATCCTTGATAGTTTTCTGCTATGACAGGCTCTTTCTTCAAAATTTGTTTCAAGGTAAGCACCCTCTTTAAGGAGAAATGTGTTTCACCCAGCCCTGTTAGCAGATAAAGTGTTATAATGATGTATAGCTTTACAAATGGGATATAATTTGATATAGAAAGCAGTGAAGTACGATTGCAAGCACTCTGGGGTAGCCAACTGGGCTGACTTTGACAAACCCATCTGTATGTGGAGGAAGCTGGGGTTTCTTTTGCTGCAGTATAGACCACAAGGTGGAGAGTCATGAGTTCTAGGGGTTTTGTCTGAGCTCAAAACACAGCTGATGTGAGAGGAGCAAGTCTAATTAGTTGCTGCAAAAATTGGGGCTTGCAACAAAGCACTGAAAAAAATGTAATCTGCACAAGCAGAAACAAATTTTCAGGCTTTTAATTTTGAACTTTATTGATCTTTTCTTTTTAATGCTCTGAATGTTTAATGGATTTACTACTTCTTAACATTCAGGAAAATATGAATATTCCTTTTTACAGGATAATACTTCAGCTACAATAAATTGCAGTGTCTCTTCATCCCATTGAGAAGGATAAATTTCTTCTTCTATTTCTGAATTTTATACATATAATTAACTTTAAAAAGCATATCCTCTTTTTAAAAGGTATTTTCAAATCACACTTAGAAAAACATTCATCAGTGTTTTCTATGCCTTTTAGCGTATGAGCTCTATTTTTTAAATGCACATCCGGCAGGCACTTCCATGCTCCTTGTTCAAGTAAATTAGTCACCAGACTTTGGAGATCAGTTTGTGCTTCACAGTTCATCAGTCCCCTGCCAGAGCCCAGATAATCTATCACTATGATGGCAGCAATTAAGAACAGAGCTGTGGGAAGATTTTTGGTGTGGGTTGAACTTCAGGTATCTTCCTGAGCAGTCCTGAGTTCAGCTCCTGGTTAGGTGTGTGGCTGAATCAATACTTCAGCATGTGAGTTCATGTGCTTTCCTGAACTGAAATCTCCAGCAGGCTCAATGTGAAGCTAAGAGAGATCCTTTTAGATCCTTTAATACATAATTTTGGAAATCTCTGTGTATTCATAGCTAGCATATGTCATTGTATTTACATTATTATGGGTTGTGTTTGGAGACACCCACATCTCCTGATGGGAGCACACCTGAACATCTAAATTCCAGCTGTGACTGATTCATCAGTGTAGATCTAAACACCAATTCCTTCCTGGCATTTTCAGTTTTACCTGATTATTTTCTAGGAGAGAAAATGATTTTTTTTAAATTGGAATAATTAGGATAGGTAAACGATACAGTAAACAATTATTATGGGTTTATTATACCTTTTAAGTAAGAAATGCAGTACATTTATATGCTTCAGGAATACAATTAAAACAGAAAATTTTCTAAGCTCTTGCTTGGTTTAAATTATTGCTGAAACCTGATTACAGAACACAAAAAGGCATAGAAATACAAAAGATGTTAAAGGAAGAAGCAAACAGTTGGAGTGGCATGTGAGTTGTAAGTGCATTTGCCTTTCACTTTGCTGACAGGCACCAGAATTTTATCGAGAACCTGGTCATTTTCTGAACAATTTATATCAATTCACAGCTGCTGCTCCATTTTGGGTAACAGAGTGGTTTTACATGCAGCAGCTACACGGGTGAATAGTTTTAATGTCTTCTTGGAATGTCTGCCTCTCACTTCAACCAAGGGATATAATTACACACTTTATAACTAGCTACTAGCAAGTGAAAATTGCAGTAAACATTTGAATATTTTAAGTGATGTTGTCAAGAATTTGGCCAATTCCAGGTCCAATCGGTACACTTAGTACCTATGAGACTGTGATTTTATCCAAGGTAAACAAGAAAGCTGACAGGGTTGCTGATTGCTATTTTTGATTTGCCCTTTGGTTGCAATTCCAGAGAGAAAATTTCCAGGTGAAAACATTTCCAAAGTAGGTCACTTCTCCAGCTATAGCTACCTTTACAGCATTCACTGCACTATAACATGCCAAGCAGCACTCAAAATTACCATTATATATTATGACTCCAGTTTAAATTCCCAGGATGCATCCGCTGAAGAATATTTCCCAATTCATTTTTTTTCTTATGAATTTTAAAACACCACTGAAGCCAAGAGCTTATCTTTCTTGGGTTTTGTTATCATGAATGTTGTTCAGGCTCTGTAGTGGGTCTATGTGTGGCAATTACTAATCAAATCCTATTGCGTACCAAAATGATGTCAACTGCATCTGAAATTTGCACACCTCAAGGGCTTTACATTTCTTTGTCTTAAATGTCTAATTACTTTAATAAGGAAAGTGTTCAGGGAAGTGCTAATGCAGTAAAGCAATTTTCTATCTCTGTAATTTTCCCAGCCTGCTTTTTGACAATGTATGTTGTTTCAAGAGCCTTGCAAGATAAACAACATTCCATAGTAAAATACCGCTGGGTACTAGAGAGGGCTTTTGAGCTGGGAATGCAAGATCTGTGAAGTGCCATAGCTTCAATAAAGGCCCTCCTTGTCTATACCAGCTTTTTATTGATTAATTATAATTACACTACTGTAGGCACTGTATGCATATTTATAGATTTCTTTTGACCCAGCTAAGCTGTTCTCGCTTTCTCTATTTAATTGTAAATATGAGTTTTTAATCACTTCCCATCACTTCTTGGTTGAAAGGTGGAGAATGACAGATGGATAATAATTACACCATGAGTATTTCTATCTGCTATTTCTCTTTGTTAAAAAACAAGCAGGACTTTGTATGTCCACACCTTGGTGCAAGCAGTGTTGCTAAGCTACAGCTGTGCAGGCTGGCACATGTGGGCAGCATCCTGCAGCTGTGAGGATCAATAGGACCTGAGTTGCCAGCATGTATGACCATCACCTTCATGTAAGTGGCTTAACACCTGGGGCTCAGAATGAGGGAAAATTAATAGAAATATAAGATGGAAAAGCCCTAAATTAGCTACTGATACTTTCAAAGCAATAGGGTCTGTGCATTGCCCTGTCCTATGTCCCCAAAGACAAAGTGCTTAGTGCACAATAACTGTGCATGGTTAGTGAATAATCTCCCCACCAGAACTGGGACAAGCTGAGGAAACTGCAGGGAAAGGAAGATGCCTCTTTACCCCAGCACTGAACCTGTCAAGCACAAAATTCTCTGAAGATCTCAGGCACTCGAAGTGTAGCCTGGACAACATTTTTATCCCCGAATCCAAACCCATATGTCCTTCATGCCCAGACTGAGGAAGTCTTTTGCCTTGATGGTGTCTGTGGGCACTACTGAGGCTTCCCAGTGACCCCTGAGCCCATGTGATGGAGCCACGTGTGGTACTGGCTGGCACCCAGACCAGCCATGACCTGGCATAGAGCTGCTCATCCTTAATGGGAAATCTAGAGAAATCTTTTTCCTGCCAAGCTGACAAGCCTCTGTTCTGGAGCTATGAGTACAAAAACTATTCCCCAGAACCACAAAAGATGTTGTACAGACCTACTCTAGCTGAATACATAATTAAAGTACAAATATGTAATATACAATAAAATATATCATACAAAATAAAGTATGTAATTACAGTACTTCAGGGCTGGAAACCTTGCTTTGTTGACTGCAGCCCCACATGGGCACTGGGATAAATTGCTTAAAGAAGCTGTGAATGCCCCATCCCTAGAAATGTTGAGGGACAGGTTAGGTGGGTTTCTGAGTAACCTGGTCTAGTGAAGATATCCCTGTCCACAGGAGGGAGAGGCTGGAACTAGGTTGTCCTTAAGGTCGCTTCCAACCCAAATCATTCCACAATTCTTTGATTTTGTGGTTTTTGGAGAATGTTGTTACCAGTTGAAGGATGAGCTAAGCTTGGAGTTGCATAATATGGTTCTTATGAAACAGGAGCAGAAGAACTGCTACCTGGGATTATCATGCAATCATCAAATCGTTTAGGTTGGAAAAGACGTCCAAGCTCATCTGTCTAATCATTAATCCAACATTGCCAGTCCACCACTAATCCAGGTCTGTAAGGGCCACATCTATATACTTTCTTTTAAATACCTCCAGGAATGAGACTCAACTTCTCTGGTCAGCCTGTTCTAATGCCTGACCACCCTTCCTCTAGAAATTTTCCTAATATCCAATCTAAACCTTCTCTGACCATTTCCTTTTGTCCTGTTGCTTGTTACTTGGGAGACCAATCCCCACCTGGCTCCAGCCATCACTACAACTTTCAGGCAACTTGTAGAGTGATTTGATCACCCCTGAGCCTCCTTTTCTCCAGGCTAAACACCCCCAGCTCTCAACAGCAGCTCACCAGACTTGTGCTGCAGACCCTTCCCAGCTCCATTGCCCTTCTCTGGACACGCTCCAGGCCCCCAGTGTCCTTGTAGTGAGAGGCCCAGTACTGAACACAGAATTCAAGGTGTGGCCTCAGTGAGATCAAGTACAGGGGTAAAATCCCTGCCCTGGTCCTGCTGGCCCCATTGTTGCTGATATAGGCCAGGATGCTGTTGACCTTCTTGGATTAGGTGCTTCTTCCTCTTTTTCATACTAAGGGGAATGAGGGCAGCTTGCTCTGAGCATTCAACTTCAGCAATGATTTGCACCTGGTCACTTAGTTCTGTTTAGACTATATTATTAACCTACCCCTGACAATATCTTGAAATAGAAGATTTAGAATGTAACTTTGGCTCTCAGTGGTTGTTTGAATATTTGATAAACTGCCTAGGTTTCTTTGCAACTCCTTAGACATGATCTTTCAGCTTCAGCAGTTATTTTGGAAAGAGATCTGAGGATAAAGCCCCAGGATATGCTGCAGTAACAACATTATTTTTTCTCTGCTTCAAAGGATGGATTTGTCAGTGAGAGAGAAGACACTGTTGTCATTAAGCTGGTAAGCTTTGGCTTAAGACCTTGGACTCTGTTTCAGTTCTGCTGGAGGCTTTATTTCTAGCATCAAGAACATTAAATTTTTTGCCCTGGTTGTGTATTTATACATGAGATGCCCTTTAACTACTGATTCTCATCTATCCAAACATTTCCTAGTGCTTGTACCTCAGTGTGTTTCAGTGTGCTTCCCTCTTGGCAGGAACTTTTAAACATCCCCCAACAGAGCAACAGTAAAACAGAAGCAAAGCATGAACATCCAGCAAAGGGAGGTTACGAAGTTGAAGTACATATTCTAGCAAGGGCAGTGGACAAAAACGTACAATATAACTTAAAAGTCTCTCTATTTCTGTTTTCTGACTACCTCTACCTCAGTCTGACATCCCTGTGGATAATTTCTTACTCGTAAGAACCATCTGCTTGATAAAAAAAGAAATTAGTTGGCAAGATTACCTGTATTTGTCTTTTTGAAAGGAGTTGCTGAACAGCTCCACATCTGAGTACACAGTCCAGATTAAGCATAAATCTGCCTACATTTAGAAAAGATAAAATAGGTAAAAAGATAGGGAAAAATATAAAATAGGGAAAAAGATAAAATAGGTAAAATTCTTTACCTCAGAGTTGCCCTTTTTCTCTGAGACTTCATGAACAAAACTTGTGATTGTGTCTGCTTCAGGTAACTTTTTGTAGCCTTAAACCAGCCAGCTCTCATCCCAGTGATGGCAGCAGAGAGGACTTGTGGAGACTTGGAGAAACCACAGGGGGATACTGGCTGTCACAAGCACCCTGCTCCCAGAGACTGGGCTGCTGTTTGAACCTGGGCTGCCTGGCTTTGCCTGGTAAGGTGGCTGCTTTCATATGACTTTAATTTCATCCTTCATTTTTCATCAGTAAAATGTCTCAGTCACAGCTGCAAGGAGCTTTCTTGGCTTTGCTGATGACCAGTGCTCTGTACGTGGCTCCCCCTCTGTGCCCATAGGACACACCCCAATTGGCCAAACCTCCCCAGGGTATCACAAAGTTCTATTTGAAAAATTACACTGTGTTTAGGAAAGTATAGGACCCATCTATCCTCCTTGGACCTTTTGTATCAGCCCCACAGAACTCCCTTTGAAAGGTACTACTCTCAGAGCAAGACTCTCTCCACTAATGAACATTCCAGGTGGCTCGTAGAGCAGCTGGCAAGGAGCTAAATAAAAGATCGGAGTGTAAACACTGGATTGAATATGTCTTTTTGGAAACCCTGTGGATTTCCACCATTCTCTAGCTGCTGAATGAAGTAACAATGATCAGTGCAGGACTAATGTATTCTCTCACAACAGCCTACCAGTAAACTCAGTTGATTATTTACAGTACCGCTGGGAAAAAAATAGTTTTTCCTAACATTTTTTTCTCCTGGCAGTTAGCAGAAAGAAAAGAACAAGAGCACTCAGGTTTGTTTGTAAATTAAAAAAAAAAAAAAAAAAAAAAAACAAACAACAAAAAAAAACCACAACCAAAAAACAAAACAAAACAACAAAACAAAACAAAAAAAACCCAAAAAAACCACAACAAATCCTAAAAAACTTCAAATACAAGCTGAAGTAAATAAAGCAGATGTAGATTTCAAACCACAACAAATAATAATCAAAATATTTCTGCTAACAGGAGATATTTTGAAGGCCTATTTTGCATCTGTTCAGAATAATGCATTGAAGTAAAAATTGCATTATGTGAAAGAGCTCATTTTACTGGTTTGGCAGAATAGGCTGACTGAACTCAGCCTCATCTGGCAGCTTTCTAAATGCATCCATTGTGAAGGAATGCCTTTTGGGTGGAGCATTAGTACCTCCAATCATCTTTAAGAAAGATGATTGTAGGAGTACTGAAAATGATATTTCCTCTCTTTCTTTTCCCTAAAACCTGTAGCCCAAATACTTCTTCAAGTATGTATTGCAGTGTCTTCAAAAGTCAGGCATCAGCTTGAATCATAAAGTTATAAAATCATAGAATGATTTAGGTTGGAAGAGTCCTTAAAAGTCATTTAGTTTCAACTCCTCTGCCATGGGCAGGGACATCTTCCACTAGAACAGGTTGCTAGAGCCCCATCCAACCTCGGCCAAGATGCTTGCAAAGAGCTAATTTTGACTTTAAGTCATATTTTATTCCAAATGGTTCTGAAAGTCTTTGTGTGAGCAAGTAGAGTGGGACGCCATGCTGCAACAATCCCTGGACAGAGCACTAAGTGAATAAATCTTGCATGTACCTGGTCTGTCCTGGACTGCTGCTTGTTTGGATTTTTATATCTGTCTAAAGACTTTTTCTGCTTGGCTGATTACCTGATTAACCAAATTATCACTTTTCTCTCTCAGTTTGGAGGAATAAGCTATATTTCCCTTTGAAAGATGAATTCTGGCCAAACTGGTGCTTTAGATCCAGCACAGAAGATAATCTCATGTGCAGTGATTAGCTCTTCAAGTGAATTACACAGTTAGTTCCATTAGGCAACTGTCTTTACTGGCCACTTCTCTTAGTTGCTCTTGCTTACATGACACACTTGTAAAGCTACAGGTTTAGATTAGATGATTTGTCTTAGTTTATGGCTGTCCTGCTGTTAATTATGTTAATGGTAATGGAATCTTACATTTCTTGGTTTTCATATTCAACAACCATTTTCTTGCACCTGATATTCTTGCTCCATGTTTTTCTCTCCTGTTTGCATCTCATTTTTGGGGTTTCTGCCAACATAATGACATGCCATGGAAATCAGAGCCAGTACTCATTAGCGCTAGTAATTACCACCTTCCTCTGTCCTGGGGGGAGTAGAGCATCATTCCTTTTCTTACTGTCAGCCAAGCTTTTCATTAGTGCAGCCACCCACAGTGTTAACAAATCCTCTTGGAGCAGTGGGCTGTTCCTATGCCCACCTAGAGTATAGGAATGGTCTTCTCTCAGCCAGTGGATCTCCTCCCTCTCCTCTCTCTGAATCACAGCTATAACAACCAATGCAAGCTGCCAATGAACATTTGAAAATCTCCCTTGTTATGATTACTTATGACTTCTTTCCACATCCAATTAGAAAAATATTTTCTCTCAAATACCACTCAGATTTTTGCCCTTTGTTTCTCTTTCTCCCCAGTTTTCACTACTCCTCTCCTCATTGTAACCTTCTAATTGCCTCCTTCTTTCTCCCTGCTTTCTGGGTATCCCTCCTTGCACTAAATCACAATTGTGCTTGCCTCACTTTTGCATCTCATCTCTTGTAAGGATCAAAAATTAAATGAACAAGAAGGATACATGACTGTTGAGAAACTCCACATCCAATGTCCCAGTGAATACCTGTTAGCAGCATCAATGTCATTTGGACAAAAATATGTGTTGGGGGAGGCAGATCTGGGGACCTTGTTCCTTGTCATGCTGTAGATTTACTGAAAATCATTTCAGGATTGTGATGTCCCATTATTTATCTGTGCTTTGCTCAAGCTACTAAATAATTATTTTATTTTTATTTAAGTTATTTAATTTTAACTTTTGTTAAAAGGGGTTTTTGCCACTCGGTTACGACAAAGGAATAGCATTTGTCTTATTTGCTTGTTGAAACATGGCATAGCTAGGATTGTCTTTAGCATTAGCAACAGCTGACTAATTCTTTCTTCCCTTTAAGATCACCAGGGATAGGAAGGCAGTTATTTTTGGGCACTGACAATATTCCTTTCTCTTTGGCTGTTGGTGTTAAATGTCAGAATTTGCTTTTGATTTCTGATGGCTGCGTATCATTGCTTTTCTCCCATCACTGCTATTTTTTTTTTTTTCCTGACAGACATTACAGCTACATGACAACAAAGAGCTTTATCTGTTTCCTGAAACCTCAGTGAAACATGCAAATGACTCTGCAATAATCTGGAGAAGCCATGATGTTTCAAGACCCAATCTCAATTTCTTCACTGAGAGAATAGTTGCCCTGTGTGGTTTGTCACTGGATCAAGGGTAAGGCCTTCTAGGGCATATTGGCAATGCAGAACAGCTTCTGATGTTTTCTGTTAGGAAAGTGACATTTGAAGAGTTATGCCAGTAACTAGAAGATAAAATGGAGAAAAATGACCTATTTTTAAAGACAATTAGATTCAGTTTTGGCATTTACATATATTTCTGTCATACAAGCAAATTCATTTAGATAAAAAATAAAGCAATTTGTCAAAGATGATGGCACCATTTCAGATTGGAGTGCAATAAAGAGAGGCTGCTTGTGGCAAAGCATCTATGCCATGAGCTTGGCTAGCCCTGCTTACCTGTATTCTTGGAGAGGAAAAGTCAGACCCTAAAGAGGTCTTTAAAACCAGCAAATAGGTTTGTTTCCACAGATGTGACTTTATCTATGGGCTGGATTTGGGTTTGTTTCAGCTTGTTTTTCCACCACATACGCTGTCCTAGGTCTAGATCTTTACTATAGGATTTTCAGGGGCAGGATTTGATAATTTTTGTCCCCATCTGGATAAGAGGCATTTTGAACCTTAGAGTGGATGCTGCCTCTTAAACCAGCTAACCCTGGAGAGAAGGTGTGTGTTTGCACAAGGCCTCTTCCTTTTGCCTCCCCTCCTCAGGCCACACTCTCCACTCTAGTGGGATTCAATGTCTCTCAACGACTCCTACAGGCATTGGTCACCACTGTCACATGTTCTGTGACATAAGAGTTTTAGAAATTCAAATACTGTACAGGATGGCACAAGAAATGCAGAATCTGAATCTGAAGTTTCATGCAGTTTCTTGAATCTTGGAGGGGCAGCTTTGTTTCATGTGCTGAAATAGAGATGGTGGTTTCAGATCCGGGAGCTTCAAAAATATGCTCGAATAGTATGGACCTTAGTCTGGAGCTAACCTATGCTTAAGGCTGTTACTGCAGGTGAAATTACCCTAGAGACAGATCTGATCTGCCATGGCTCTCATCCACCTAATGATACGCCTAACTTCAGGCCAATTAGTAACTTTCCTCAATCAGGTTGCTTCTTTGAAGCTAATAGAGCTATTCATATCTCCAGGTTAGGCATACACATTCAAATATCTTGCTTAATTAGAGTCTGTGATTCCTTCTATCAGCGAAGATCTAGTGAAAAGATTTAATTAACAATGGAGTCAAAGTTGCATATTTCCAATTCCATTTATTATCTCACCAGGGAGCATTTGAATCGTTAATTAATGAAATTATTATCTCAAATCAGCTTTCACAGTGCTTGAGAATTTTACAAGTATCACAGTGTAAGTATAACAAAAGGAAGAGACTAACTCTGTTAGTATAGTTAAACCTTTAGAATTTATAGATTAGATCACAGAGAATTTAATTTAACATTCTCTAAAGAGTTTCACAGGTCTTTTTTTGCAACATATTTTCTCCCTTATCCATCTATTTTAGAGCTGGGGCTTTTCACTTTTCTAGCTAGTTCATTTTTAGCCTTAAGGGCACACTGTATTTTTAAATTTCTGAATCTTCCTTACACTTTCACTTCCAAAAATAGCAAAAACCTCTTTTGGAGAAATATGTTCTTTATTCTGAACTGTCAGAATGAGTAAATAATACATTCCAGTGTTATGTCTGTAGGTGTATAAACCCCTGGACTGGAGAAATAGACACATTTTTAACATAGTGGAAGAGGGAAGAGATTGTTTATACTTCTGGTTTTTCTTCTCAGGCCTTGAAAACTTACATGCCTCTGCATATTCAGGGACAGATACTGTGATATGCAGCCAGTCCTGTGCAAAGCTGAAAATGTTACCTAATATTTGGCCTCAACAAGCTGGTATGGGGCATTCTGGTACTCATCACTTGCATCTGGAAATCTGTGGGTTTCTGATCAAGTCCCTTTCTCTGCCTGTGAAATTACAGATGGGTGAAACCCACACAGCTCCCAGTATCACTTCCCTTAAAAAAATCGATTGTAGTTTAAAGCCCTTAACTTATAATTTTTTGCAACTCTGAAGTGCGTGTGAAGCATAGATGCACTACACAAAAATCACAGAACAAGAAGAAATCCCTACCTTCAACTTATTGGGAGAGAGAGAAGACTAGCACATCACATGTCAGATTCTTGCTTATCTATAAGGAAAAAACATCCCAGACAGTACTGGGATCTTCCCAGTACAGGAATCTGAATCTTCCCAGAACAGGACTAATTTTTGCTATACAGCTGAATTGACTGATGATGGAATGGCCAATATTTGATGGGGTATTGTTGTCAGTGGCACGGCAATAAAGCAAAGCAATAAGGAACAGGGCCTGCACGCAGTTGAGCAAAATTTGTAAAGCTAATTCTACAGCTTTACAGTTACTGAGAAAACATGTGCTTTGATGTGCTAAATTAGCATGTAAACCCAAAGCCAAAGGTTTAAAACACTCAGCATTGCAAAATAGTGTTATGGTATTTAGCACATGGAAATGACCTTCAAAGGAATAACAAGAGCACAATTGGAACTGAACAGAGCTTTTTGTGAGCAGAAAATGTACCCAGTGATGGCAGATGCCCTCTGTTATCCCAGGATAAGATCGAAGATCCTGGATGCTGGCAGGCACAGCGCTGTAGCTGGGGAAGGCTGCCATGTGTGCCCGTGTCCCTGGGCAAGAGCTCAGCACTTTGTGTGTGCTGGGCAGGCAGCTCTGCCAGGACACTGCCTGTAGAGCTAGCTGGTGTCCTGGGTTGTAGTGTGGAATGTACACAAAGTATTTATTCTATCACCATCTTCATGAACTGTTGAAACCAAGTGGGGCAGTGCTCTAGTGTTGGGCTGTCTTCTGCTAATGGCCCATCAATGCCTTGCCAGTGACTCACAGGTAACTCCCTCCAGGAGTTATCTCTGTTTAATGGGCCATCAAGGACCCACTTCACACTCCTCATCCCATTGTGAGATGCTCCGCCCAGGGGGAGGAGCCAAGCATTCTCACCTGGATATAAGCTGGGATTTGGGACAGGACAAGCAGTCCTGACCCACTGGATTCCCAGAGGAGCAGAGCTACCAGACCTTTCTACAGGATCACTGCTTCAGGAAGACCACCTCACCTGGACTGCTTCCACCACCCTGCTCAGGTTGTATTCTGACTCTGTCAGTGGTCCTTTGTGTTATTGCATTTATTTTATTTTATTTTTTACCTTTTCACCTTTTTTTTTTTTTCTTATTAAATTATATTTCTGACTTGGAGCCTCTCACTCGTTTTACTTTCAAACCACAACAGCTGGTTATTTAGATCTAGCCTGCAAGTGGTTTTTGTGAGCTGCAAGCTTCCCCTGAAGGAGTCCTGGGGGTCTGGGCACACCTGGAGAAGTGGAAAGAAGTGTGTGCATGAACACCAAAGTGAATTGTCATCTTATCGCTGCGTTCTTGACTTGCGTAAAGGGTTTTTAGTGGCTGCTTTTTGTTGAAACAGTTCAGCAAACTTACTGCTGATACTTTCTGATAACATGGTTCTCACGAGCCTCAGTTCAGCCAGGCATTTCAAGACATGTTGAAAATCTAAATCCTTTAGAAAGGCACTGGTACATTGAAGAAGTCAGCAGCTGTAAACATGTACTTAATGCTTAAATAACCAAATCCTGTGACATGGTGCTGCACGTTGTAAAATATCTACCTGTGAGACAGATGCCCAGACATGGGTGTGCAATGCTTCTTTAGATGCCCTTGAGCACTCCAGAGACATGGCAAAAATCCTACAGAAGCCTGGCACCCACGAGCAGCCAGAGGCTCAGGGGTGTATGCTTGAAATGCATGTGTGATTTCTCACCTCCTTGCACAATCACACTGGTGTAAACTTAAATGAATTGTAAGGTGGGTTGAAACTGGATTGTAAAGTGAGAAGTATACTTATGAGGGTATGTTTTTTTGACAGTTTCTGAGATACTTTCTAGATATATTTGTAGATCTCAATATGTTTCTAAGCAGCCATCTTATAACCCCCTAAAACTTTCCCCACCTTCATTTGTGATGCTACAGTGTCATCCCATAAGCTACTAGGGGAATCTGTTACCATTTTGTGGCAATGTTACTCTTTTATAACGAAAGAAAATGTCTGCATCTGTCTATTCTGCCAATAAACCTGTAAAAGGCTCAGGAAATTTAAGAGAGGAACAGCATTATTAATTGAATTGACAAAGACAACTCTTACAGAGGGAAGAAAGGTTTCTGTATTTCTGAAGTATCTTATAAGGACTTTTAATTCTGCTTTATTTCGAGAGAGAAGTGGTGGAGGGAGATTGTCGTGTTACTGGTGAATAGAGGCATTCACACAAGTTAATAAACACTGAAGGTCTTCAGTGACTGCTTTTAATCAGCAGTGATTAAAGTCAAGAGAGAGACAGTGTGACAACATTAATGGCTGTTTAAGCTTTCCCAAAGTTCAAGGTTTCTGGAATTTACAGAGTTTCAAGCACCTCCAGGTCAATTACATACAAATGGACAATGCTTGCAAGATTGTGTAAGATGCTCATTATCAAAGCAAGGGAAGAGGACAAAGACGAAGCCTTTCAAAACTGACTTTTGCTGCAATTGAGTCATCACTCAATTGCAGCAAAAGTCAGCTTTGAAAGGCTTTGCCCTTGTGCTGGAAACCCTGTGTGCTGGCTGCTTTCTTCAAGAATTGTAGAATGGTTTGGATTGGAAAGGGTCTCAGAAGATCATCTTTTCCAGGAAAACCAAGATCATCTAGTCTAGGGAAGTGATGATTCCACCTTGCTCTTTGTTTGGTAGAGCCCTTGCTGTTGACAGCAGATGTACTGTGAACAGCTCGGGCAAGCCACTGGACTGGGAAGTCTGAACTTCTGAACCCAGTGTTGGTGATTCACCATCATTTGCAGCCACATCTATAACTGGAGTAGAAATAAAAAACTCCAGTGCTCAGCAAAGGTTGTTTAATCAGTCATTGGAATATCAAATAAATATGGTGAAATATTTTCTTGCTAAAATGTTATTTGCAGTAATTGCGTATTTTATCTTTAACAGCTGGTTGTGTTTGTTACCTGTCTGATTTTTTATTCAGACTTAAACTGTAGCAGCTTATTTTAAACTGCCCTTATTATTTTTGCTATGCAGGTTGCATAAATGAGTGTCAATAGAAGCAGTATGGAAATGAATCAATTTGTAATTACAATAGCATTAAATATATTTTGATAGTGTCTGAATGGAAAACATTTCACATGAAAAATTAATTCCACCCACTTGAAAGAGGAAATCAAAGTTGCACTTTAGTCTCTGTTCTTTAAAAATAACTGATAGTCAGCTTTTTATTTTCTATTTTTTATATTTTGGAAATGAAAGTCAATGTTCTTTCTTTAAAATAGAATTATTTAAAGAAACAAGAAAAAAGTCTGTGTTGGAAAAAATTAATAGCAGATTTCCAGAAAATTTAATTTGAACTGCAAAGCACTGGTAAATAAGTTGGTGAATGAACCTGAAAAGAATTTCTGAAACAAAGAGCAAATGAAGTACCCATAGGTACGTACCCATGGGAAGTACCAAGCCTTGTCTACGAATCTGGACTTTGTGTCATGCAAACATAGGATATCCTGCTCCTGTGTGTGTTACAAACCCATCCCTGTGTAATTTTTTTCAGAGCTCTTCTCTTCACTGGTGGCTGAGAACCCTATCCTTTTCAGAGAAAGCAAAAGATGTTTGAAGATGGAATCTAGTTTAAAGAACAAAGGATATTAATTATAGCATTAATTTAAATTAAATAACTTTAATTTAAGAATGAAAATATCTTTAGAAATTGGTTATCCTAGGTGTGTGAAGATGGAGTCTGACTCAGCACAAATGAAAGAAAACCAATTTATTTTTACTCAGATTCCCAACTCAGAAAACAAAGATCTTTTGAGGGCCAGCTCTCAAAGTCAGTTTTTATTGTCACTGACAAAATTGCAGGTGGAGAGTGACACAATAGATATGTCAGAAATGAGAAGCTATCCTTCTGCTGAGGACATTGAAACTTTAGAGCTCATGAATGTCTTTTTAATGTATTTTCACTGAAATGCTATTGGAAGCATTCCCAGTGAAGAGTAGAGGAGAACCAGACTGTCCTTTTTGTAGGAGTTTATTTTTAACTAAAACTGTCAGTTTCCCATAAAAATAGCCAAGAAATATTTGGAAATTTTCTTGTGTGTTTCAGTTTAGTGGTAACACTAAAATGCTTTGAATAACTTTTGCTTTTTAATACCATGACATTGCAAAACCAGAAGTTTCAGGCTGAAAATTCAAACCTGGAGGTTTGAAAAGTGTTGAAAGAACTTCATTGGCAGAATATCCTGAGAGGACTGACTTTCTTTCTTTTTCTCTTTTGTGCCAAATGAAATTTCACTGCAAGTGATATGTGCCTACATAAAGGTTATGGTTTGTCAAAACATTTTTTTTTCCCATGTAAAATCTTTGTAGAAAAATGTCCGACTGGTACCAGTCCTCAAGGCTTGTTGATCAGCAAAACTTTAGGTGCTTACATCTCATATAACCACTGCATAATGTATGATTTAAAGAAGACCAGATTTTACAGTTTTTAAGACTGACAGAATGAACTGCAGAGATAATAGGCTTGGCCTGAAAATTCTAGTTCTATTGACATACCCTGTGCCAGTAATGTCCTTCCTTTGCTGTTTCAGATGCATTCTGGCCAGACAGAGGGCATGGCTCTATTGCTAAAATTTCTCACCTTACAGTAAAGGCTAATATTTCAAAAACAAGCCAATGCAACTTAATTTGTGCCCACATGAATTTACTGGAAAGCTACATTTGGGGATTTTTTTTTCTGCCTTAGCTGTGTTTTGACAGCTATGTACCAAGATTCATCTGCAAAGTCTGTGTCCACATTACTGCTGAAAGCAGCATGCCTTTTGTATGTGTATGGAACCCAGGAAAAGTTACTGGAAAACAACAGGAATGGAAGAAAAGAAGGTACTTACAGAAATGCCCATTTGAGGTGAAGTTCTCAAATATGTACTTGTCCTTGCTCAAATATTGATCCTCTATTTCCTGGTTCATTGTTGGCCTTGGGTAAAGTACCTGGAGGGAAGAACAGAAAGGCTGTCTCACAAACTGTGTTCCAAGTGGTGAGCTTTGTGAAAGGCATCAAGAAAAGGATGCACGACTCTAGATGTAAAGAGACAAGTAGAGCAGGTTACATGGAGCAAGGTGATGCTCTCAGTTCCTCCGTGGGGTCCAGAGAGCAGGTGAAGGATGTTGCGCAGGTCACTAAGAAGGAGAAAAAGGAGGATCTAGTGAATCCCACAATCACTTAAATTGGAAAAAACTTCTAAGATCTAAGAGGTCCATTAAGGTGGCACTGCTAAGTCCACCACTAAACCATGACCCTAAGAACCATATCTAAATAAAGCCATGGAAAGGCCTATACAGACACTAATTTGGTGATATGTGCCAGCTAATATGAATTAGTCAAGAACAACTCATGTTAAAACATTTATATGGCTGATTAAGGGGAATTTATAGTGTGATATATCTTGACCTGAGCGTGACTTTTGGCACTGTCTTGCATAAGCAAATTAGGGAATGATCTAGATGAAATAATGATGAGTGGGGTGAATAGTTGCATTAAATTTGCTCCAAAAAGTGTTAAGAATAATTCATCTTAAATTAGCAGTGCATTTTAAGTGGAGTCTTGCAGAGGTCTGTCTGTTTTACTCAGTATTGACACTAATGTCTTGGAAGATGGAATCTGACAAATGCTTATAATCCTCTTAAAATAAACAAATTTGATAAAAATTGGAAGTACTTTGATGGGCCAGATTTTAATTTAAAATAATCTAGATATTTTGGAGAACTGATCCAAAATCAACAAGAGGGAGTTCAACCAAGGCAAGACCAAAGAAATGTCATTAAGAAAGAAAAAAGTAAAAGACAGCTATCATATGAGAAATATCTGCCAGTGCAGCTGTACTGTGAAAAAGCATTTGAGAGTTGGACTGGAGCACAAGCTGGATCCTTTCTGGGAATGTATTACAAAAGTGTAATGTGCAAAGCACATGGAAATAAATGTATGTCTCTTCACTGTGCTGGTGAGACCTCAATTGGAGCACTGGTGCCAATCTGTAAAGTAGAATGAGAAGGCACAGGAAACATACATAAAATAGTAGTGAGAATGCTAAAACCTTTGGGTTGTATAAGAAAACCCTGAACAAATTATCCGTCTTCTGGAAAAGAAGGTCAGTGAGCAGAAATTACAACCTTTTCCAGCATTTAAAGTGATACAACCTAGAGTGGTGATCATTATTCTCTGTAACTGGGCTGTAGGGTAGGAATTAACCAGCTTAACCAGCAAAAACGACATGGAGATGTAAGCTGGAAAAGGTCACTTTGGGAATTTGTTGGATTACTGTCTTAGGACAGTATTACAGGTGGTTCAGGCCAGTGCCTATTAGAGAGATTTTCCTGGTGGTTACTTATAGCTATGAGGGAGCAGAGGAAGCTGTTGAACAAATCAACTCAGAATATCACACAGCCCTGAATTTGTTGATTAAAATTACCTCTTGGGGATTCTTTCTTCAGAAGCAGATTTGCAAAGATATGTTAACTGCCTTCTTATTACACACAGACTGATGAACTGAGTAGGAGAAGGTGCCTGCAGGTGAAGACCTTGGTACACAATGTCTCAAAACACCTGCTGCTTGGGTGCACAAAGACATTGGTGTGCATTGTTCTTGTCTGCCTGTCTCTAAATGGGCACAGTCCCTATGAGAGCAACTGCTTTGACTATGCAAATTCTACATTTTAACTGGGACAGAAAGTAATCTTTGCAAATATCTTCAGCTAAAGATAATCAGGGATGGAATAAAAAAATCTCCATCAGCAAACTGGCATTGTCAGTTGCTAGCTGGAGAAATACATTCTTTGTCTGGTATATTCTTATGTCCTGTGCTGAACTGCTTAATCTTCTCCCTTTTGAAAATATAGAACAATTGTAATTTCCTTTGGCAAAACGTGGGGATGCCCCAGATAATAATCAGGTTTAAGAAGTAATAATTCAGAGCTAATAGTGGCAAAGAGTTTCCAAGTTGTCAAGGCCTGAGGCTAGTATTTGATGACAAGAACTTACCTGAAGCTGAATTCCTTCTTTGCATGAAGCCTGATGCAATGGTCTTCTCTGCTGCCTGGGAGTAGGACAAACTCTTGGCCAAAATAATGCCAGAAATTGCACTCATTAACCTTGGGATCAAGCCAAAGTTCAGTACTCTGGGGTATAACTGTCTTACACATTGGTTAGATGATGTCTTGTGAATGTTGTTGTCAGGCAGCAGAGAAAATCAATCTTGAAGCAGAAGAATTGCAAGCTCATAAATCTGAGATGTCCTAGTAACACAGGCTGCAAGGAAAAGTTAATAAAAGTGAGTTCCTTTTCTTTGAGGTTGACTGTGAATTGCCATAAAATCTCTCAGCATGTGTCCTGGATTTATGAACAAAGAATATGAACTTGTCCTCCTTCAACTTATACCATATTTCATGTGAGAGCAGGAGGAGATTTAGCCAGACAAATCAATGGATAGTTCCTCTGATCTTTGTCATTGTAGGGTCTTTCTGTGCTATGGTTGCAATCCTATGATCTGTTGCTGAAAACTTTTTTGTCCTTTTCTACTAGACAGGATGAGGAATGAGCAGCTGGATGTTGGCTTTGTATATTTTAATCAACAGTACATTCCTAAAGGAAAAATTTGTGTAAATTTTATCTGTGAAGGTCTCTTAAAATAACTTTCATAACTAGGTCTATATCTTTTCACATTGGCTGTAGGTCTCTCTCCAGACCAATAAACTAAGATCAGTTTAATATTCAGAGGTTAAAGTAGAAATACTCCCTTTGTCATCAGGGAGACTTTGAATTGAATCCTTGACAGAGTATTTTTTGAGTATAGAAAATTATCACTTGGTTATTTACACTCTACTGTATCATAAATCAATTTGATGGACAAACTGCTGTGTGAATATGTATTACAGAAATATTGAATACAAGTGAGGTCAGAGGCTGCAGCAAAACAAAGCAAGACCTGAAGGCATATTGGGAAATAAAGATTGCTTCTTGCTTTAATGGAAAATTTTATTGCTTTCTGTTGAACAGTGATAGTTGTGTGCTATTTCCAACATTTAGAACAGGTAAAGAATACACTTTTTGCTGAACATTGGTAAATTCTTTGTTTAAACTGTCAAAATTGCCATCAGATCAAAATATTTTTCCAAGGAGTAACTTAAAAATCATCTATACTGTCTGTACTCCTTAAAACAAGACAAACCTTTTTAGTGCAGAATTGCCTTTAGATTGTAAAGACACGTAAGTTTACTATAACACATGTTGTGCCGAATGGAAAATCCAGAGATCTCATAGGAAGCCATATAATCTTTGCAGCAGGCTCTGTGAGACCGTCTTACAGTTTCCTGCTTGCACTTCCACTAAGGGCAAAGGATTTTTTTAAATTAGAAGAGCCCACCCTAGAAAACTCTTCCACACGTGCAGAAATGCATCCTTACTCAGGAGAATGTACCTTGAGTGTTCTTTGAGTTACGTAGATATCTTGGCAATACCTACTACAGTGGGACATGAGGTTAAGCTTGATGCTAGCAAAGTGTCATAAGAATATATGTTTTGATGTGGGACTTCTGAAACTACTTCAGGATTTGATTTCATGTGAAGCCTGTCATTTTGGGAGAGCTGAGAAGAACCTCTCCTCTTCTTAGACACATTTACAAACACAGATGGCTGCACCCATCCCACTGAGCTTAATATGTACCTTACAGAGGAATAATACAGGAGGCTGGTCTCTGTGGTGGCATCCATTCAAAGTTGACTCTCCCTTCAGAGGGTCTAATTTTCACCAATCTGGGTGGTGGAATCTCACACTTTGTAGCTGAAGTCAAATGAAATCTTGTGAACTGATCAACCCCAGTGCTGGTGTAAAAGATAGAACAACATGGCACATCCTCACAAATCTTGATTTTAAATCTAGAAAATAAACTGCAGCCTTATAGCCCAACTGTGTTCTCTTGGGTCGGAGACATGAAGAAGAAAAAGAAGAAATAACAAAAATGTCCTGGGAGGAGGCTAAGAATCATGTAATGTGCTCAACAGCAAAGCCTGGCAGTTAAAACCATTAAAACCAGAGGTTCATTATAACTTTTGAAAATCTTGTGCTTCTCAAACCAAGCTCACAGCTTCATAGGAAACAGCTTATCAATCCAACTTCCTCAAGGCTGGTAATTAATTACTGGCTGATTGTTTCTCAATGCCAGTGACCTAATTAGAAGCTTTTAGCAACAGGACAGAAGATGGCTTTAAACACGATGAGCCCGCAATGCTTCTTGGTCATGTCGTGTTTGCATGGTCCCTTGCTTGCACATTGCTCAGTCAACATGCCCATAAGACATGTTGCTGTATTTGCATGGTGCTAAGGCCATGCATGGTTTGAAAGGCACAGCATCTCAGTAGGTCCCTCTAGTCTCTTGATGCCTGCTAATAGTAGGTCTGTGGCTTCTAGACAGCCTGGATTGTAAGCGGCTGTGCTGATTTTGGCTGGGGTAGAGTAAATTTTCTTCACAGTGGCTGTTTTGGGGCTGTGTTTTGAATTTGTGCCAAACACACGGTTGATAATACAGAGATGTTTTTGTTATTGCTGAGCAGGGATCACACAGAGCCAAGGCCTTTTCTGCTTTTTGTACTGACACACTGGTGAGGAATTAGGGGTGAATGGGAGGTTGGGAGGAGACACAGCCAGGACAGGTGACACAAACTCACCAAGTGTTCCAGACTATGTGACATCATGCTCAGTATAAAAAGTGGGGGAAGAAGGAGGAAAGGGGGGACATTTGGAGTGATGGCATTTGTCTTTCCAAGTCACCATTACATGTAATGTGACCCTGCTGTCCTGGAGATGGCTGAACAGCTGCCTTTCCATGGGGCACAGTAACTTAATTCCTTGTTTTGCTTTGCTTGGGCATGTGGCTTTCACTTTCCCTATTAAACTGGCTTTCTCCCACCCCATGAGTTTTCCAGCTTTTATGCTTTTGATTCTCTTCCTGATCCTGCTGGTGAGGGAGTGAGTGGGTGGCTGTGTGGGGCTGGGTTGCTGAGTGGGGTTAAACCATGACCACAGCATTCACCTGACTGTGGGCATAGCCTACAACACTATAACAACTGAAAAGTGCATAGTGTTGGATCCTGCTGCTCTGTGCTAGGGCTGGACAAGTCAACAGCTGTAGTTTTACTGTGTGATGTGGAGTATGAAAGCATGAAAGCTCCTTTTAATTATCTTCCCACTGTAAATCCACACATGTGGATTTACTCTGCAGAATAATAGCTGGACTCTCACAAAGTCCTAAAGAGACTTAATGAGGATCTCTCAGCATCTGTTTTTGTTTTTAGGATAAAGCATCCTGAACTTCTGAAATATTTTGCATCCTGCTAGAAACAGAAATCTGACATTTCTTGCAGTATGAGAGCATTGAGAACAAAGCATCTACAAAATGGTTAAGGAACTAAGGAAGGTATTGACAGTAGAGGAAAGAAGAAACAACTGCATGGAAATGACAGGAGTTTCTCACTCCTGATAACTGTATAAACGCCCAGTCCACATGAACATTTCTGGGCAGGTGACAAACAGATTTGTCCTGACAAGCTTCAAAGTTGATGGTTGGTGTTTGAGTCCTGCTGGAGAGAGCTGCTGAGTGGAAAGATCGAAGCTGCACTCATTAGAAGGAATATAATAGACTAAGATGAAACAGGTGCTAGCAAACATTGCAACATTTTATTTTGGTTTGCATACTGATGCTTTGAGATGTCTACTACTGAGTCACAAATTAGAATAATATTCCTAGCTAAACTTTCTCAGTTTTGTTGTTTAGGCTGTTTTATTTACAGCACAACAGATACTGATACCATTGTCTGAGCTGTGATGATTTGGGCACTAGGGAAAACATTCTGAAAATGATTTTTTCTCTTTTCCCCATCTCAGTTGAAATACTAGTAATTTCCAATAACCTTTAGCAAATCCTTACTCAGCATGTATTCCTTTTTATGGTTGTTAATGCCTACATTTCCATTTATGGTGTTTCAGCACTCTCTACCTCATCTTTGAAAAATCTGTTAAGGCAACTTTGAAATACATCCTTCAAAATATATTTGGAGTATCTTTTACTTCCAATTTTGCCTCCATTCTCTTTTCTATATGTTTAAAAACCCAATAATTCCCCTACTCTTCCAGCTTGCTGATTGATTTGTTTTTCTTCAGAAACTGTCTGAAGGTTGTATAATGAAGCTAAAATGAATTCAACTTCCATCAGTCTCCCTTCCCTTTGGAATCCTACAGCTATTGTATTCACTTCTCAAGCATCTGAACCTAAGATGGAAGGAGGTTTCCAAACAGCAATTCATCTAAATTTGTCCTAGTCCATAATTTCTGTGTTTGTGTCTGTCTCTGTCTCATACAGTTTACACAAGGGACAACTGGGTAATGTATCTGGAAGTAGAAGAGAGATATTTTCTTCACAAAAATATACATTGTACTCAGTACCTTTTGTACTTTGTGTAATAGCTAAAATGGTAAAATAATGACAATGCAAGCTATTTCTTCTTATTATTGAGGCAATAAAAGTAATAATTATGGATTATTTTGCAGAGTTTTGTGGATATACAGCATGTGTAAAGTATTATAAATACTGCTTTTGCTGTTGTTTTGCATACAGGTAGCAAGTTATCAGTTTTGGTAGCATCATTTTATGTTAAAAACGTACTTGTAGAATACTATAAGCATTCTGAAATCCATATGGGAAAAGTTCATTCCCCCCCAATTTTTAATTATGAATCTACAGACCAAGGCAAAAAGCTGAGTTTTGAAATATAATTGAAAAAAGTCATGATGGTGAAAAAGTCATTTAGTGACGCATTCTTACTGTGGAAAAAAGGGAAATCCCAGCCAATGCCAGGGCAACTCTTTTCTTTAACTTCTAATTTCAGAAATAAATCTGTAAGTCTGAAGATTTGCTATTCAATGAACAGTTCATCTACCCAATGAGTGACACAGTTTCCTAGTAGAGATTTTTATTGTTCAGAAGTGGCTCTTCAGCAGCCACCAAACCTAGCTGGCCCTTCTCTGCCAAGACTAAGCTTTCAAGCCTGCTGTAGCTCCCAGTGGAAGGGAAAAGGAGAGGATAAAGCTATCAGGCCAGTCATGGGCCTTGCAAATAAAGACCTTTAAAGTGATTTAGCTTATTAGGCAGACAGTGGAGAATATGAAGTGCATCTTTAATTTATTTCTTTGATATCATTTGCTGAGCAGGAGTGTATGTCTATGTCATATATATTTCAGCAAGATCCATATCAAGCATCTGCTGGAAGTCTTCCAGTGTTTTAATCTGATGACAGTTTGCTCAGTCCCTGCTTATTATTAATGCTCTGATTTATTAGAAGTGTCAGAATGTATCCTGTATTGTTCTGAGCACTTTGGGAGCTTTTAAGGGAGCAGAATGATTACTCCATATCCAGTAATAGTTTGTCTTTTTAGGAAAGCAAAAGCATCTTTGATGTTTGTGATTTGGATTTGATCTCTGCATGAGCTGGGGTGGATCTGGGTGTCTGTGGTTTTATACATGCTCTTCCATTGCTCAGCCAATGAACCACATGTGGTAAGACACAGCAAACTAAGAGAAAGAGATGGAGCTTGGAGTATTCACCTTTATCAGGCTTCATCATCAGTCTCTTGCCCAGTAGCTGCCCACCTGTGTTGTGCATGAACAAAGATAGCCCTGAGCTCCATGTTGTGCCCCCAAATCCCTCCCTGCTTAGGGGATATGAATCATCTGCTTGATATCCTTTGAGAATACTTGGAAAGGAAGAGCAGGATCAGCCCAAGGAAATCTGGTCTTCTCCTTCCAGGCAGTTCAGTCACCTTAGCAGACCAAGCTGAGGCTGCTATGAGCTCTGGTGGTGTTCACCAGGGCAATTCAAGTTTACCTGGAAAGGACTTTGTTCAAAGCAGTTTCATCTTACTGAAGAGAACTCTCTGCCAGGATGTACACCTAATGTTCATCACAACTTTACTTCTCTTTTTTCCAAAATATCCTGTTCAGCTTCTACCCTCCACGCTTTCCACATGAAGAAGTCACAGAAGAATCTCCCTGATAGTTTGTGACCAAACACATCAATCCACCTGTCACCAACTCTGACCAACATGACAGAATGGAAAGAACAGCATGAAGTCAAAGCAGCATAGGCAAAATAAGTGTTAATATAAAGGAAGTGAGCGGTGTGTTCCTACACTATAGAAACATTTTTACATCACTTGCCATCTGAAGCAAAGCAAAGAAGTTGTTGTTGTTGTTGTTGTTGTTGTTGTTGTTTTCTTCCCCCTAGAAGTCTGCAGCTATTTTACAAAAGAGCATGGTTGTGGTGTAAATTCTTGTATCCATTTTAGGTCTATGAAGTGACCAAAAGGCTTTCTGCACTGAACCCTTTTTAATGTATTTTATAGTAAATAGGACAAAGAGGTTCCAGATTTGGATACCTGGCTCAGTCAGGTCTGAAGACTATTCAGCAGAATATCAGTAGCCATGGAAATGGACTAAAGGGAAGCTTGCAAGTCTTCCAGAAAAGCTTTCAGAGACCAGACTAGCAGACAGGAAGTTTGCAGTCTTTCAAAGTACTAACAAAAGCCTATTTGAGCTTTTGTGCTTAGCACGTTGATAATGTGTAGTGAGAATGAGATAATGTGTAGTGTTGGGAAATGTCAGAGTATGACATTCAAAGAGGTTTTGTGTGAACTGAGATGTGTGGTGTGATTGCTAATACCTAGAGACCTGACAGGAGGTAATAACCCCCAGGAAAACGTGTGATAGTCATACACAAAGGCTTCTGACCAAGCAGCTTCTTAGAGAACACGAAGGAAAACTGTCCTTGGCTTTTTGGATTCAGGCAGCTGGATGTTGATGAGGCTTTTTTGTCATCAGTTTGTGGTGACTCACTGTGACTTGCTCTTTGTTCTTGACATCCTGTTGGAACAGACAACCACACACGACAGATCCTCTTTTGAAAGGGCACTTTGACTGAAAACATTGGAGTGAGCTGTGGTGGTGGGAGAGGCCCTCTCAAAGAGTCAATACAAATATTCATCCTTGGATGGAGGAGGACCTGGTGGTGATCCCAGCAGAGCAAGTAGTGGCCTCTGAAAGATATAGGCATGGAAAGAGAAAGCAGGTGGTGGAAAGATGCTCAACAGCAGGGTATCTTTCCTTAGTTTCATAATATTGATAAACTGCCCAAGTTGGTTCCCAGAGGAGTCCACAGCATGGTGCAGATTAAGATTTGACATAAACAGATCTGCTACACACTGGGAATCCCCAGAACCTCTAGGAACTCCAATATTAAGACTCCATCTGTGAATTTCAAAACACAGACATACAGAAAATAAATGATAACAGCTTTATGACTATAAACGAACTGCATCTCTGATTTGTTTAATCAGGTAGTTATGTCTCTGTTTCAGGGACATCAGTAAATCAACACTAAGGCAAGTCTGCAAATTCCAAGGCTTCTGCTATTTTTTAAAATCTTTCGCTCCTAACCTGTGTTAGACTTTGCCAAGCACAATCCTGACAGAAGAGTTCTGCTGGAGAACTGCTATGCAGAAAATAAGGGAGCAAGTTAGGGTAACTATAAATATTGTAGAATCATGGAATATTTTGGCTTGGAAGGGACCTTAAAGATCATCAAGTTCTAATGTCCCTGCCATAAATAGGGACACCTTCCACTAGACCAGGTTGTTCAAAGCCCCATCAAGGTGATCACCCTTGCCTTGAACACTGCCAGGGATATATTATCCACAACTTCTCTACCAACCTTTTCCAGGGTCTCACCATCCTCTGAGTAAAGAACTTCTTCCTAACATCCAGTGCAAATGTCTCCTCTTTTACTTTAAAACCATTTTTGCTTGTCCTGTCACTACATGCCCTCCAACTCTCTTTGTAGCCCCCTTTAGGTACTGAAAAGCTGTTCTAAGATATCCCCAGCATCTTCTCTTCTCCAGGCTGAACTGGAGAAGCCCAAACTCTCTCAGCCTCTCCTCATAGGAGAGGTGGGCCAGCACTCTGGTTGGCTTTGTGGCCCTGTGGTGGTTTGGCCTTGGCTGGACATTGGGTACTCACCAAAACCACTCTATCAGTCCCCTCCTCAGCTGGACAGGGGAGAAACAACAGAAGGCTCATGAGCTGAGGTAAGGACTGGGACACATCAATCACCAATTACTGTCATGGACAAAACTTAGGAAAATTCCCCCAGTGCTCATCCTTGTGTGCTCTTGTTAAAGTTCAATCTATTTTCTCACACTATAGTTACCAGAAGGGGAAATAATTGGCAGAGAACAATTCTTTTGGTTTATTTTTGTCTTTCTTCTGCTTAAGAGTTGTCTTCGAGCAAATTATAATATCAATAGGTTTATTCCTTGTAAATCTAGATGTTTATGTGTGCAAATGCATTTTAGCCTTCAGCTTCTTCTGGACTAACCATGACTACTAAACCAAAACTTTTCCAATAGGTTTGGGGAAAACTTGTCCAATGTGTAGCGACTATTGCCAAATCCTGATAATATGTTCAAAGTATTTTTATGTTTGAGTTTAGGAATATCTCTTATCTATGAAAAAGAGAATTTCTGAAGGAGCGTTACAATTAATAAAAACCATCTTGAAGATCACTCACATGGATATGTGAATAACACCACAACTATTACATTTTTTAACAAATGCACTTTCTTTGCTTTGAAGTGGCCCCTTATCTCTCCTTTCTGCAACAAATCCAGCACCCTACAGCTAATATAGGCAGAGTTTTTTTTACCAGAAATCAAACATTAGCCTCACACTCATAGGAATGTCGAAATAATAAAATTCACATTTAAGAAACATGAAGGTTTACAGTAAAATAGATTTTGCAAAACTACCTCACCCATCTTCTCTAAAAGATATGTCTTCTCATTTTCACTGATTAAAATAAACTTATTGAGCAAATTTCTATTTTCCCTCTGAGAAGTGTCTTTCTTTTGATTCATCAAAATGTCTGGTGTCAAGGGAAAATGTCTGTGGGCAAACACCTCTGACAAAATGCACATTAGCTGTGCCTCATTTTCATCCATTCGCTTTATAGAGTGAGCAGTCGCTCCTGCAGTCAGAGATTGATCAGCTGAAATGGCAAATGTGGTGAAAGTGCTCAGAAACATGCCTGGGATGTGAAAGGAAATGTAGTGGATGACTTGGTTTGCTTGCTGTCTTTTTTCTAACAGAAAGGGAAATATCACGATCATGTATATTGAAGGTCCTATAAAACCTTGAATTTCCAACATCAACAATGGAAAAACAGCCTCAGATTCTAGGTGCCCTTTTTTTTGTGAGATATGGCAAAAATTGAGAGCCTGAAGGAATCAGAGACTTTAATACCATCTGCTGTGTGATAGAGGCAGCAACAATGGTGCCAGGAGTGGAACTAACATCCCCAGGGTGAGGTATTGTTCAGAGTTCACTGGGAACTCTTGCAACACAAGAGTCAGACCCTAGGCTCACCTAGCTCTGTATCACACCTTTTGCAGCAGAAAAAAGCAGATACCCAGAGGAGACCATATGGACAGTGCAACATATATGGCCTTCTCTGAGTGCTATCCCAACCTTCAACCACTTGTCACTCAAAAATATGCTCTGCTCTTCATGAAGCAGTCCCATGAGCAGCACAAAAACATGGCTGGGCTGTGTGGGTCTGTAGACTAAATACAGCATAAATATTGGAAGACACCCAGGAAGAAGTTCTGCATTTCTTGTTCCTTGTGGCAAGGTTTCCCATTCCTCTGCTAGGCCCAAAATATCTCAGTTGGCAGTCAGATGTGCCTATGAGAAAATAAGTGGGGATTTACAATAAATGATTGAAATTGATGAGACAGTGGTCTTGTTTGGGTTTTCCTTGCCTCTTCCATAAGGGATTGAGTTCACACTCCCCAGAATTACAGTGTGATAGATGTCAGCATGAAATTTGCTTTAAAGTGTATTCCTGTCCCCAAATGCTAGAGTAGATGCACACTGCTTTTGCTTACGTACCACACAAGTTCTAACAACTAGAGTATTAGAAAATTTTCCTGGCATCCAGTGAAATGTTTTGCATTCTGAAACCATATTCAAAGTGTAAGGTATCATAAGTAATACTGTCTCGCTTTGATGTTTGGAAGAATTCCTAGAATAGAAAACTGAATTTTGGCTCTTCCCTTCTACTCTTCTTTTTTTGGGTCATTATATTTCTTGAAAATTATAGATGTTAGATATTCTGAGGCAGAACATGCAAAATTCATAACATATCCAAGCTGAAGCTGAAGAAATTACAGCTTTGGCAATGACAGAGATGCACTTGGAAACATTGCCAAAATTCATCAAAAATCTTTTACTTACGGAAATATTAATTCATCTGGCAAAAGAGGAGATCTGAGAAAATCTGCTGACTTTATCTGAATCAAAAAATAATTCAGCTTTTTTCTCTTGTGAATCTTTAGGACTTCTAGATAGAAACTCTTTAGCCTCAGACTTTATTTGGCTTGTGTTGGTTTAAATTTCTTTGCTTTGACTCCCCTGGTTTTTAGCCTAGTGATTAAAAAGTTACATATTATTCCATAGTTTCTTTTGGGATAGAAAGATAAAGTTTGAGAATTAAATCTAACTTGATGAGATACAAGACAGGACCAAAAGTGCCAACTCAGCATTTGGGCTTGGTTCCTAGCTATTGACCATGGCTCTCAGACAACATGGGAATTGTTGAGAAAAGTAATTTTGTTGTCTGTTCCGAGCGACCAGGCTATCAGGAGAGAATTATGGCTGTGCTTTTGTGCACATCCATTCTCACTTGACTCAGTTGTAAGCATCTCCTTGTTAAAAAGGAAATTCTAATTTAAAAAAAAGTCAAGAACACAACAAGAACATTAATCTACTGCTTCCAAACTGCTGTTGTGTATCTACTAGCATTAAATTTTAACCACTATGGCACCCATTAGTGTTATAAAAGACTGCTCAAGAAAAATTCAGCTATTCTATGTCATATTGGATATGGTGGAAGGAGCAATGTTTGAGACAAGTGAGTGAACAGTGTTCTTCATCCTAATTCAGAACCTGATCCTCTTCCTCCTGGAGCAGTTCTGGGTCTTTGTTGTTGACTTCAATGGAAAGAGAATCAAATCTATTAGTTTTGTGGGGGGAGTGACAATCAGATTAAACAAAGTCAACATTATTGGTTTGAAGTATTTATGTCATTGCGAGCATTTATTTATTCATTAAATGAATATCTCATCATAGTAAGGGCAATTTTCCAAAGACAAATCAAACAGCATTCAGAATATTATTGGATACTAATAAAGTTGGGATCTATGCTGTATCATGATTTTCCTTCACCCTTGCCCTACAACATCTTAGTACATGTTGAGTTCCTGGAACAGGGATGTTCCTGTGCAGTCCTTGATGCATGAGACCACCCCCCCTTCCCTCTGGGGGATCAGACACTGCCTGCAAAGAGAGCCTTGACACACCTTTCTTGTTAGGCCACGTCTTGCATGTGATCTACTATGAAGTATTTTTTATTAATATTTTTATGGATATTATCACTCAGTATCTGAATGTCTTCCAACAGCACTTTACAGTATGAATAACATCTGTCATATGTTGTTTGTTCTCTCTTCCTTTCTGCACTTGGGGAATGGAAATGAATGCAGTGACATTTCTTGTTCCAGAAGGGATTTTAAAGAAAAATAAACATATTTATGCACGTATTTATGTGTATAGAGATGACAGAGTAAAAGTAGCCTGCTTTGTCTGGAAGAACCATGTGTCTGGGTTACCAAGGTCCCAACTATGGGGTACTTCACTCCATTACCTCACTCAGCCCCCACAGACACTGTCTTTTCTGCACAAATAAGCTGTGCCCCTTTTCTAGATGCTTTCATTGTCCTCTTTAATACAATTTCCATCTACAGCCTTCATCCTGAGAATTTTCAAACGCATTTTTTTCAGACCACTGAAGCCTCAGCAAAGAAATCAAAAGCACTACTCTGAGTGAACAGAAATTGATTTGCTCATCGGTGTTGCTGAAGTGCAATGTGCAGTTGGTCTTAATGTGTTATTACCTCAACTAAGTCTCCCTTTTGGGGAAAAAAACCCCCAAACTTATTTTCACTTTAAGCAACAAAATATATGAACCTCATAGTATGGGGTGACACGGTCTGTCAGCTGATGCAGCACCTCCTCTGTGCCTCAGCCACTTGAAACAGAATCTAGGAATGCAGGCAATTTGTGATAACACTGGACTGAATCTGTCAGGAAAGAAGGATTATTTTGCCTTTTTTTCTTTCTTTCTTGTCTCAAACAGATAGGACTGAAAAGCTTGGCCCACTTTCCCCCGGACTTAATAGGGGAAGATGATGTTTGGAAAGATGTGACTTCACATGGAAATTAGAGCTCTGTTTTGTTGATTTAACACTTTCAAGCCAGTTTGAAGGAAGATGAATAAGGAAAATCTGGAGGGATCTGCTGTGGCTCCTGTAGCTTTCCACACCAAGCTGGAAGGCCTTAGCACTAAGCTAACTGGAGGGCCAGCCATCAGTCCATTGCTATATTGCTGTAGCAGAAATGAAAATCTCTGAAAACAGTCAGCCTCTTTCAAAGCAGTAGAAAGAAATTACAAAGTTTTACTGACTTTCCACTGTCTAGTGCAAATGCCATTAATTAAAAAAATAAAAAAATAACCCACGTCAAGAAAATCTGGCTTCATGTAAAAATATTATTCCAAGCAGAAAGACTGGCTGTGTGAAATCAGATATGATCAAAATGTGCTCTACAAGGTGGGAAGTAATTGAGGCCTACTCCAGCAAATGTTTTTATTCTCAGAGCTCCATAGAATTGTAACATGAAAGTTAATAAATTGCAAAAACGACAAACACTTCTGATGAGCTCTCTCTCAGAAACATGGTTGAAGTGTTCAACCCATAAAGTATTTCACTGAAGGGGAAATGGTTCTTGTCAGATTAGGCTAATTCTCCAAGAGAAATAATATTGTTTTAGGAGCCAGAAGCAACAAATTGGAGATTAGAGGAAATGTCTAATGAAGCAAAATGGCTGAAAAGTGACAAAAATCAATTAAACATCTGAATGTTTTCTTAACTCTGTGCTGTAGAAACTGCACACTGGAAGATAAAAATTATAGCTCTCCAAAGGTGGAAATCTGACACCAATCTACAAGTTAAGCTTGGCAAACAACCTAGAGGGACAAATGTGTGCCATTATTCTGGCTGTGGAAAATACATTGGGACCAATCTTCATTGCATGAAATCTTGAAAAAGGCATTTTTTTCTCTGCAAAATCAAAACTTAGCACAACTCCAGAGTCCAGAAAGATAAGCAGAAGTTTTGTGTCTGTTTAACATAATTGTGAAGATTTCAGTAGGAATCCAGGTAGGTTAACTTGGAGTTTTCTCCACATTGAGTAGGTACAAGGAAGATATTCTAGTAGCAGATGCATGACTGCTCTATTTCTCGTCACATAGCATGAATGGTATATACTGGGAAAGTGCTGTGCAGCTCATTTGCAAATGTTTGTGAGTAACCTCACTAAATATTGGCTAGTGATATCAGAAATTAATGGGAGGTCATGGAAAAGCTCCTTTCCTGGTTTTTCACTCATATCTTGTCCTCCAGTATTCCCCACATCCTCACTGTCATATTTGGCTCACATCATTGTACATTATTACAAAGCTTCCAGAAAAGATGTCAAAATACCTGTAAAAAGATAAAAAATTAGAAATCTCAGTTTATAAGTTATAAGTGAGATTGACAGCCTGTGAGGTCATAGGAAGAGGATAAAGAAAAATTTTGAACTAAATGTTGCTTGCATATTCCCAACTTATCCTCAGTAATATTTTTTCTTTCTTATTTTAAGATAGTAGTATCATTTAGCTGAAAGAACTCAGATATAAACACGAATTCAGAAGAATTTATCTGGAATATTCTTTGTAACTCACAGAGATGAGGGGATGATATAGAGATTATTCACTTCTAGTCTGGTCAGAGACTAGTCCCAGTTATCCAGACCTGAGGATTTCTACCATCTGGGTGAATCCAGTTGGAATATGGATACAGCTAGCAGCTGTGTAATCCTGGACAACCTTCCTGACTGGAGTCAGGAGGTGCCTTGCCAATGCCATAGTTTCTGCAATTGAGTGCAACCTGTTACTGTCCTAAAAATTGTTTTTGCACTCCATCCTCATTTTGGGTACATCTCATCATATGTTGCTCAGCAATGAGGCCAGAGGAATAGTTTAGGCTTAGTTTTCGCTTTCATGAAAACAGAATGAGATGGGCAATTACTTTTAATGCATTTCCAGCACCTCTCACCTGTGTTACTTGGCTCTTTGTTAAATCCTTTCATGTGTAGGAGATGAAGCACGTTGTATACACAGAGAACACACTCTATTCTCTGCATTGATGGTGGCAGTCCTTCCTGAGTTTTACTTTTTCTCATAATTTATTTCCAAGATGCATGCTCACTTCTTTGAGTGTTTTGTAACACACAGTTTATTACGGAGGAGCCATCAGCACTTTCCTCTCACATTTTAGTAAAAAAGAACTCTATCAGTTATAATTAGACACAGTGAACCAGACTGTGCAGTGTGGCAGAGGAATGCTCAGTATGAGGGAAAGTTCACGGCTGATGACAGTTGTTGTTTGACTTCATTTGTATGGCTTAAAATATTTTAAGAAAGCACACATGTATAGATTAGTATCTTTCACAGAATCACAGAATCACAGAATGTGTAGGTTGGAAGACACCTTCAAGATCATCGAGTCTAACCCAGCCTTAACACCTCAACTAGATCATAGCATTGAGTGCCACATCCAGTCTCTTTTTAGCTCATCTGCCAGCTCCCTCATCACCCTGGGATGGATCCCATCTGGGCCCATAGATTTATGAGTACCCAAGCATCTCAGCCGTTCTCTGACTGCCTCCTCTTGGATAACGAGGGGCCCATTCTGTTCCCTGACACCATCTACCAACCCAGGAGGACAGTTGTCCTGAAGGCAAGTTGTCTTCCCACTGAAAACTGAGACAAAGAAGGCATTAAGCACTTCTGCCTTCTCCTCATCAGCAGTTACTAAGTTCTCTCCCTTATCCAATAGAGAGCAAAGGTTGGTGTTACTTTTCCTTTTACCATTAATATATTTGTAGAAACATTTTTTATTATCC
Organism: Zosterops lateralis; assembly: GCF_965231275.1. Taxonomy (NCBI): domain Eukaryota; kingdom Metazoa; phylum Chordata; class Aves; order Passeriformes; family Zosteropidae; genus Zosterops; species Zosterops lateralis. The sequence goes on along the minus strand of NC_139763.1, from coordinate 63,138,486 downwards.
TTTACTTCTGTCACCATTTTAAGTTCAAACTGAACTTTGGCCTCCCTAATTTTTTTCCTACATGCCCTAGCAGCCCCCTTAAATACTTCCTGAGGGACCTGACCCTCCTTCCAAAAATGATACATCCTCTTTTTATTCCTAAGTTCCTCCAAAACCTCCTTGCCTATCCAGGCTGGGCATTTGCCTCATCGACTCCTTTTTCAGCACACAGGGACAGTCTGTTCCTGTGCCCTCAAAATCTCTGTTTTGAAGAACACCCAGGTTTCTTGAACTCCTTTCTTTTTAAGGGCTGCTTTCCAAGAACTCTCTGAATAAGTCTCCTAAATAAGCCAAAGTCTGCCCTTTGGAAGTCCAATGTAAGAGTCTTATTGATATTCCTCCTTTTTCATTATGATATTCTTCACGAATCACAGAAGACTCCAGGTTGGAAGGGACCTAGGAACTTTATGTGGACCAACTGTTCATTACATCTTGAAAACCTCTGTTGATGGGAACTCTACCACATCCCTGGGGAGGTTGTTCCAGTGATTGGTTGCAGTGGTCTGGTGTGTCTCAGGACCCCTGTCCATGTTGCCTGGCCAACCCTGGCACCGGAGCCGCAGTGAAAGGTTCGGTTCTGCGTGCTGAGATACTTCCCAATCCTGTGAGTTCTTGCCTTCGGCAGAACATGAACAATGGCAAAGAATAAGGGAGGACTCATGTGAGAAATTCAACTGGGGTTTATTAAGCCCATGAGGAACTTGTACACACCCAGAGAGAGAGCCCACAAAAGCAGGTTTTCTCTCTGTACAGTACCTACAGTACCCTGGGGTGGGGAAAGGGGACAGCCTGGAACCAATCCAATGGATGATGGGAATGGCTCAGAACATAAATGACAGTCAACAGAACCAATCAACAAATCAAGGGCGGGAAGAACCAGAGAACCTGCCAATCACTTGATATCCTCACTAGAATCTTCTAGACATCAGGGCAAGGCTGTAAAGTGATGGGCAGGACCCATAATTGTGATTGACACCTGACAATCACTCAGGGGAAACCAAGAAGGGTTTGACATGGGGTATGGGACAAACCATTGTAAAACAAAGAACAGACGCATACAGAAACTGGTAAAACCCCAAAACACACCACAACAATTGGTTGTTATCACTGTAAAAAATATCTTTCTTAAACTAAGATGGAACCTAGCCTTGTTGCCCTGTGTGAAGAGAGACCCTCCCTCCTCTTCCTAGCAGCCCTGTAAGCACTGGAGAACTGTGATGAGGTCCTCCCAAGCCTTCTCTTCTCCAGGGAGAAAAACTTGGCTCCTTCAGTCTTTCTTGATGGGGCAAATGACCTATCATTCTTTTGGACTTTCTCCAGTTCTGTCTACATCTTCCTTGAGTTGGGGATCAGAACTGGACACAGTCCTTCAGGTGAGGTCTGACAAGAGCCAAGTAGAGTGGGATGATTGCATTTCTAGGTTTACTAGTAAAGCCCCTTAATTCTTTCTTTCTGAGTAGAGGTTTTATTTTTTTTTGGAGTGAATGTCTCAGATAGACATGAAGCATCGGATGAAATTGCAAAACTTGGTGGAAGAATCTCCCAGTCTTGTGTTTTAACTTTTCATATTTCTTTTAATTTCATGTCTCAAAGGGATCTCAGTTACTTACCTTAATAAATGTATAATTTGTTAGTGAGATTTTATTTTTCTTTTTAGGTTTTTCTAAAGCAACTTGAAAACTTAATTTGCTGAATCTAAATCTCAATGCTGAGCTGGATTTTTTTGAATCGATAATCAGACAGTAGCTGAATAATGAGGATAATGGATAATTAGAAGAAGCATATGGCTTCCTGCAGCTTCATTACTCATGCCAGAAAATCACTGGGCAAACATTCCTAGTCCAATATACTCCCTGAATGCTGAGCAAGTGAAACACAGCTAAATCCTGTGCTGAGCTCAGGCTGAAAAAATTGTGGGAGTGGTAAAGAAACACATCCCCCACCCTCCTGCCCCCCCTCAAAGGGACCCTAATTCTACTGCTTAGAGAACAGCAGTGAACCTTTATTATCTATTGCAACCACTCTCCAGAAAACCCATGATCTGGTTAGCAATACAAAACTCTACATCCTTACATTAATTCTTTCTACCCTGAACATGTGTTGGATTTCTCTCTGTGGGAGAGGGCATCTGAGGTAGAAAACCATGCACACAGTAGGTAATATTTGAACTCTGAAGGACCAAGACTTGGTCTTAAAGCAATCAAAATAGTAAGAACTAATGGAATAACTAGCAGTTTCTCAGTAGATATGAAATCTTTATTGCTTCAACATATCAATATGTCACAAGGTTTGGAAATGCAAATTCTGCTCTCCTATAAGGCAGCAGGGATAGCATCTCTAATCTTACCTTATTTATCCTATTTAAATCCTTGGCTTAAATGTGAAAGGAGTGCTAAAATCCTGCTTAGTAATGAGATGCAGGCACTGAATTTGTCCTTAACTGCTCTGGACCTCTTAGATCACCAGGTGAAGTGCTCGTGTGCTTCACTATTGAGCTGATGTATAACAGCTGTATTAGGTCTTGCTAGAACAACCTGATTTTAGAAATGTTTATCAGCAGCGTCCTCCTTTCTCCCTTGTTATTTATCTGTGTACTCACCATTTTCTCTTAAGTATTAAAATCTCTTATTAACCATATCTGTTGGTCATCATGATACTAATTGAGAAGGTTTCTGAGAACTTACTACCAATGTTTGCTACTTGGTGGTCCTCTTTTTTCTTTGGTGTCAGTCTCTGATCATCTACAACAGCCAGCTGATTGCATTGGACTTTTCAGACACATATTGTTACTGCAAATTTTCACCTCCAGTGTGTCTTTTGGGCAAGAGATTACAAATGAATATATCAGTGCCATTCCCATATTATTTCTAATGGGAGTTGGCTGCCTATTTTAATCGAGATGTACTGAGATACAAGCTACACTACAAATAATTTCAGTGTGAATAACTCTCCAAGGTGAATTAGCATTTAGCTCCTGACACTTGTTAATGATGTATTTTCCAAGACTGCTTCCCCATCATGTGTTCTTCTCAACCTGTGCAAAAGTTTAGTGATACTTAACAGCCATTTTTATCTGTAAAATACTATCATGAACATGGTAGTTTGTGATGGTTGTGGCAGAGATCTCTGCAAAGAAACAGAGCTTACCAAAGCAGTGTATCAAAATAAGGCTGAACAAGACCTGCATTTTCCCTTTCCCTTTAATTTTTTGAATAGGATTATCCAGTATAAAGGACACAAAACAGCTTTTCAGTTACATTAATTTACTTTAACAAAAACTTTTCTCTCTGTTCTCACAAGGTTTGAAACAAAATAAACTTAAAACTGAGCAAATAATTTCTGTTTGGAATGAATGCTCAACTTTAGGTGCCATGATAAAAAGCCATTGTGGAGAACAAATGGAACTAATTGAGATCTATGTACTAGCTACATAGGTAGCATCCAACTGTATTTAATGGGTGCTGAAAAACAACTTTAAAAACTGAACAATTTTAGATGACTGCAAATTGCTGTCGTGGAAGGGGCACAAGGAAAATCTAGCTTATCTATACACTGCATATGGATTTTGTCCAAGCAAAGCAATAAATATATATATAGAAATGACAGAGTAAGGCCTCTCCAACTTCATGAAAAACCTCAATATTTTTTGCCATTTTTGCAATTTTTTCTTCCTCTTTTGTGGAAAAAAAAAATCTGGTGATTTTCAAGAGCATCTGTTACGTAAGAAACAAAACAAAAAATTGCAAGGAAGTCACAAAACTCATGTCTTTAAAAAAAGGGGGGAGGAAGAAATTCCTTATGGATGCATGAACTAAGTGTGTTAAATAGTACATGCTGGTAAGCACTTTGAAAAAAGTTAATCAACATCGTTTGAACATAAGCTCAACACAATTCACAGCCCACAGCTGTGACTCAGAAGGAAAGTTCACTATTAAAATGTCAACCTTGTCATTTACTCTTTTTGGCATTTACTTAATTCTTGGAGCAAACTTTGTTCATTAATGCTGGGGTTTTTTTCTTGGTAGATATTGGGCTTCAGTGAACAGCTCTATTTGCATTCAGTCCTGAAATTTGGACTCTCCTATGTGAAGTTTACATGTGAACCTGTGCTGTGCTTAATATTTGACTCTCTGCAGCTTTGTGTGTGTAAATAACCACAGCACTGCACAGCAAATGATTAAGTTAAAAACAAATACCCAGGAGAGTTCTTATGGCAATTAGAAAGAGGAAGAGAGCAAAAGACAATAAAATGAGCTTGGAACTTAATTTCCTTCTAAGACAGTCTTCAGGAACACATACATCTAAGACCTGAACACTAAATATATGATGAGTCTGGAGAAGATTGTATATTATAGGCTGGAGTACACACTGTTCTCCAGTTGACCAGTCAACTGGCAATGGTGCAAGATAAAGCCAGGAAGAGAAACCTATCAAAAATTGCCTTTTCCTCTTTCTGAAAGGAGCCTCTGATTGCACTGAAAAGCTGTGCAGGGACTACTGAATGCCCACTATGAATATTCACAGTGGAGGGGAGTCCCTTAAATCATTTTGTCATCTTCTCTGAGAGCCAGAGCAGAGGTTGATGGTCCTGTGGTATGCACAAATCCCCCAAGATCCATGGAGATTAGGGGAGCAAAATTAAACTGTTCCCTGGAGCAGCAAATTACAGTAAAGAGATGTGGGGATTCTCAGATTATTCTCAAACTTTCTTGCAAAGAAATTTCCACAGGCCTGGGTGGAATGAGTTACTTTACTTGGACATGTTTTGCTTTTTAAAAAGTCAGGAGTATGCTTCTGGGGGAAAATGAACTCTGTGATTATGCTTCTGTTATCAGCATTGGACAAGAAATATCATGCTCAAAGGAGCAGTGCATTTTTTCTAAAAGCCAGATTGTGAGTGACACCCATTACTCACCTTTCAGATGAGCAGATAATTGGAAACACGCTCTTCTGTCATGTCTGACTGGGCCTCTGAGGACATCTCTATTATCTCTCTATTATGTCCTTTAGGGAGAATGGAGCTGCTTCTTTAATCTCCCTCTCCAGCTTTCACTCACTGTGGTGAGCTTCTCAGTCATGCTGCTCTACTCTGTGGATGATCTGCTCTTCTGTGTTTAATCTGCCCTCATAGCTGCCAGTAGAGTAAGGGGCTGCTCTGTATGGGCAGTATTTTCATAGTCCATTCCAAAACATTTTCCTGGGACACAAAACAGCTCTTGTAAGTCAACATCACTCCACTGACTCCACTGTTCAATGCAGCTGCCGTGGTTGGCATCAGTCTGTCCTACCCTTTGCTGTATTGCTCCATGGGCCTTTGTATCCCCTTTCATCCACAGCACATTTGCCCCTCCTTTGCTATTATTTCCTTTCCCGATGCTTGCCATCTTCTCTTCTCCATAGTCTCCCATTCTGGACCACTGATGTTTTAACCTGTACCCTGACCAGCTCTAAGCTCTGGTGCACCTGTGGAAAGCCCTCAATAATTGTCATAACCCAACCCAGCTGACTGTTCTGAGACATTGCTGGTTTGATCAGCTTGAGCCTCCCTTCTGATCTCATCTGGGCATGAAAAATGTCAGGGAGCTGGGAGCTCATGGCTCCTGGGAAGTCGTTCAGAGTAAGCTCCTAGGAGGGCAGGCAAGAGAGCTCCCTGTTCCTGTGAGTTTTCCACCTCTGTCACCTGAGAGCTGGGTTTATTTCCTTCAGAGACAACCACTCCTGGGAAACCTCATTTGCTGCTGCTCTGGTCCTGATTTACACTGAGTTGAAGGCAGCACTCCTGGTGCATGTGAAAAGGATGACAGATGCTTTAAACTGGGGGCTGAACGATTTACACAGAACAGAAGCAAAATTGTATTAATCTTGTTTCTTCTGGGCACCCTGTGTGCAGAGCTGGGTACCTTTAATTTGTAATCAGGACTCACTGGTTTCACAAGGTACATGTAAGCTCGGCTGTGTCAGCACTTACTGACAGTGTTACAAGGTTACCCTTAGTATTGGAAAAACTCTGGGGAACCAACAGTACTTGAGGTGTTTGTAGAATTTCAGTAAATAGGACATTCAGGACATTACTTTGCACCTCAGAAACAGTTAGTAATCTGAGGGAGGTAGTCACCTGCTTAAATGTGAAAAACTAATCCCTCATTTTTAATTCAAGAAATATCTCTGTTCTAATACCATTATAATGGATGTATTTTACTCAGTTTTGGTGTTGTGTTTTTGGGGGCTTCTTTTTTTTTTTTACAGAGAGGGCTGATGAGAAGAAACATGGACTAACTTTCATCAAACAGGCTTCCAAAAATCTACCCCCAGACTAATCTATATTTCATTAGATGAAGTACCTAAGAGGCTGTATCCCTCTTGATATACGAGCAAAATTTTATGAGAAAAATGAGCTGTATAATGTGGCTGATCCATCATTCAGGATAAGTATTATTAATCCTAGCCAAAATCAAAATTCTCCTGGGTTTCTATCCAGTGATACATTAGATAATTTTCCAGAGGTCCCAGAACACTACAACATGGCTAAACTGGCCTTCAGAGCAAGTGTTATACCAGAATGTGTTATTCCTTGGAAAGGATCATTAATATCAATTTTGACCTGAATTAATACACTCAAAGGATGACAACACACTTTGGCTTGACATTTGTGTACAGCAACAGAGAAGAAGAGAAGGACTTAAAAGGACCTGACTAAGGTTTTGTGCTCTTGCATGCAGTAATTAGGCTGTTAGGTGGTTTCTTTCTAGCCCTTTCAGTTATTTAGAACACTATGTTACAGCAACACACTTGTTATTTTCAGAGCAATGTGCAGCTTGTAAGGAAGTCACCCCACTGCAGAGAGCTGGCTTATGATCCTGTGTTCAGGCTCTGTGAGACTGCCTGTGTGTCCCCTATGTGCAGGAAACATTTCCTTGGGGAATTTGTGTAGACAAGGCAATGCTATGATTCACCCCAGCAGCATTCCTGATTTCAGTCTTTTTGTCTCACCCAATGTATAGTTTTGCCCAAGGATATATTAATACAGAGTACAGAGCTGGAGCTGGAGCCTCAGATATCCCCTCTGCACATGGACCCTGAAATTGCCTGGCTACAGGGTGAGACTTGGACACTCTCTGCATTCCAACACCAGAGACCTCATGTTTCAACAACACAGGCAAAATGAAGGATTCCATCTTCCTTCACTGCTTACTTTCAGTCCTGTGCCTAAAACACTCTCTTGGAAAGAGAGAAATTCAAGAATCTGCACTGTTTCATGCTGGTACTATGAGCCATTGCTTTCCATGTAAGGGAGAATTTGCTCCCATCCTTTATGAAAATGGAAAGGACTCTGCCCTCTAGCCTCTTGTAAAAGACTGAGGTAGTTGTCAGCCTCTGCACAAAATGGATGTCTCTGTGTGGGTGCCAGGTGGGGATACTGACTTCATGTAGGTATCTGGACACTGGACACTTCCGTTTGGGGTTTCTTCTAGGATTTTTTACCCTGCCCCAAAACTTAATGTGCTGACTGCTGCCAAACCTATTTTAAGGCACTGCATTTTAGCTCTCCCTGGGCGTGGTTTGTAGATGCCAAAATCCCTTTTGTGTGTTTGGCCCAAAGGTGACTGTGCATAGTCTCACATGATACAGACAAGGAGGAGATGCACTGGTCCCAACATGTGGCCACTATTCCAATTTCTGGACTGCAGGTTTTGTCTTTTTATCCATGGTGTCTGGTACTCGGCTTTGTCTGCTTTGTCTTTTGCCACCCTTCCTATCTCCATATATGTCAGAGATTGGTAGGAGCATTTGTAAAATGATTATGACAATGGTCCCAAAGGGCTCTGACATGAAAAAAAAATAGATTTTAGGAAAGCTTGTAAAACACTTAAAAATGTAAGCAAGATTTGACCAGTAAATTGCTATTTAATGATGATACTCATTGTCCAGAGCTTTGAGAGCAAGGAGAAAAGGCACGCTATTCACAGATAGGATACACTGGCAAAATGAGGAAAAGGTGAACTTTCGACTTTTGCATGGATTCATTGTAAAAACCAGGGACAGCTGAGATGCTTTTAGTCATGAAGGATCTGTGAGGTCTTCGATTTGCTTGGTTCAAAATCTCCCACCACAGCCAGATGGTCCAAATCTAATGAAATGAAAATACACTATTTTTCTAGCTTCTGATCTCTCTTGCACAGAGGATGTGGTCCTATCATACCACCTGTTCTGAACGCCTTTTAAAAAATCCTTGGGATGTCCATAACCCTGCTTCTTGACAGACTTCCATGTTGCATTGTATCTGCTTTCTCATTGCATCCCACCTCACAGAACATGGTTCAGTTTTATCATGTCTTTATATGTAAGGAACTTCATCCACTAGCAGGGAGACTCCTAGACAATTAATGTAGCTATATATTTAGCAAAAAATTGCCCATCAAGAGCTTTTCTTGTAAATGTAAAGGAGTATGAATATTTAAGTCCATAGTAGTTGTTGAAAGGAATTTGCAGAAGATTCTTTCTGTAGTGGTTCTGGTTCCACCTTCAGAATCAAGTCTTTGGAGGCATTAATTGTTTTTGCTTCTTCTAAACATTGAACCAAATTGTTCACTTATGTTCAATTATAACCTCCTTTAGTATTCTTGAAAAAGATAAAGCTCAGAGAAAATAATAACTCTCTGAAATAGTAAAAAACTTAAGAAATGGGTAATTTTCCCATGTTATCAAGGATCATGCCATTTGATAAAGCCATTATTTCTTATGTTCTCTCTGAGGAGTTAATATTGTCATTTTTAGTATTTAACTGGGTTACTATAATCGCAGAATATGTAGAAATATTGATTTTTATACATAAAACTTACTTTCTGGAAAAATAAGAGTAAAGGCATCAAAACAGGACTTAGCTAGATGTTGCTTGCCCTACTCAGAAACATGGTCTGTTAAAATCAAAGATGATTCCTGAAAGACCTTGAGGTCTGGTCTAAAAAGCTTACCTTCTTGCTGCAACTATTTCCTCTTTCAGAAACTTTGTCTATCAGATTTCTTATTTCCCTGCACGTTCTCTTCAGATTATGCTTTGGCAGACCTTGCTGCTGGCTATGCCCTCCAAGCAATTATTATCTCTGTCTTAAACTCCACATAAAGAAAAATGAGGAGGGGGAGAAAAGGAGGTTGTGACCTCTATAGTGTTTCTCCACGTGTCCTGAACTCTTCCTTCTCCCATAACATTGCGATTTGGCACTTAGAGAGCTGCTCACACCTTCAAAGCATGAACTTGTAGAGAAAATAGAAGATAGAATGTTGCAATGCAAGAAATACAAAGATGAAGACTGCAGAAGGATAGGGGCATCACTGTGACAGTAAATGGTGACCAGAAAAGCCTACACTTTGCTATTTTGCAGACACTTTAACTTTGCTATGTTTTTCTTCTCTTTACTAAAATTAAAAAAAAAAAAAAATCAACTCAGCAAAACTGAGTGTCTTGCACACAGCCTCTCATGTCTATATATATATCAGGTAGTCTTCATCTGACAGAAATAAAAAAAATTACAACAAAGCTGTTCACATACAAGCTATGTGCCAGGACTCCCTTTATAGCCAGAATATGATTATAATTTTAGGATGTGATTCATCCCATTCTAAAATGAATATTGGTTGTTGATTACATGATTTATCTCTTAAAAATACCTGTTGCCATTTGCTGTCTTTAAGAGGAGCTAGGGAGAATAGTTGAGGCACAGACACCCCTGTGTTGCTGAGTTCAGAAAATCTGGTTCCTACCAACACAGCATTTGAAGGGATAAACTCAAACTACTTCCTGATTAAACTTGAAACCAGGCTGAATGACCTGTGTATCAAATACTTTAGATGGTTTTGGTGTTATTTTATACTTCCAGACTCAAGCAATTTTGTACTACTGCTGCCGCTAATGATTGTTATCAACCAGACAAGAGGCAGCTCCATGTCAATGCTGGGTGAAGTGACCTCTCTTAATTAGTTCCCTTATTACACTGCAAAATCTTGTGAGTTCCTTTGGGTTGAGAGTCATTAGATACATAAAGTGTATTATTGTTTCATTACAATTTTTCCCTCATAATTCTCAGTTTTTCCACAGGTTTCCTCACTTTAAAATTTGTAGTAGTCACTTCTGAGAAGCAGTTTCCAGTGCAGATTTCAACCTTGATTGTCCTAGCCTATTACTATTCAGGATATGTTAATTACTGATACAGAAGATGGTTAGGACAGATATATTCTCTCCCCGTGAAGTGCTAGATCTACTTCTCCACTTCTGCTGCTCATTAGCATAATTATTAAAAAAAAAATGTTGTCTCCTTCCCTCCACTGAGGCAGCCTGTGCTGCCCACACTCCCACCACTGTTAAGTGCCTGTACTGGGGGTGGGGAGGAATTGGAAGTGAGGCCTCCAGGTAGAAAGTTTGAAGCCCCTTTGTCCCCCTAGTGAAAGATCCAGTTGTACAACAGCCCTTATTTCTTCTGTGCCTTGGCTGAATGGGTGCACCCTAGTTCATCCCAAGGGACTGTGATAAATGTGGCATTGGGGTAAAAATTCGTGATAAAAGAATATAGCAATATATGTTAGATTGATGTTAATATAAAAAATGTGAAAAGGTACAGTCTGTAGAAAATTCCCTCCAAGCCAGGCTTCTGCCATCCCCCAGTCCTGGGACAAAGAACAGGACAGGAGCCATCAGGAGGAACAAAGACACTGGCCAGCCCAGATAAGAATCGGCATCATACCCAGACAGAGAAATTCCTCCCCGAATGAAAGAGAATTCTCCGCCGAGGAATACACATTGAAATAACCATGGGCCGGTGAGCCCCATCCGCATGTGAAAAGAACCTTCCCGGAATACGATCTGCAAAGTTCGACAAATCCAGGAAGCCCATCCGAAAATTATTTGGACTATTTGCTGGACTATCCCGGGCACCTGTTTCGCCTCGGGACACGAAAAACCCTATAAAACCCCAAGCTGTGATCCGCTCCCGCTCCGTGTGGATTTGGGAAAACTGTACCTTAGAGTACAGACCCCTCATCCACCCAGCGCTGCGCTGCAAATCCTATTTGTGGTTTTCTCTCTTTATCGATGATTGGGATTGTTTTATTAATAAATTGTTTCTTTATTAATCCGATTTTTGCTGTTGCATTTATAACAGGACCAATAGCCCACATAAAAGGCCAGGAGTAATTTTTCACTGCCTTCTGTCCTCAGCCTCCAATTCCTTTCTCCCTCTTCCATGTTCCACTCATTTTCTGGATATCTGGGTTTCATTTTCATTTGACTTTGCTATTACTGTTTTCTTTGTCATTGAGGTAGGACTGCTGTTGGCCACAAAGATGGGTGGTAAATGGGGTGTGACTGGTGATAGCTGTGTACCCCAGGGGCCTTAACGAGTGAAAGTGATGCATCCATACCCAAGAAAACAGAGGGAAAACCAAGATCAGTGGCAGACTAGGGAGGAGTGCATTGCAGTCAGCGTGCTTTTTGGAATAGGAGTGTTTGAAAGCCTCTGCTGAGGCACAAAAAGCAGGACAAACAGCAAGAAAAGTGTCATTTCAGACACAGAGAAAGTACTAAATGTGGTTTTCCTCCTTTTCTTTAGTCCCCTTTTCACAGCTGCATTAGCAGAAAGTAGGTATTCAAGGATGGAGAGTTCATTGTTGGAGCAGATGTGAACAGGCATTCTTTCTGGAGAAGTCCACTCTGCAGAGCCAGGCTGCTCCAGGGAGAGTCTCGTCTCCTGTGTGCAATAATATTCCTCTGATACAATATTGCTCCTAAGTCTAGGTGACATTTAAGCATCACAGGGCCTGGCCACGTGTCACTGGTGGAAAATACATCTGTTCATTCACTATTAACAGATCAATTAATTTCTAATCATTGTTTGTGAGCAATTGTAAAAGTAACAGCATTCTGTCAGCAAATGCTGTTTGAAAGAAACTAAAGTGAATCATGGCCATGGCTGTGTCAAAATATGCGTGAAAAATTATCAAAATATTAGTTAGATAAAGTTATAACATTTCAGTTTGACTTTATTACTGTTCTCATTTATTTCAGAGACAGCTGAAACAAAATAAAACAAATTATTTAAGAACAGTCAAAGTGAAGTTTGTTTTTTTTTTCATTTGTGATGTAGAATGAAACCAAGTGCTGGTGCTTTGAACTTCCCCTCAGGATAAGAAATCTGAATTTTGCCATCTTGAATTATAATACTAATATCCCTTCCTAATAAGGGAATAATAAGCTTGGCTTCCTCATCTATGCTGGAAAGCAAATGAGAGCCAGACTTCCTAGTACTGGATTTGCACAGAGAGAAGGAAGAGGTCCATTTCTAATGAGGTACCGTATACTCTCTCTCCTGCTCTGTGCTACACTTGTTTAGCCCAATATTGTGATTAAAATCCATTTTGCCTGTACTTTTAAACACAGCTTGACTCTAGGAATAGCAGGAAGAAAACTGTATTTGTCTAAGACATGTTTTCCCCTGCCAAATATACAAACTGCCAAAACAAAATGTAGCAATTTGTCTTTCATTTAATGATGAACCCTTTGCTCTGATATTTGTTCACTTTTCTAGAACTGTCTTAATTAAACTGCTGTAATCTATGTTTTCATTCCAAACATAGTAATTTTGTTGTTCAAGAGACACAGAGCTGGAACATTCTGATGCTTCTGAAGTGAGGGTGTATATGAAAATTATTTCATAATTTTTGGAGGCACATAAAAAGAAATTGTATTCGATGGAGAATTAACTCCCTTGGAAAATGCTGCTGTGAAAAAAATCACAATAGTCTATAAATCACAGTGACATTCTCTGTTGTTTGACAGTTACTGGCTAGAAAACTTAAATCCAAATTGCAAAGTAAAGATGCATTATTGCAATTTCCATTTCTTTTTTTGGTTTTATGAGGGTTGTCCAGATCAAACCTTACATATCAAGGTGGGAGTGATAGCAAAGATGCTCCTGGTTTTTTGCAATGTTCTTCAGTCTCAACTCAGCATCTGGTTGTCATTTACCCTCTTTCAGCCATATGAGTCACTCAGTTTTAATATATTGATGTAGCTAATTAGTGAATCCTGCCTCACCCAAAGATTGTTGTGATGGATTTTTATGCCTGAAATGTGCAACTATAGTGTGATCCTGTGTTGATATTAATGCATCTGCAAGAATTTTTCTTGTAAAGGTACACCCTTATTGTCCTGGAAATACCATCCTCCAAATTTTTGTCCTTAAGGTGAACAGGTGAACATTTTTTTGACAGAAATTCAAATAGCCTCTCCATGTAAAAAACTCAAGCATTATTTATAATCATGCATATATTTACAAGAAAAGCTTTCATTATTTTTTCCATTTTCTGTGGTGTGGTCTAAGTTTAATGACTGGTTTGATGATGAAAGAACAGCTAGCCACGTCTCCACCCTGAGGAAGAACTGAAGTTTGCAGAGATATTCATTGCCCTTTGCAAGGCAGATGCAGTTTTGATTTTTAAAGTGTTTTTTGAGCATAGAGTGTTTCCCCAGAGAAACTGCAAAGGGGAGTATGAAGAGTCTCTATTTATTCCCTATGGTCACAAACTAGGGTGCAGCTCCCTCCTGATGGTCTCTGGGAAGTGAAGCTGTGCTCCCTTTACCCAAGGTCTGTGAAAACTGCAACATCTCACAAGAATGAGGGCTGTGCCTGTACCTTCTGTCCTCTCTGCTTGGGGAACCTGGCTTTTTAAAAATGTTCTCAGCATCCTTTGCATGCCATTGCTTTGGGCTTCTTCCCTGTTTTCTTGATAGATCCTTGGCATGGTTGATTGCCACTGAAGCCAGAGCAGAAACCAGCATAGTTGTGAAAAGTGCTGTACAGCCCCTCTCTTCTGAAGACCAGGCACACAAGCAGTCCATTTGTTTATGGAGAGACAAAATAACTCGTGCCTCTTCTAAGGGAAGTATAGGCTCAACTTTTCCCTAGTGCAGTGAATCAGAGAGTCCTAGAAGGATTTGTGTTGCAAGGGATCAAAGGTTTTGCCTCCCTCATAATGGGCAAGGACACCTCCCACTAGACCAGGTTCCTCAAAGCCCCATCCACCCTGGCCTTGAACATCTGCAGGCTTGGGGAATCTACAGCTCCTCTGGACACCCTGTGCCAGTGTCTTACCCCCCACACAATAAAGCATTTTGTCCCAGTATAAAATCTGAATCAGTTTAAGGTTTTGCAGTAATCCACTTGTTGTGTTGGTGAAGCTGCCAACCAAGCCCATCAGTACTGCTGCAGCCTGCTAGGTCTAATCACCCTATTTCACTCATATGTCAATATTAAAAGCAAAAGGAACCAGAGCAGGGAAACAGCTCTGTTGTACACACGGCACACACCAAGAAATTGTGAAGGTCTGTGTACAACTAAATGACAGCACAGCACAGAGTTGCTCCTGCCCAAAAGGTCAGGTAACTGTTTTACTTCAGTGCTGCTCTATTAACCTGATGCCTGACCCACAGCAGAGCTAACCAGCTTGGATTTGGTGCCTCACACTGTTGCAAAGCCAGTCCTAACTGGTGGGTCCTTCTCCTACAGTCCCCTGTGTGTTGCAGATACACTTCAGCAGCAGCTCCCACTTCCAGCCCCTCTGCTTCCACGGTGACAGTCCAGCACGTGCATTCTGGCTAAGCAAGCTTGTACCAGTTTGCACTCACAATTCAAAAGAGTGCATGTGTGAGAAAATTGACTTACCAGAGTTAAAGCTTCAGTGACTGTCCTTATTTGCACACTCTCCATCTATCCATTACATTTCTCATCAGAGTGGCTGCTGAGGCAACCAGAGAAATATGAAGTCCCTGTAACCTCTTTAATCAAGTTCTGGTGCAGTATCAGTATGATCCAGCACATCTCTATGAAGCTTTTAATTTTCATGCTCTTTTCATCTGCTTTGGTATGGGCTGAGAGAAGAATTTCTCATGTCTCCACAGAGGTAAGCTGGAATTAGACTGTCAATGATGGTCTTGCGTGTGCTCTGGCAATATAATTTAGCTGGTCATCAGTCTATAATGAAGGCTTAGGTCCCTTCTGGCATTTTCATTTGTGATGGCTGAGTGCTTTGCCTCCTTTTTTTACTGCGTGATTTTCAGATAATTGTTTCAACTTACACGTAATTATATTAGATCTGCTATTTAAAAGCCATACAGCACTTGGAGGTTTTTCTTTTAAAAAGCCTGCTGTTATCAAAGTTAAAAGAACATGGAAACATAAAGCAAAAGTGAAGTCTAAGTTGCCTTTTTATACTTTACTCACTCTGTAACCCAAAGCACCAAGTGCACAATTATGTAACACACAGCCCTGAAATCCTGCTGCAGCCAGACAAAGTTTAGCAGGAGAGACTGAAGCAGGAGGGTAAACACTTGAACTCTCTTTTCTTAACTCTTATTATTTTTATTCAGGTAACCACACCTCAAGCTGAAGAGATGAGTGTCAGTGTAATAACTTTACTGAGAGTGACCACTTTGGCACTTGAAAGATGTTACTTTCTCTTTTGAAAGCACTCCATCTCAGATATGGTTTTGGATTGTGCTCTGCTCATGGATCTTTGTGGCAGAAAGACAATGTGTTTAAGCCACTGGAACAATGCTTATCTTCTCTTGAACTTGCAGGTGCTTCAGACTTATCTGGTGCTCAAGTCTTACTTCAAGCATTACAGTATTAACTTGCAGAAACAGTATTTCCCCTGAGCAGAAGTTGTTGCTTGTTTTCTGTTAATTATTTCTTGTTCTGTCAATTCCTATGCGTTAAAAAGATACTATGATTTATGTACTTCTGAGTATATATAATTTCCTTAAACAGATAATATTCTCCAAGTGCAATTTCACTCTTTGGATTTCCTTGTGTGCCTTTCCCTGGGCACCAAAGCAAACCAGAAAGCCAACAAGCCTAGCAGGATCTGGGTGAGAGTTAGTTTAGCTTTAACATCCAGCACTCTGAATTGCTTATCAAGGACTGAAGTCCCAGCCTATGCGGGATTAGGTAAATGCTATTAAAAAACATTCAGAATGAGCTATGGGTGAAATATATTAGTATTTTATAATTTATCTGTTGGAGGAAGCAGGATGAAAGGTGATGGTTCTCTAGATTTTGAATAATTGCAGAAACATTGGGCATGCAGTAAATGAATAATTTTAGACAGAGCTGATGAGTGTGCAGCTTAATGAAAGTGTCTAATGTGTCTCTTGCTTAGACCCCATTTTTGTTTCTTTTGTTGCCAGAATTTCACCATCTGAAGTGAAGCTCTGCCTGTCATGTCTACTCAGGTAGAATTACAAAGAAGTTTTGTTTTTCCTTTTGATTGGCATGCAATTTGTGTTGAGAATATGCCATTTAGTCTTCTGGTGAAATCTTCAAGTCTCACCACTGCATCTTGTAGAAAAACAAGCTTGTATGTGCTCAAGAGGCACTTGCCACTCTTTGATTTTTTCCCTTGTTGTTTTCAAGTGCAGATGCTTAGACTCTCCAAGGCAATCTCTGTGCCATCGATACTTCTAAATGGTCTATAAATGTTGCATAAAGTGATCAAGGATCTCTAGCGCAGTGTAGATGGGAACAGAGCTTTGGTCTTGAATGCTCTTTCTCAACTGAGGAAATGCTGGCCGAATCTTTGTACCCTGTCCCTCATGCAAAACTAAAGGATGGGGAAGCAATGTGGTCTTACTTCCAAGGCTTCAAAGAACTCAGTTCCTATTGCAAACCTATGAGCTGTTCTAATGAATATGGTCTTTTGCAGTTTCTTTGATGTCTTTCTGATGATCAGAGTAGCAGGGTGGAAGAAACTGTAAGGCATATGGCCAATTTCCTTTTTTCTATGTAAAAGTGAGAAAAGGATTTGTGGGAGAAGATGTACTGCCAAAATTCTTCAAAAGTCAACTCAAGAGGCTTTAGGATTGCTCTCCCACTGCACTGTGAATAACACAGTGGTCTACCCTAATAAAAAGAAAAGAAACCCCAACATATCTACAATTTTTCCTTCAAATATTACAAAGCTTAATTTGAAGTCCTCTACTTTCAAAAAACTAGCAAAATTCGAATGTCCTATTTAGCCCCCTTTGCCTATCTCTACCTGATGCTCTCACTGTGACCACCACTATATTTTCCTCAGTAGAATTAATGACATTTTATGATTTTGCAGCCAGATGAATCTCCGTGGTACAAGGGAACAGTTTGTTTCAAAATCTCATAAGAAGCATGTTACAATAATTGCTCATGGAAAGCAAGGAGAACTTCACATAAGATAGAAAAAGAAATTCTCAGTGTTCAAGGGCTTGGGGGATAATAGAGTGTCTCCAAATTAGACTCTTTGATATTGAAATAGCTTTCATGTGTGACAGGAGAGAATTAGCCTTCTTCCTTTAAAATAATTGATCACGGGCCACTTGCTTTTTCCAACTGTCACGAACTGTCCTCTGTTTTGGCTTAAAAACAAAACTTATCTGGTTTTGGACTGTTGGAGCTTAAAAAGTAATGATCCAGATGAATAACCTCCTGATTTTCACTGCCATGGAAGCAGCATTAGTCATTCACGGGTGCCAGATGTTATAGTTAGTCACATAATTTTGGCAAGCTAGTTGCTGAAGAGGACTTCAGGGTTCTTCTGTGGAACATTAGGGCTGTAGCACACAGTGACAATTCACCTAAAACAATTTTCTGTCATCCTTAGCCCATATTAGTTAAAACTGGAGGGCAGAGAAATGTGAAGCTTCACATTGTAGAAGCTTCAGTGTCAGTATTATGGGACTGTCAGTCAAGGAGATGGGGAGTCCCTCCTCTTTGCAGACTTGATCTTGCTGTGACCAGCCTAAGGCATCCTTCTTATAGGCACTGCTAATATTTTCCACTGTCTGGGTTTGTCTTCTGAATCCATAAATATTTAAAGTGGCAACATAGTGCTTGAATGTTAAATAGTCCTGTTTAAGTGAGACAAAACTAGCTATTTTATATGGCATTGTCAGAGAGAAGCAATGTATAAAGTGAAAATGAGAAAGACTTAACGAGGGCATGTAAGAATCAGCTCCTAGCTCATGAAGCACACAGGAAATATCCTTTGTTTCTCTTCCCCACAAATCACCCTCATAATCTAGTATTAAGACAAATTAGTTAATCTGGTAACTAGAGAAGATTTAAATAATTAAATGTGGCTTGGAAGTAGTAAAAAATAGCAGCTGTGCTCCAGAGTTAGAGCTGTACATGCCACAACTTATAGGGAAGGGTAAGAAGTGAATGCACTCCTTATTTGCAGTTGGTCAGGCACAGCAAATGATCTTTCAATAACTCCAGGAGCTGGCAAGTTCCTTCACCCATGAACTATTTATGGTGCTGCTGTGAGCATGTTCTGACACTTTCCCTGTTCTCTGACACAGATTATTTTTAACAGATGGCAAAACAAAAAGGCAAACCAAAAGGAAGCAGAAAGAAAATCACACACAGTGGAAAGAGTCCAGTTTCCAGGTGCTCTTCCATATATAGGTGGAGCTGATGGCTGTGGATACGTATCCAAGGAGATGGGCTTCAGGAAAATATAGCCTAGCAGCCCTGAGGGTAGTATAAATGATTACTTTGGTTCCTCTATACTTTGTCTGGATTTTCCCTTGTTTGAGGGAAAACTATTTTTAAGGCTCTCAAAAGAGGAGTGGGATGACAATAGATTATCCCTTCATTGTTTTGCTCACTATCTAGTTCTAGATTCTGCCACAGCTGTTTTTGTTCATGCTTTTTCAGATTACTTTTCTTGTTTACTAGATGTTGCTTCAACATATGTTTCTTTGTTCTGTGTTTGGGACAATTTGTCTTAAACCTGAGCTTCCCTCAGAACAGCAGGAGCGGCTGTGGCAGAACTCAGCAGCAGCTGGCTGCTCGAATATTCACCCATCTTCCCAGCAAGATTTTGAAGGTACAGAGGTATTGTTATCAGTATCCCACCTAGCAAACAAGAAGGCCAGCTGGGTTCCATCTGCAGGGCGGTTGTTGGAGCCTCATTTAGATACATTCTGAGGCTAAATTCCTCAAGCTACAGGGGTGCTTGCAGCCAAATTCTTTGATGCTAGTTGACAGTCCCTGACACCACAGGCAGGAGCGCAGGATGCCTTCTGCAGGGCTGAACCCTTACTTCTTCATCACTGAAGACACTGTTAGCAGTGGGAAGGATATTTCATCAGGTCCAAGCTCTTCCTCTTCAGCCCACACACTTTGGCAAGCTCTGTGCTTCAGCAAAGAGGGAAATCAACTCTGGTACTCAGAAAGATGTTAAAATAAAAATCAATACCAAGCAACTATCGACACCTCCAGCCCAATAGCCAGCATCCTGCACTGCATCAAAAGCAATAGCTTGGAGTCCAATATTGGAACATTAGTGCAAGCTGAATATTGCTCCTTTGAACTTAAGTTGTTTTCAGTTTGCTTTGTTATTATTTCCTGTATTGTTTGTTTTACTAAGGAGACATCAGGAAGATACACATTTCACCCTGTTTTTCATAAGCAGCACAGCAGTTCTGGCAGTGGTATTGCAGGCAGCAGGAAGATCCCTCCTTTCTTGCTGCATCCATAATGTAACAATTAGTCTATATCTGTCTTAGCTTTCATTAGGTTTTGTGCCCCTGCTTTGACCAAAACCCCATTGCTCTATAACTTCCTTTCCAAAGGCAAGACATTTTCTATTTCCATATTAAATTATTAAATGTGTGTGTATTCAGTTATTTGAATTTATTGTTTGACTTTCTTGATCTTTTATATATAACCAATGCTTATATATATATATATATATATATTTAACACAGATCTTTCCTCCATCTTGTCTGGGTTTAATGTACTTATTCTTCTCTCTGAAAGGATATACAAATTATTTTCCTTTCTTCTCTCAAGACAAAATACTTATTCCTTTGGCCCTCTAAACAGTATTGCTCTCCATCTCTTCAAGTTTCAACTCAAATAATGATGAGAATTTTGCCCATTTCTCAATCTTTTTTGATATCATACCCCTAGCCTCTTTTTATGTCTTTCTAAATTAAGAAGCAGTTAAACCTAAGCAAAGAGCAGAAATATTTGCAGTTAGTCATAATATCAGTCTTTTCAACATCAGATGACTAAAATAGTTTCCCTCATTTCCAATAATGCTCTGTCTTCAGTGAAGAACTTGCAGACCTACTTTCACATGTTCTTCCACTTAATATAAACTCATCTTCTTTGGGATTTTATTTTTAATGGTCAAATTTTCTAAAATGATTTTGGCAGTTACAAGACTAATAAGAATAACCCACAGTCTCTCTCTTGGTTTTATTGGCTATTTGGTGGAGAAATGTGCCACCCATCCCATCTAGAAGTAATTTACCCTTCTATTACCCATTACACTTATTCTACATCCTTTATGTAGGATACCAAAGTATCCATTAATGTTATGATTATTAGTAAAACTCTCCCCCTAATACCATTGCTTAAGTATCTATAACAACCAGATCTCATAAGGAAATTACATATTGGTTTCTCAGCCCAATAAAACCTCTTTCATTTTTTTCCCAGTGAGATTGAGACAGATACTGTTGTGCCCATGCCATTGTTTCTACCTTTACACTTTTATGCTCAGTTCCTTTGTTGATGCACCCCACTGCCTTTAGCTTCATCTCTGTCTTTCTGCACATTGCTTTTTCTCAATACATCTGCTCTAAGTGTGGCTGCTATTTTACCACATGCTGTTATTCCTTCTAGTGTCTGATTTCACATTCTGTTCCAATAGTTTGACCTTGCCTGGTCTATTTGCCAGGCCTCCTGTGTAAATGCACGATGGGGAAGCAGTTTCTTACCAGCCATGCCCAGCAACCCATGGGGGAGAGAAACAGCTCCTTAGAAGCTCTATCAGCTGCTTGGCTGTTGTTTCTACCAGTGTGAGTTTCTTTCCTCACGCTCTGTCAGCTGCTGCCAAGTCTTTCATTACCTCATTTGTTACTCCTGAGAACCAAAATCATGCCCAGTTTCCCTCCTAATTTCTTTCTAAAGTCCACTCTGTGAGGCATGCCAACTGTATTTTGTAGGAATCCAGGATAAAAATATGTATTATTCAGATTTTTTGTCATGATTGGAAATATTCTTAGTGTCTATATTTACCTGCACTAACATCAAGTGTTTCAAATTTAGTGTTTGGAGCTTGTACCAGTCCCTGGTTCAGATGCAGAGTGGGCAGAGCTGGGTGTGGATGGCATGGAGGTCTTTTGTCCTTTATCTCTATTCTGATGTCCTCTTTATCATGAGAGTTTCTGCAGTTAAACCTCATGCATCTCTGTATAGGACACCTATCCTTTCCTTGCCATGAAAGGAGTGGACAGACTTGCTCCTTCAGATTAGCAGTTCAACCTTTTTGACATTTATGGTTAAATTCTTGTTCCCTTTACTTAGGTCAACCTGTCATTAAATTGCTTTTCAACTAATTTAAGGACTAAAGAAAGCTTTTTTTATAGCTCTTGCTTCATCTTTAAGTTGGGAGATTTTCACGCTTCTTAGAGTCTGTCACTCTGCATTTCAGCAATAACAGTATGTTAGATGGTAACAAGGTGCTACTGGGGTTGTGAAGGGGCAAAACCTAGCACAGATACATGACTGAGCTCTGTGACAGTACATAAACTGCATCCTAGACTCATTATTACATGCACCTCTAAAATGTTGCCTTATGTATAGTTATCTTGAGTTTTCCTAAGCACCTAGACTTGAATCTCAGTTTATAACATTTGTTAGCCGATGAGACTCAAGCCTTTTTCCAGCAGACCAGGAGCAGCCTGGTGTCCTGCTGCAAATCAGTCCCATGGGTCCCTTTCCTGGCCTCTGTACTGGAAGCATACTTTAATCATTTTATGCTCTTTCAGTGACTCAGATATACTCCCTAAGTTTGACAATATCTGCAGAGACTTTCTGTTCATGCCATGGTCCCTGCAAAGAGAAGCAGCACTGAAGGGACTTCAGTGGAGCAAGACCTGGTTTAAGAGAAATGCACTCTTGATTACAGCCATGGTTATATGCCATGGCAGAAGAGTTGGATTATTTTAGTGGACCTGGTTCTCGGAAATGGAATAGAACAAATTTGTGCATAAGTAGAGCATAAAATTACCTGTAATTCATTGACAGTTACTTGTGAGTAACGGTATCTAATCAGACATTGCTCCTGGGACATGTCTGCACTGGTACTTCCAATTAGGAAGTCATTACAAAGCACGCACACACATTTCTGAAAAACTCAGTTCTGTAGTAAACAGAGTTGGTGTTGCTTGCACGTAAAGCCCTTCTGAAAAAAGCTGATTGCATTGTGCTCTGAGTATGTGAACTGAAGAGGTTCAGTAATGAAGGTGCCTAAGCTTATCTCTTTACTAATATTAGTATTTTCTGTTAACAATGCTGCTTACAGTTGGTGCAATGCAACCCTGTTTGTCACAATATTACTTTACTGCAATTTGGTTTCAGTGAGGCTTAAGCAGATGCTTAAATGTAAACTGTTCCAAAAGTGTGGGGCCTCACTGAACAAAATGAGTATGCAAGAACATTTCAGAACATTCAAATCAACCTGAAACAAAGAAATGGGAAAGTGTGTCTCTGCTGGAGCAATACAAGACTTTCTTGTAAGGAAGGATTTTAATTACAATCCCACGCTCAATGTTTTGAGAGGTTACAGGCATCAATTTTTCATGTGGTTATTTTCTATGGAATTCAGCTGTTCTCTATATTCATAGTCCTGGAAACCACAGGAACCCTGATTTTCTTCAAGCTGAGCTAGACAGGCGACTTCAAAGTGAAGAAAGGAGAGCCCTTATGAGTGAATGCTTAGTGTCAAAACCATGTTTTTCTACAATTGTTTTACTCCACTAACTTAGAAACCAGTCTAGAGAGTTTATTATAGATTAATGGTAGTCTGTCTCAATGTTTGCAGGGCAAATTGATGAGCAGGCACGTGAGAAAGATGAATTCAGTGTTCAAGTCAAGTATTCTGTGAAAGGGTTGGGTAGTTTCCAATACACTTTTCAAACCATCTGAGATAAAAAGATACCTGATTAGATCATTCTGTCGTCACAGCATCAGCCTGAAGCTCCAGCATAAATGTGATATAGTCTTGGTCTCTTTTCCTACAGTCTGCTGATTTTGAGCTCTTGCAGGAAATTCTTTATTTGGGTTTGAACTCTACTAGCTTTTGCCTTCCTGAATATTTGATCATGATACTAGGTTAAAAAAGTATTCTAACTGATGCTTGTCTGTCCCCAGAATGCTGATAGCTCAGTGCTGATAGCTCAGTATGCAGGGATTCATGTACCAGTAGATTTGATATATAAAAATCATTTGTCCATTTAGTTTTCTGCATTTTCATAAGGTTATGGATTTCCTTGTTATGTGTAGGAGCTGTCACCCTGGATCAGAACTATGGTGATTCATTGGCTTAATGCTACTGGAGCCAGAAGTAACATTCACATGAGAATTTCAATTAAAACTCAGAAGAGATGTAAGATATACACTTTAAACAGGGAGGGTGATTCATCATTGGGAAGGAACTAGTCTTGGAAGCAGCTAATTTTTCATTTCTGTTTGCAAATTAGAACTGGAAGTCTTTCTGGAAGATATGCTGAAACCAAAACCAGTTTATTGTGTTCAGTACAAGGATAGCTGAGTGGGATCAGATGGCATGTGCTTGAAGAACGGGCTACACGAAGAGACAGTTTTTTAGTTCATTTGTCCCACAGAATAGTAAAGAAGAGTAAAGACCCTAGGAGCAGGAAACACTAGCTTTCATGGCAGAAGAAAGGCCTCTGACTTCTCCTCCAGTCGTCTGAAGTTGAGAAGGTTTCATGCTGCTGGCTTGGTGCTTGCCTTTGACAGATACCATTGGCACATCACTGATTCAGTGCTGAAAGTATGCATTTCTGCCGAGGGGCTGGGTTTAGAAAATATAAGGCCTTCTGCAAAATCAGCATGTGTTGTGCATGGAAGGAAAAGGATGTGGCAGAGTGTATGCATGAGGAGTAGGACAAGAATATCAAATTCATAATTTTCAGTTTCTAGGAATTGTATTAGGAAAACTGTTCTAGGAAGTGCTATCAGCTGGGGTTTGGTTTTTCTGGTGCATTTGAAATATTCAGTAAACTTAGAATGTATTGCATCATACTCTAATGCATAATTGGGCATTGGAGCCACAAGTAGCCCCTTTTTGTTTCTGAATTTTTATTCATGCAGGACAGATCTCAGTTGGTGTTCTTGTTTACAACCTCTTTTCTAAGACCATTGTGATCTCCTGTTGTTTTCCACACTGGAAAGGGTCATATTTCATCTGTGGCAGTAAAATAAAGACATATGTAAATCAGAACCTCACTTACTGCTGAGGGACAACATCTGCAAGGTGATGTTCATTCATGCACTTTTTTACTTTCTGGGATGGTATAGACACTTTTGTCTGGGTATAGTTTTTCTTTCATGCTTCCTGGTCTTGCCTTTATTTTATCCTTCCAGATTTACACTCCTGGACAGCTACCAGGAGACACCAAATTACAAAGAGAAATCCCACAGTCCTCCATGTGCTCTAGACTTCAGGTCTCTTATAATTGGCAGGTATTGGAACTGAAGAAAAGATCAGGTGTTTACAGCAGCTTGAAGCACATATAGTTGCAAAAGTAATACCTCTTGTCTTGATTATTTACAGACTTTGGCCAAAGCGATAACAGCTAGCTGCCAAAGCTTGCAAAATCAGCCTATAAAAGTACACTACCAACAGTGTTGTGTTTCTCAAAGTTACTGAGTGTTGTCCCACTAGAATACAGAGTGGCTGCAGGGCTGTAAAGGATGTGAAAGACAGCTTTGGCTGCAAGTAGTGTGCTGTGTCATCTAACTTTACCATACCAGATCCTGGGAGCAAAATCCAGCAGAGGGTGTTTGCTGGTCCTGTGCTGCACACAAGGGGGCTGGCAGCATTCCATGTCACATTGCTTCACATCTCTGTTCCAGATAATGCCAGAGAGTTCTCTTTAAGACAATGGCAAGATGCTGCTGCTGAGGATGATTCGCTCCAAGCAACCTTTCCTACAAGCAGCAGGTATGAGATATAACCCTACCCAAGTATTGCAGCTTTCCCTCTCCAGATCTACCTTTGTGCCACTCTCCGTGACTGGCTACACAAAATTTTAGCTTCATGCTGTAGCAAGATGACTCAGCTTGGCTGAATTTGCAACTTTTCAGATATTTTGCACTGTGAAAGCATTCACAGAGAGGAATAATTTTGTATGAGTGTCACAGGGGTGGTATATGAAGACTATCCAAGTGCTGGGTGGTTGTGGTCATTCTGATCCACAGAGGGTTGTAAGGAGCAAGGAACCTTCTCTGGTCCCTTATCATGAGTTTTGGAGACACAGATTAAGATGTGTTAGGAAAAGAGTCAATATAGCAGCATGTTCAGTAGATGTTCTCTCATTGCAGAACGCCTGGAAAATGGCATTCTGTCGGAAAACATGCTTGAAACTGTACATTTGTCTGGAACTCAGACACCTGACCTAAAGTTTCAAGGAAGCCCTTCAACCCAAGTGGTAGCTACGGGTCTGATTCATCTGAAGGAATCCTTCTCTAGAAGATGATGCAATACTCAGGCTCTTTCCTCAGGATGATGAGACAAGTTGATGCTGCTTCTTTTGACTACTATAGTGAGATATCGTGCTATTAGGCTACAGCTAAAGTGCCATCAGGTTCAATTTCTGCCTTCTCTCTGTAGGGTTCAAAGAGAGCCCTGGGAAGCGAAGAAGTGTCCCTTATCTCTCCTCCTGAATATGTGCCACTGGCTCAGTTCCTGGGTTGTGTAGGCCTGGGCTCACTTAAACATGAATTAAAGCTCTAGGTGCTATGGACTTTATGAAATAAAAGGCACAGCTGTAAGTCAGGTGGCAGAGGACCTTCAATCTGGCAGTGGGAGGAAGGTCTCACTCCATCTAAGTACTTTAAATAGAGATGTTTTCATTTGTCCCAGCTCTATGTAGCCACTTCTCTGCACCAATTTTCTGTAGAGAAAAAAGTATTTTACCTTCTGTTGGGTTCTTGTTCTGAACACTAAACAATTGGTGCTTAATAGCTGGAATTTTGAGTGAGGGTAAAGTGTATCTAGCACTAGGGGTCTTAAAATGTGAGAAATCAGACAGAGATCTAGTCAGGGTGACAGAATAACACGTTCAAGAAAAACTCTGAAAATTTCTATGGTCAAGAAAAGGAAAACTACCTCAAAAAGTCTTGCTTCTTATCTCTGTCTCTCACTGTTTTCCATGAACACTTAACTGGAAGATGCAGTACTTCTCTCTGATGCATTTCCTTCACACTAACAATGGTTTATGTATGTATGATTTTTGATGACAGTGGCTCTTACTGAATTACTGAGCTAGTCTATCATCTCCTGACTTCATTGAAATTTCACCTGCTGAGTTTGTTGATTTTGTTATCTTTTGCTATATTTTTCATAAGGCTGTCATGGCAACAAAAAGAGAATGAGATTTTCCTTCAAAACCTCCCTTTTTGTCATCCAGATGAAGTGATGGTGTGCCTCTGGTTACTGATTGTAACCACCTTTGTGAAACACCTTCCACAAGGGCATGTCTAAACAGGAATTTGCTCAAATTCACTGTCTGATCTATTTTCCCCTTCTGTGGAAATGCATGAAAAGGTAGTTTGTCTTCAATAGTTCAATAAATAAACTCTAAAATGGGATTTTCTCTGTAGCATGGACATCAGCACCTCTCCTCCAGCACGAAACTCCTCCTTGTCCCACTTGCTGCCATTTCTGTCCCAAGCTACAAGAGCTGCAAGCAGTAAAGGAAACATGGTTTAAAAACAAAGGGATAAATTGCTGCAGACTCAGGTCTGGAATATGTCAAATTAAAAAAGAGAGATAAACCACCCTTGCTGCCAAACATCGCAATATATTTGCCTGTGATATTTTGTCTTTGCTCATGTGTTGCTTGTGGCAATTTGGCCACAAGCTTATTCTTAGAATCTTCAGTCAGCTGGTTTATCCCTGATATTTATATTTTATTTTCCATTGCCTAATTTATTCTTCTAATTGCTAACTTTTACCTCCTGTGTGGCTGAATCATTGCCTTTCCCTCTTTGACAGCTAAACCAAAGATATTTGTATTGGTGTTAGCTGCACAAAACTACCAGGCTTCAAAAGTTTTTCATTGCACTAGTTTCTCTGTGAGTTATTAAAAACTGATCACAACCTTCATTTCCTTCATTTCCAGGCAGCCTTTATATAGGACATGAACTTTAAAACCTAGTTCTTAATGACAGGCTATAACCATGAGACAAGGATCTGGCTATTGTCGCATTCAATTTATTTTAAGATTTTCTCATTACTAGTCAGGAAACATAGGTGCAGATCATGAACTAGGAAATCCATTTTGCATGCTGATGCTCCCCTGAGATTGCTTTTCTTTGTTGTATGCTTTGTTGTATTTGAAAAGCATTTTGAAAATTCATGCACAGAAAAACTTTCCATTATCCTGGGGTAATTCAGATCCATCAGAGGATGTAAAATATGTCAATAACACATGAAAATTGCACCAAATTAATTAATGCTAAATCTAACTATAATTCCCAAGGTATTGCTAGACAAACATCATTATGGTAATGTGAACTGCATTTATTAAAAATGTTGTCATTGTGCATTTCTCTGTTAAGAAGAGATGCACTTGCAAAGACTGTGTTTCTGGTTGTTAATTTGCACATGCAAAAGCAAATATGCAACTCTTGAAAAGTTACATTGACCTTTCAAATAAATTTCAGATGTTTGTCTATAAGCAGCTATTTTTTATTTTGTGATAAACAGGTAATACCATAGGGCTCTTCTAGAGTATTTATGCAAGACAGATAATCAGCCAAGCAGAAATTTAGTTCTCTTTAATGATTATTTGCAGCAATTTCAAGACCAAATCTGCTTTCTTTTCTAATAGATTTAAATAACTTTCATTTTCCTTTGTTTCCTTCAGTTTCTAGTACTCAGGATTACGGCTTGCTTCATATTTTGAATTGTATTTTTACCTTAATTCAATCGAGCAAATATTCAGAAGTGATGCTGTTTGAATGATTTGGATTTTCTCTTACTAGTCATTTAATTTATACTGACTTTACAGCAATTGATACCTTCTGCCTATTAAAATATCTTGTAATAATGTGTAGTATCAGCTGCATTGGGTATCAGGTTGTAATATTCCTGTTACCACCTTCCTCTGCGACTATCTTGCAGAGCTTCGTGTCACTTCTGTCTCAGAGTCACAATTTTCCTCTTGTTCCATGTCTCTACCAAATGTACCAGAGTGGGGAAAAGGTGTGACCCAGAGCTGGCAAGATGAGTGCTGTACCAGACAATGGCTTAAATGTGCTTTGGCCTGCCTCCTACCCTCACCATGTCTTGAGGCCATGGAGGAACTCAGTCTACTCCTCTCATTTACATCATGGCATTCACTCATGCATGTTTATATTGGGGTGGAATTCAGAAATCCACATCCTGCAGAGGAGAAGAACAAGAATAGCAGTCAAATTTACTCTACTTGAACTTGGGAGTTCTATTCTTCTGGACCACAAATTGATACCATGAATTGATGCCAAATTTTTCCGCACATCCCAAATTAAATGAATGTCAACCAGTCATCTTGGAGTGTGCAAACTGGAGTGGTGCTGACACCAACTTGCACATCACAGTGCAAGTTCACCCTGCAGAGTGGAGTCTCTTGCTATGAACTAAAGGATAAACAAGTCTTTAAGGAAGTAGTGGGGGGATTTGCACTGGGGCAGCAAGCCATGATCACCACAGGCTGGGCATTCCATAGTGGAAATGTCTAAAAAAGTCCTTGGCCACTTCTGGGCTTTTTGTCCCATGTGCTTTTGGACTTATGATCTGCCTTCCCTGCTTCCACTGCAATCCTTGTAGCTGATGGTACTTTATGTGTCCTACTTGACACAATCATATCTAAGTGGAGCAGGGAGAGATGGAAATGATATAAAGCTAAAACAGAGGGGAAGGGTAAATTATAGCACAGCCAGAAAAGTCACGGCACAATATTGGTTAAAGGCATGGGACTTAAGTACTGACAAAGAAGCAGAAGAGGAAAAAACTCCTACCTCTGAAAACAATAAGGAAAATAATCCCATGGGATTTTGTCTTTCAAGACAATAGGACGGCAGCAACTCAGTTTTCTGTCTGCAGAGAAGGCATGTTGGCAGGGGAAAGCATGACAGGTGTGTTGTCATATTCCCCTCTGGGCTGAGCAACAAATGTTCGTCTGAAATCTTACGGATGCAAAAGCAGAGTGAGAGCATGAAAAGGTGGGAGAATGGCATTCCCAGTATTCTGAAAATATGTGCTGCAAATGAGCAACATATGGAGCCCCCAGCATTAACAGCCTTTTCAAGCAGGCTTGCTCACATTGCAGGCTTGTCAGGTGTTTGAAACTGTGGGAAAGGCTCTGATGATGAGGTTCCCAGTACCCACATGCAACTGAAGTACCACTGACAATTACCCCAGATCATATCTGTTCTTACATGGCCTTTCCTAATACTGCATACACCCCTCATCTTACTACATAAAAGAGAGTTTTTTTGAGGAAGGGTGGATGAAATGCCTGGATACATGAAGATACTCACTAAGCTTTGATACTCCAGCTTTCCACTGGACCAGTGTGTCTGATGGTGACTGGAATCTGTGTCCTGGTGACAGATGGGAGCTGTAAGTTGATTGTTCTGCTAATATTTAATATCCAGCAGTTAGTATCCATCATCCTTGCTGCAGTTGCTTCTGTAATGCAACAGATAGTAACCAGATGAGAGTGTGGAAGGTGAATCTGTCCAGAAAATCCCACAAGCACCCAAATTACAGATGACAGGTGGAAAGCAGAAACACTAAGGTCCTCTGGGCTCCATGACAAAGTGCTTCTCCTAGACATGATGATTTGCCCTGTCCACTAATAAAAAATTAGTGGAAGGGCCTACCATTTGCAAGGTCTCATTTAGAGCCTGATGAAGGGATGATTTCAATCAATTTATCACTCGTATACTTTTTTTTTGTTTCTTGTTTGTTTTGTTTAAATGTTTACAACATTGCTTGATTTACTGTCTGGCTTAGAGTTTTTTCTTCTATTAATTCCCAGATAGAATGTCAATGGCTAAGATGTTATTTTAATGAGCTATCAGTTCTAAAACACTCCAGACTTATGTCCTAATTAAGCATAAATATGATGCAGGGTTATGAAATTGTTCTGTAAAAGACTGCCTACAGCTGTAGCTGAAAATTGTTCCACAGGAATATTAAGGAGACAGCTACTGTCTACAAGACATCTGCTCAAGTCAAAAACAATAACAAAAATCAAGCACATTTGTGCTTTTACAGTTTACAGTTTGCTTGAGTTGTGAGACAAATAACCCCTGACTGTGGCAGTGTGAGCTGGGTGGTTGCTGAAGGGGAGTGGCAGGGCTTGGTCATGCTGCTGGCAGTGGCACCAGCTCACCCGAGTGCTCGGGGGCTTGCTGTCACCACATTGCTCTGCTGTGCCTGTCACCAGGCCATGTGTTTTCAGAGTTATTGCCTGTTTTTTTCCTGTGAGAATGAGCACTGCTGTGCCAAACAAAACAGAATGAACAATGGTTTGGAGTGTTTGCTGAAACACAAATGTTCTTGCAGAGCCTGAAGTGGCAGAATGGGACAGAAAACAGCAGATTATTGTTCAGAGCAGTGATTTTCATTGCATACTTGAGAATCACCTGGAGGCTTTTGCTAGCCTGTAGAATCTCACCATCTCCAAAAATATTTTTTGGATCTGTTCTGGTTCAGAGATGTTCTGCATGTACTGTGTTAGTCTCTGGAAATTATTTGAGAAGGGCCCAGAATCCTTCTTGGGGAGTAGAAAAGGAGGTTGTCTCAGGAGAGGAAACAGGACATAAAGGATTGAAGAGTTCACGTCTCTGTGCTAAAGTCAAATAGTGATCAGAAGGATGGGAACTTATGCATGGGATGCAACTGCCTTGTCTGCTCCAGAAGCCCATCCTGTCACTGTGGCAACCCTCCCTGTATGTCCAGATTTGGTTTTCCTCAGATCAGATTGTGGGGAAGGGAAGGGTGAGAGTATGAGGATGCAGCATGGAAGTAGCATCCCCTGAAGTTTCACATTGGTCCATGTGAAAAAACCCATTATTTGATAGCTCTTATACTGCGCTGTATGTGCATGGGCTTTGTGTCTGTTGTCTATTGGTTTGACCCATCTCTATCTGAACTTGTCACCCTGGCATCTCCCTGTGGACAGTAGAAAGGAGAAGGTACCTCCAGAGCATAATGTTCCTTGTCCAAAGACACGTGTTGAAGACAAGAAATAGCAATCTTTCTTGTTGAAGCAAGAAATTGGAGTAGCAATCATTGAAATTTAAACTAGAGTAATTGCATTCTTTATTTCTCAGTGATACAAACCTGGGGAACTGCTATTCATTCTTTCTGCACCATGTGGTCAAAGAGCTGGGATATTCACCAGCAAATACCCTGGATATTTTGAATGTGTCTTGAGTTCCACTGATGGACATTCTTTTGAGGTGGTCATTCAGGTTGCCAGGCTGTGTGTTCCTGGGCCATTTGGAGTGACAAAGGGTGCCAGGCCAGGAGAACAGTTCACCCTTTTCAGAGTTGCATCCTTTTAAGGTAAGGCTTTGTAACTGCCCAAGCGGCTCCTGCAGAGACTGTAGTTATTGCAGCAGCTCTAGGCCACCTTGTTAAACCTATAGACTCATTGCTTTTGGCAGTTCTGGACTTGAATGGATTGAAAAAGAAATAAAGTTTTCAGATTAATTTAGTTTACAAGAGAAAAAAAGGTGAAGAAAAAGTTTTTTCATTGTTCGTATAGTTTTGTACCAGCAAAACTGAATTCTGGAAAGAGGATGATAACTCTCTTGTAAAGAAAGAAAGAAAAAAACCCTCTCAAATACCTCATACCTTCTCAAAGGATTATATTTTTATCATTTGTCTTTTACAAAAGTCTTCCAAAGCAGTATGAATATATATGAAGAACTGAAAAGTCAAAGCAAAATAAAGTGGACATAAGTTATCTTATTTCTGAATGTATTGTTTTCTCTGTCATGGTCAGGTGAATTGAGCACTAAAGCAGCAGGGATTTGCTTTGAAGCCCTGGAGCAATTTGGACATCCCCCTGTCTTTCCTTTGGGCAGCCTAGGTTTTCTGATCCGAGTTTGTTAGCCCACATGCAAAAGGTTCAGTTTGTGGTAACCAAGACAAAAAGCTGGCAGCCCAGAGGCTTTCCCAGGCTATCATTTTGGTATTGTGCATGACATAATTCTTAAGATGACAGCTTGGCCACATGACCTGTGGTTCTGGATCCAAAAAGATTAGATCCTGCAAGGCTCTTCATCATAAACCCACCAGATTCTGCACAGTTCAGACACAATTACCTCAGCTGTATCCTGGTTTCACACAAAAGAAAAACTGGGTCCTTGCAGGCAGACCCTGCCTTTTGCAGGCAGAGGTACTGAAATGAAGGGAGAAGGGAGAGTTCTCTGCAGCCTGCCAGCTGTCTCCTGTGCAGTATCTCTTTAGTGAATAGGAATAAATAAACAGGGCCCAGATGGGCTACTTATGATTGACAGGTGTCAGGATGTGTGTACAGCTTTGTCAGTCAAGCTGCTCCATGTCAATTGAACAACTAAATGGTCCAGGGTTCCATTTGTTTTTCCAATCTAAAATGCTTATTAAAATCAAGCCAGAAGATATCGATTTCAGTATGTAGCATTTTTAGCCACAGCTAAATATGTGTCATAGAAATTCAGCCAGATTCTTAGAAAATTCTCTTGTGTAAAGTTTGGGTTCATCTGTGTTAAAAACGTTGTATGTGTGAAGTGTATTCATAAACTGCATGGGTATCATTCAGTATTTTTATTGCCTCTGCAGATGATTCTGGAAAAATTTTGGACTGCATGCCTTTCCAAAATTTGCATAAGCAAATAACCAATACAGCTCTTACTTTATATTTGTTATCATTGCCACATTGAGACCAATAACCATCTTTTAATTTAGGCATAAAATGATGCCATTTTAGTAAGTGCTACTCAATGCTTGTTTGAAACTTCATTTGTATCTAATTTTATTAACAAAAAAATGTTTTATTAGCTATGGGCAGGTTTTGGGGGGTTTTCTGGTCTTTTTTTGTGTGTTTGTTTGTTGGCTTGCTTTAATCATAATTCATTATTCCTCTGTTTTAGAAAATGTAGCTTTCCAGGTAGATAACAGAAAAAATATTGTCATACATATGTGTTATATGACATTAGAAAGAGTGACCAGTGAGCTGAGGTTTTCCCTGTGCGCCACATTCAAAAGGAGCAGGTCCTTTTTGTCCTCCCAGATGTCTGTGTTGTATTTTTGCACATGGATTTTTTGTTAAATTCCTTCCATGGAGCAAAAAAAACCCCCAAAACCCAACCCATAGGTATTTGCTAAGTTGAGTCAAAGCTCTTTTCTAGAAAGGAAATATGGATTTTACCTCTGTAGTCTCAGAAGGTCCCTTGCTGACCATATTCACTGTTTGTCTGAGGTTATGTATGCTTTTGGCAGATGTTGCTTGTGCTCAGCAAGGTAAATAAAATGTTATACTAAGAACTTGTTTCTTCATTCAAGTCTTGGGGCAAAAACCCAAATAAACATTATTTTTCTTGTATGCAGCCAGTTCAGAGTAGCTCCCCTGTGGAAGCACACATGTATGCTTAAGGCTAGAGAATAAATGCTCTGACTCAGAGTCCTAAGGAGCAAGCAGCTCTTGTTCCTACAGTCGGCAGCTGCTGCCTTTCAGCTCAGCCAGGCTCTGTTGCCTCCATCAGCTCCCTGCCAGACACATGTACAAATTATATTACGTCTCATGTCTTAGGTTTTGTTTTTCTCCCATGATTTGTTTTTCTAGTTATGCATTTATTCCATGGCTAGGAGAAGAGTCATTCCTTCACCAGGGGTGACACAGCGTGCAGATTACCTGTGTATCTCATCTTATCTTGGTGTCTTCTCCTTTCAGTACTGTGCAGATGCTATTTCTTTTGCAAAGAAAGAGAAGGATTCAGTGAACGTGGAGGTGACTGACACATGATAGCCCAAGTCAGGATTTATAATATCTTCTGCCAACCATTTTAGTTTTATGTTGATGATGTCTTGTCCATTACAAGAGCAGACAAGCCCAGTGGTCAGATTTCATACACAAAACTGAATCTCTTATTGAAAAGACAGGTATAAAGCTTAAAAGTTGTTTATAACTGCAGTGCAGCTCAAGAAAAATGTCACCCAAAAGCCTTCCTCCTCAAAAAGCCACATCATAAAATAACAACCAGCAAAGAGTCCTTTGTTCTTTGTAACTCACTCTGCACTCAGCTTGGAGTTGACAGGGTCTAATAATAAAGACAGGTTAATGTCACCTTGCATTTGTAACAGCCTTTTGTTATTATAAAAGAGTAATTAGGTCATCTCATCTTCAGTATTAAATTTCAGAAACTTATACAAGTTTTCCTAAAGATTGGGTAAGGAGCATGCTAGATTTGTTTGAACCATAAGAAAAATAAATTTAAAGCAAGATCTCACCTGTCTTTCAATGAGATAAGTGATACGCTTCCAAAAACTCCCTTATTAGGCAGCACCTGCCTCTGGCTCTTCTTCATGAGGATGAGCAATTTCATCCTTATTCTTACATTAAAGAAGAGGGCTATTCAGGAGCTGTCCAACTATTTTATTTTATGGCAATTTTTTTAAACATAGACATTTTGTACCAAAATTTAGTTGTTGCTGATTAAGTTTACATTTTATGTGTGAATTTAAAAACACTTTTTTTTTGGAAGATCATTCCAATTCCATGCACATGGTGAATTGAGTATTTCTTTGTGTTTTTATGAGATCCTGTGGTGATTCACCAAAATGATAGACCAAAACCATGTTCTTCAAGTCCCTTGGTGCTTTTCCTTCTTGGCTGGGCTATTCCACCCAACACCAAATATTTTATACAAATTATTTCACCATCCATAGTACAACCCCACTGGTGATCTAGTTTAAAAATTGGTGATCGCTGGTGATCTAGTTTTAAAAAAGACTAAACTTTTAGGAAGAATGGGAGACTAAGGTGTCTGAAATAAAGTCTTTATGAAGTTTGCTATACTTTAAAATGAACATATATCTGATACTGGCTTGAAATAATCTGTTTTCAATGTTCTCACCAAGAAAACTATATGGAGATAGCACTCTCAGAGAAAAACAAATGCAACTACCTTAATATCAGAATTTCCCACAGGATGAAAATTTTTGTGTTTCTATTAACCCTACAAAAATGCAGAAATTTGAAGCTCACTTGGGAGAAAAATATTTCAGGCAAATAATATTAAAAATATAAACTATCTTTTCTGAAACTGAGTAATTTTCATCAGCTCCACAGGGTTTTAGGTACCTTTGAAAGGGAAATCACTTTTATAAACATAAAATCTATGTTCAGACCCTGACAAGGAAATATCCAATTTTGAAAACCTTCCATATTACCCTTTATAATATTCCAAGCTCATCTGTAAATAATGAGCCACTTTGTTGCTCTGAAGATGATGAAGTTTGTTTCTGAGATATGCAGTACACGGAGCTTTTTATGCTCAAAGCTCCCATATCTGGGTCAATTTGGTTGTGTCAGTCCTGTCCTAGGAGCTCCCAAAAGTTTTCAGCTCCATCCTTATTCCTAAGTGCGTCCTAGGATGGACTGAGTATCACATATCTGAAATGAAGATGTGTCCTGGGTTGCAAAGTAGGATGTACACAAAGTATTTATTCTATCACCATATTCATGAACTGTTGAAAGCAGGTGGGCTAGTGTTTTCCCAAGCCCCCTGCCTCTTCTGCTAATGGCCTTTGGGGTGTCTTCTGCTAATGACCTTTGGGGTGTCTTCTGCTAATGGCCCATTAACACCTGGCCCATGAGTCACAGGTAACTCCCTCCAGGGGTTATCTCTGTTTAATGGGCCATCAAGGACCCACTTCACACTCCTCATCCCATTGTGAGATGCTCTGCCCAGGGGGAGGAGCCAAGCATTCTCACCTGGATATAAGCTGGTATGTGGGACAGTGCAAGCAACACTTACCTACTGGATTCCCAGAAGACCAGAGCTACCAGACCTTTCTACAGGATCACTGCTTCAGGAAGAGCACCTCACCTGGACTGCTTCCACCATCCTGCTCAGGTTGTATTCTGACTCTGTCAGTGATCCTTTGTGTTATTGCATTTATTTTATTTTACCTTTTTACCTTTCTTCTTATTAAATTATATCTCTGACTTGGAGCCTCTCATTCGTTTTGCTTTCAAACCACAACAAGATGGCAGCAGCACAGCCTGACAAGCCTTACCTCTGCCTGTAGTATTCCAAAAGACTTGCCAATAGATGTTGCATAGTGCTACATTTTGATTTTGTCCTGAGTCAGAAAAATATAGGAAAAATTCACAGGCTGAAGAGGAT
The DNA here is from genome assembly GCF_965231275.1 of Zosterops lateralis. Classification (NCBI taxonomy): domain Eukaryota; kingdom Metazoa; phylum Chordata; class Aves; order Passeriformes; family Zosteropidae; genus Zosterops; species Zosterops lateralis. The sequence continues at coordinate 63,101,932 of NC_139763.1, read as the reverse complement.
GCTGAAGATTAGCCAGACATTTGGAAAAAAATTGCAAAATGAGGCTTGTAATATTGTGTCCAGTCAGAGTTATGTTTAACAGTGAGAAGAGCTTTGCAGTAAGGGTGTAAGAGTGTAAGGTAAGTTTGACCATTAAGTTGGCACTGATGATTAACAAACCAAGATATTTTATGGGTCATAAACCCTTGATAGACAAGTTCTATGCAAATAACAACCCTTTAATCCCTTGTTCAGAGCAAACTTCCTCTGATTTGATAAAATACTTTAAATAATTGAGCTTTTACTTGTAGTTTCTGTGTATTAGGGGACATCTAGAGCAAACTCAGCAAATATACCCTGTTTCTCAGGAGGGCAATTGCCTGAATTTTATGTGCAAGTTCACTTTCCCAAGATTCCCAAACAGTTTTGCAGGCCTGGGGTGTGGATATGTTCTGCAGAACTTCTGTCTATGCAGCTTCACCAAAACTGAATGTCACAGCTTTGTTGTTGTCTGACTGTTGTAATACTGATTGTACTTGGGAAAATGTAGTTCAGGCAGGTGAATCATATATTTCCAAAGTGAGCTATAACATTTTAAGAAAATAGCCTTTTTAAACATATTCTTAAAAAATACTAGGTTTTATTTCCTAATATTTTATTCATAAAGTTTTAACATTTATCTGGTGCTGGCATGTCACTAATTAAATGTTTGTACAGGAGACAAATATTATTAATCCTTCTTCCCTGGAGTCAGAAACTTTCCACAAGGCACTTTGATACAGTTTTTGGAGAGGCACGCAAAATCATTCACAAAAAGTCTCACCTTGCAGTAACATGGGGGTTTGTTTTCCTGTTCTATAGGCAAAGCTGGCTGCAAATACTTTTTCCTCCTTGTTGAAGAAGTTTCTTTGTACAGTACACCTGAGTTTTTCTTTAAAGATGGCATCCCTCATCCTGCCTAGCACGCAGCACGGCAGGCAGTAATTGCTCCTGCATCAGCCACTGGGTACATTGGAACAGATTCAAGAAGGAGGACCTAGCCAAACTTCCTTCTGTCTTCCACTTTCTTCCAGATCTTTCTTCTGCTTCTGATGCAAGGCAAGAAGAATGGGATGTCAGTGAACTGTATTTTGTCCCTCGATACTCTCATTTTAACCAGCACACCTGTCCCATTCACAGATTGAAAGAAAATAAGTATCTTGTGATCTTCTTCAAGTGGAAATCTCTTTGTCCTCCTCTGAAGTTCTCTTGTGCCATATTACAAATCCTTAATTAGTGTAATGAGCTGGAAATGTGTAGCATTGTAACTACGATTGACCCCACAGTAGCTGCAAACTTCCATCTGGCACAGAAAAAAAAAAAAAAAAAAAAAAAAAAAAAAAAAAAAAAAAAAAAAAAAAAAAGGACTTTCACAGAATAAAAGAGCAGGTGCTCATTAGATTTGAACTAGAAACTTATTTTAGGAAGATGTGCCATTAGGAAACAATGGCAATACGTCAGCTAAATAATTCCAAACCAGGAGATTTGAACACTGCACAGGACAGTGCTAAGCAGTTGCTTTCTTCAAGCAGCCCAGAACCACAGGAGTGCAGCAAAGGGACATTGGGACTGCAGCACGTTGTCTGAACTCAGCTTGTTCCTGGCAGAGCAAGGGAAGCCCAAGGTGCATTTGAGTATCATGAATGGTGTGAAAGTGACAACTTTGTGAGGAGATGTGTTAGACCAGTACCAAGCATAGCACAGAAATAAGGCCTTTGTTTTAAAGGTCCCTTTCAACCTGAACTATTCTGTGAATCTACTGGAGTGCTGGAGCACCTCTCCTGTGAAGACAGGGTGAGAGAATTGTTCAGTCTGGAGAAGAGAAGGCTCTGGGGTGACATTGTTGCAGCATTTCAGTACCTAAAGGGGGCCAATAAGAAAGATGGGGTCAAACTTTTTAGTAGGGCCTATTCCAATAGGACAGGGGGTAATGATTTTAAACTAAAAGAGGGTATAGGTTCAGTAGACATAAGGAAGAAGTTTTTTTACAATGAGAATGGTGAAACACTGGCAAGGGTTACTCAAAGAGGTATGGATGTCGCATCCCTGGAAACATTTCAAGGTGAGGTTGGACTGGGCTCTGAGCAACCTGATCTAGAGGAAAATGTGCCTACTCATTGTAGGGGGTTGTACTAGATGACTTTTAAAGGTCCCTTCCATTTCAGGTTTTCCTATAACTATGATTCTATGTTAAAGAGAAATACGCACTGGATGAAGTTTAGAATTTCTGCTTTTGCAGCAAGAGCTTTTGCAACCAGAAACCAGAAGACAGAGGTCTAAGCAAGAGAGCTAAATACTCCAGAATAATTGAAGTTTAAATTTGGATTAGACTGAAAATCCAGAGCTCTTACTAGCCATTACTCCAAATGCTGGAAACATATAAATAAGATTGAGAGAAGACAGCAAACGACCCAATATGCAGAGGAAGCAATGGTTGATCTTTATTTGTTTGCAGTCAAGCGCTTTAGCAAAATCAGTGCAGGAGTGCTGCAGGTCTGGCAGGAGGTGAAGTTGAGCAGAAGTGCACCTGGTACATGTCCCCAAGGCAGGTACAGAACCGATGCCTTGAGCCATGTGAGGGCAGCACAGCCAAGTCATGAAGCAGCAGTTCATGTCTCTCGTGTACCCTAACAGCAAACCAGCGCTCTGAAAGAGGAAAAAGGTGCCTCATCACTACATGATCCATGGCAGATGTGTTTCAGCCCATGTGGAGACAAAAATGTTGTTTGAGAAGAAAGCTACATCTTTCAACACAGCAGGAGATAAAATAAGATGTTAACAGGCTCCTTACCTCAGCTACCCAGCAACTAGAAAGGATTAGATCTTCTCTGAAAATCTTCCTGATAGCAGCACCTGCTGAGAGTTGGAAATTCCTGTCTTTTAGCTCATTAGAATGCAGACACAGCCTGTTTCTGCTTCCTGAATTACAGTTGCAGTACAAAGGGGCCAATCTCACAGCCTTTGAACCTGTACACAATCCTTTTACTGAAACTGAGTTTGATTAACAACTTCAGAACCAATTCAGAGGGGCTAAAATTCAACCTGAAATAATTGCCAGGATAGAGAACCCTTGAAGTTCTCTTGCCTGATAGAGAGAAATTAAGGGGTCTCCATGAATGAATTTTTAGATTGTGTAGGTGGAGCATAGCTGCTAAACCTGTCCTTTGTGGTTGACACCATAAAGCAGGCTGCAGGATTGATCTCACTGTTTCACAGAAGGGGAATATAAGAATGCCTGAGCACTACTTCAGCCTGTCTGAAGGCAACCTTCCAGATTATGTTGCTCAAGAATTTGGACTTTATGATCACAGCTGTCCCTCTGCTCTTAAAAATCTAGGAAATCTGCTTTAGCTGGGATGTTAATATTCTTCCAGCTGTTTTTGATTGTAAATGTGACTATATGGTTTGTGAAGTGAGAATTGTTTCCACTGTGAGCATCACTCCGTATTAACAATGTGATACAGGAGCCACATGAATGGTATTGACAGCATCTCCATCCTTGGGGATACTCAGTAATTGACAGGAGAAGGTTCTGACCAACCTACTGCAATCATAGAGTTGATTTTCTATTAGAAATACCTCCAGAGCTCCCTCCTAATCCAAGTTATTTAAGATTTTAAGATTGTCTTGCCTAGACTACTAGAACTTTTGGTCTTGTATTATTTAAGAGGATACATGGTCTGTTAAAAATAAATCTAATTACTTCCTGGAATCATATTGTCTAGTGCTGGCTTGTGTATCTATTGCATTCTGAAAAAGGAGCACATCTGAAAAAAACAAGTGGACTGTTGCAGAATGAGAAAGGAAAAGCTGAAATTCAAGTCCAGGAGGAGACTAGAGTGCATAATATTGCTAAGCAAACAAAACAACTAGAGCATTCAAAAACTTGCTTAGTAATTTTTCTGTACACAGTATAGCTACGCTTTTTACTTGTTATTCTGACAGAAGGGGTTTCAGTTTTGTTTGTATAAACTTCTGAGCCTGAGTTAAGTCCTTTTCATTATGCAGGGTGAACACTGCCTCACCCCTTCCCCCAAAGGACAAACAGGCTTGAGATTAATTTTGTTGGTTGAAATCTTTAAGATCTTAATTCTTAGAATCTTCAGTCATCTCTCATGAGGCGAGGACTCACTGCCATGAGTAGAACCGTTGAATCTCTTGAACGATCAGTGCTTGCTCTTGGCTGTGTACAAATTTCATATTGATTCAAGGGATCAGTGCAAATTCCATGTATTCCAAGTGACTAAGTGTGCTCAGAAGGCACACTGCAGAAATACTAAACCAAGCCTGCAAATTACCAAAGCAGACATTCTTACAGGAATGCTGAGTGAGAGCTGCAGTATTTGGTTAGGGGATACACATATGTAGTACACCTCACATAGTTACACATACCCTATTAATGAACTGTAGCTTACTAATTAGGGAAAGTAAGATTTTTCTGGATATGAATTTTGGTAGTCATCCTGGCAAATTCAATTAAGCTCACACCCATTGTTTTAATGGTTATATCCACAAGTTAACAAAATGTCTTTTAAAAACTAGTTTAATCACTAGTGCTAATAATTACAATAACTGCTTTGTAATTTAAATGTCAATTCAAAACAAATCATTGTCATGTTTTACTGCCTACATACACTGCTTTACTCTGGATGCATTCCAGGGCCCACGTACTCTGAATGTGTTTACTCTGCTTTCTAATTTCATCTGATCCTTTACCAGTGGTGGAAAGCTTCTGGCAAATTACAAGTCAGCATTCTCCTTCTGCATTATACTGTGAAAAATTTAACCTAAGTCAGATATAGATGCTTGCACTTTAGAATCTGCATTGCTGTGGGCTATATAGCACTTGTACACAAAATGAACAGCCTGATGGCTGAGCAGAGTGTCAGTGTGCTTTAGCAAACCCATTAGAAACAAATTTTCTTCTGGAGATTCTGAGAGGGTTACAGCATACTGAAATTACTGTCTCTCTGTAAGGGATGAGGTGTTCCTTCTACAAGCAGTGTTTCCTGGTGGCTTTGGGCACTACAGGGACAGAGTGCAAATTCTACCCAGACTTTCCCAACTTCTTGGGGCCAGAGAAATCAAATGGTATTTGGACAAGTTATTAGACATTGTGGCTAAAATTTGCAAGAATGTTCATCCCCAATCTCCCATATTTCAGTGTGCTAGATTTCCCTATGGATTATACCTTGGCATACCTGCAGATGTGACCAAAATCCAGCAGCGAATTACTCTGTGTTTAATTCACTATTTTGGGAGGATCTTAATAATTGTGCTAATTTCTATAATTGAATGAACGGTACCACATAGAGGGGCTGCTGGAGAGCCTGTGCCTCACATCAGGCAGGGCTGGCTGAGCTAAAAAATCTTGAGTGGCAATAATTCTACCATTACTACTTTGCCTTTGCCCCATGACAACCTCTACCAGTTGTTTCTTTTTTTTTAGGAACAATTATTAGAACCATTTAATAAAAGAGTAGAATAAGACTGAGGCCATGCAAAGTGCACAGCTAAAAAACTCCATCATAATCATGACTTATTCCCTATAGGGCAAGGATGGGAGAAATATGCTTCAGGGAAAGCAACTCATATATCTGGGAAGATAATTCATTGTAAGTTAATCCAAGCATACCACAGAAATATCTCTGTTGGTGATTGTTCTGCATAGATGCCATTCTTGATTTGTGAGTAGCCAGCACCAGGGACTGGGAAAGAGTCTCATGTTGACTCATGCATTCCTTCATGGGTTATTCATAAATAAGAAGTGCTATCTAATTCTGCTAACAAAAATGCCTCATGTAAAATTAATAGAAGCAAAACCCAGAAGGATCTTTCTGCATTAAGAATCTGTCCCTCAAAAGCAGTCGTCTGATAAAGCTTTAAAAGAAATGTTCCTGACTACTCAGGGTGCTTGCAAAGGGAAAGTGCTGGGTACCCACAAGTGAACTACTAACTTTTCATTCTTTATTACTGAGGACAGAAGAAACAATACTCCAAGGAGAAAGATTCAGAACATTTTTTCCTACTGTCTGCATGCAATATGTTCGCTACTGAGACATTATCATGTTTGTTTCCTTTTACTTTTATGTGATTTCCAAGAAACACTAAAGCATCTAAAATCCCTAAAATGAGGTTTTCCTTGTATTAATAATAGGAATACTCAGCGCACCTCTAAGCAAAGCTGAGAGAAAGCAGTCTGAGTGATCAGGCTTTGTGTAATACTGAACCTGGCACATTTTTAGATTAAAGGGGATTGGTTTCAAAAGCACAGACCTCACATGCAAATCATCTTGGTAGCATCTCTTGTATTTGATGCTGAACTCAAATCAAAACAAGGTATCTGTTCCCTGTGGACACAGGAAGTCCACTGAGTATAAAGATACCCTAATGAAATCAAGCTCTGTGACTTATTCTAGTCTTCAATGCTATTTCTGTGACTGGTTAAGGTCTGTTTACAAACAAAAAACAACCCCAAGCCAAGAGATTGGAAAAGCCACGTTAGATGATGCTGGGGGACAGAGGTCAGATGCCTCTCTGGGGTCTGGGAGCCATTGAGTGCTGTCAAAGCATATGAGAAAGTACCAAAACTCAGGTCCTTCACAGCCTGAAGAGATGATCTCATCATTAGCTGGGTAGGGGGTTCCTCTCTTTTGTAGTATTGTGATGAGAGCTCCTGTCCCATCCCTGGCCTTCTGCACTACATTGAATAAAATGCTTATCAGAAAGAATACAACTCACAACTTATAACTTTTTTCTCTTTGATTTCACTTAGAACTCCAGGAAGGTTTGAATTTATGTGTGCACATACACACATGCAGAGATTATTTTTCCCACTCTGTTGTTGGGATGAAAAATAAATGTTTAAGACAGCTGTTGTACAGACCAGCTCCATAGATGGTGGAGGTTTGGTTTCTGCAAAGTGTGTGGGCACATTGCAGCTGAGGCAACTGAAGGCACTGAATGGCCAACACCTGAAGAAGATGCTTCACGAAGCAGGGATGAATTCTTTACCAGATTGAACCTGAATGAAGCTTACAACCTGGTCCCCAAGACTTTGATACTGATACTGATATTAATAAACTGTGTGAACTGCATGAACAGCAATGGTATTCAGAGATGAGTTAATCCACAGATTACTGGGAAAAAAATACTTAAACTTTTTGCTCATCACTTGAGTAATCTATTCTTATTAGTCAAGGTCTAAAGAAAGCAACAACCCTTTTTTTGTGCTCTCCACTGGATAAACTCAGAACTGTTCCAAGAACCAGGGAACTTAAGCTCCAAGGAAGAATTGAATTCCCTAAGAATTTCCTATTACATCCTGGTGTCCATGTATGGAAATATGGTGAATAAAGGCAAAAGTTACTTATCTTTCCTGGCAGCCCAGTCACACAATAATACACCTTAGAGATGTCACCTACAACAGGAAAACTACCTGTCATTTGATGCTGTCAGCATGAAGAGCACTAGAGGTAATTACACTCAATGGTACCAAGTGAAGAGATGCAGAGAAGGCCAGCCTGTATCCATTACTGCTTCAGAAACTGCTTTTAGGCCCATTTAAAAACAAGCTCTGATGGCACCTTCCTAAATGACCTGAAACTCGATCAGTTCTGATTTAAACTTCTCTGATGTTGTTCTGCACCATAACTCCTGTAATCGTTGTCTCTAGAAAGTAATTTTCAAAGGCTCCAGGACAGGAGTTTTGCAAACAATTGATTGTTTCACTCTTCAGCTAACCTGAAAAATTGAGATTGAAATTAGTTGCAGTCTCTGTCAAATGGCAACTTTTCTTTTTTTTTCTTTTCTCCTCAAACAATAGACAAAATAATTTCAGAGTAAAGTCCATTTCAGGATTCAAACCTTGCAATGTTTTCCTTTGGTTTTCAGGACGTTAATTTGTTTTAAAAGCTTTAAGATTAAATTTTTAACGTTTTGCCTGTCTCTTCTCCTCCTGAGGGTGAAACTACTTGCTGTATTTTACTCCTACGTACAAGTAGCTATGGTCTCCGTTATCCCTTTGTCCTAGTTACATTTTCAGTGTAGAGAAATGCTTCCTCCCTCTTGCCGTGCCAACTTGTCTGTCCTCTTCAGGGGAGACAGAAATCTATCACCCAAGGCTGTGGTTATTAATCTAAATTGAATCTCTTTGTTTTGTGCTCTAGCCATGTCTCTCCTAAGCACCATTTGGGAGAGGGAAGGTGCTGTCCAGCCAAAGCTGTCAAGAGCTTGTCGCTGGCACAGTTAGCAACATGATATCTTCAGAGGACCCTTCACCTGAGGAAGGGAAACTCCTGTGTATAGCTAGCTAAGAAAAATACTGTCATGCTAGCTAAGTCTAATGGACCTTGTCTCTGTCAGCTTAGCAAATACACTGCAATGCCTGGGTGAATCCATTGTCAGAGACAGCTCCCGGAGACTGAGGCACCAGAAGACTGGAAAAGAACATAGGTAGGGCCTGTCTTGAAAAAAAAGGGCAAAGAGATTGAAGAATAAAGACATTTAAACAGTAAGCCTAATTAAACTCCTGGAAAAAGCTCTGGAACACAACAAGAAAAAAGAAAAACTATAAGCCTCTAAGGAGAGGCTGAGTAACTGTCAATGTAGATTACTCAAGGGTAAAATATTTTAAACCAGTGTACTTCATGAACTAGGAAAACATTGGTATAACACTGGGTGGACAGGCTTTCTAAAAAAAGAACCTGCTGATGGTTTGTTGTCAAAAGGAAAAATGTCTTGGAAAATTTTCACGAAGTCTGAGATAACCTCAGTTTTGTTTCTGTTACACGTTTTGTTAGTTACTTTAATGGTAGAGGGGAGAATAGAGATATTAAGCTGGCCTATAAAACAAGTTGGTGGAGACTGTGAGACAGGCTCAGACTCCAGAATAAAATCAACAAATCAAAAAAGTGATCTCTGGAAAAAAAAGGCAGCTATTTAATAAGGACAAGTACAAGTTACCATGCAGGCAGAAATGCTTCAGTAAATACAGAAGGGGGAACTACTGAATGAATCAATGGAGTTATGATTTTTTACATCCTGCCCAGATGTGACCTTTAAATGACACTGAACCCATGGAAAAATCACATCCAGAGAAGTGATTATTCAAGGGTTGAACTGGAGGAGTTGATATTAGTCATTATGTTGCTATTGGATTGAAAGTCTGTAATTTCAAAACCGGTAAGTTGCTGATGCTTCATCTGGATTGCAGATGGACCCAGTTTCATCACTGATACGCAATACAGCAGGAAATGCTAAAACTGTTGGACTGATGTAGGTTATGGCTATTTCGGTGCCTACAGATTTCCACAGGGAGTGAAATGTCACCACTGTTACCCCAAGCCTTTAGAGGGGCAACACGTTGAGACGTGGGAGTGGACCTTCACAGAGGACAGCAGGCAGCAGCTTGGTGAAACATGGAAAGCTCTTTATTATCTGACTCCAAAGGCTTATATACATTTTGTACAGAGGGCCAAGATTGGCCCAAAGAGGTCACAACCTCCTGACTCCATTGGTCAATATGACCATCAGTCAAGTTCTCTCTCAGAGAACAAGAATGCAAAACATAGAGATAAATTCTAAGAATACTTATTGTTTACATGAAGCAGCGTGAGAAGCTGCTGCAAAGACTCAAACACTTTGAAACCAAGACATTCAGGGACGACACACCACATTAATTTTGTGGGGTTTTGCACTCTGCTTGATTCAATCCAAATCAAAAGGAAGCTTGCCAGCTGACAGCATACTGGGGAACTTACAGTCTGGACTGCTGCAAAGTTTATTCCTCTGCCCCATGACTGGGAAAGAGATCAGCCCATGCAGCAATGACTTCATTCTCACTGGTGGCTATGGGAGCACAGAGGACCAGATGTCCATTCCCTCTGCCCCTGCAACTGGCAAGAAATGCCTGTCAGTAGAAAAAACAGGATGTAAAACTGTATTTGTAACATTTTGAACAGATGAATTGAACTATAGCTCCCATTATGTACTATTACACAGCCTGTATGAGAGCAACACTCCTTTGCTGTGGTAGTAGACACTACCATGCCTTCCAAAATACAACTGGCTTTTCTCATCAATTCATTCAGCAGTAATCTTCACCTCTCTAACCCATCTGCCTCCTTTATGGCTGCGGTGGCAGGATGGCTGCCACACTTTGTCCCCAGATGTCTGCCACCCTACGAAACTGGCTATGTTGCCAAGACATGGCAGGTTTGTTGGCTATTCTAATTTGGTCTCTGAAATTCTTGGTAGCCAGTGCAAGCATAGCTTGTGTCTATGCAGAAATGCTGCCTGAATATTTTACTGAATGCTTTATTTCCAACATGGAGAACACTGCAATCCACAATGATCACATGAAACAAGTAGAAACTCCTGGGAGCAATAGACTTTGTTTACTGACAGTCTAAAGATAACTAAAAGATAAAATACAGCAGTAGTACTGGAAAGCAATGACTGCAGAGCAGATAAGACCTGCTAGTTGAAGGTATTGCTGAGAAAATGGCTAAGGGAGTTTTGCTGCCTTGTAGCTGGAGCAGGAGATTCCAGTGGTATCTAGAGGTTTTAGAAAAAGTTGGAACATGTTAAATAATGTGCAATTGTTCTATGAAATTTACAAACCCCACAGTATTTCAGTATCTGTCAGACCTCCATAAGTCTTTTGATTTCTCAATATCTTTCCCTTTATTTTCACTATTTATGGATGCCCTCCACTACAAAAGCCTAAGGGTACATGCTGAAAAATTTCCAGGGGAAGAATTCACTCATATTTTCTCATCCTTGCTTTTCAGGCCCAAACAAATGACATTGTGGGAAGACTGATAACAGGGGAAAGTTTCCTGGTGTTGTGGAAGCACCTAGCTAAAGTATAGTTCAGGGAGAAGTTGTTGTATCAATCCTGTCCTGTGTAAAAGCACAGCAAGAATTGCAAGCTGTTGTGCCTGGAGCTTCTATTTGTTAGGCCACACTGGGATAGACAAAGGTTTTTTGCTGCTGCCTCAGCAGAAATGACTCTCAGTTCAGGGACTCTACATGCTTAGTGAGTTGAGCATATGTTTGGAAGAGACAGTTAGTTAAATAACGTATAGCAAAGGAAGTTTGCAGTGGAAGCAAGTAATATTCGGAGAAGAACAAGTAGAAGAAATTTTTTTGACAAATACCTTCCAGATGCTGCAGCTTTCACATTTCTGTGCTCATGAGAGCATCTGTCTACACCAGTGTTTGATCTCAAGCAGCTAAAGCCGGGTGCTGAGCTGCCTGGAGCTGGGGAAGGCAGAAGAAACCATTGCTCTTCAGCTGCTGCATTCAGCGTCTTGATGAAACTGGCGCTTCCTGGCAATTGAGAGCCTCACAGAGGCTGTCAGGTGGAAGCGTGGCAGGACTCCCACTAATTAAAGCAGTCAGTCATTTTCAGTAGAACTCAAGGCCATTAATGTTTTGTATTCAACATTCCTCTTGCCCTCACTGCAGTACGGCACAGCCACGCAGAGGCACAGCCTGCCTTTGCTGAGGCAGGGCTCTTCCTCCTCACTTTGCTTTACTTGGGAGAGCTGTTAAAAAATGTGAGGAATTTTTCAAACTGGCATTTTCACAGGCAAGAGCAAGCTGTTTGGTGGGGCTGCCTGATAGCTACTTCCCCTCAGGGGCACACACTGACAGCATCCCTCAGAAAGGCAGCAGAAGGTGGTGTTTTAATGAAAATGTAAAATGTTAAACCAGTGTTGATGCTGTTCTGGACCTGAAACTTGAGTGTTTGGGGAACTGATGGCATCCACATACTAAAATAAGCAAATCAGCATTTTGCAACTCAGACCCATGCCATTCTTGGCTGATAAGATTTTGGAGCACCACTTGTAGCAATGCAAACTGGGCTGAAGGTTAAGCATTGGTCTACATCATGGTTCTCAATTCACTGGAGCTGGGTTTATGTCCTTGGGAAAATGTGATAAAGGAAATAAACACAGATACAGAATCATAAAGAGTTAGGTTGAAAGGGACTTTTAAGGACCATCTACTGCTTTGCAATGAGCTAGATCAGGTTGCTCAGAGCCCTGTCCAGCCTGTCTCTGAGGCTGGGGCATTGACTCCTTCTGTGGGCAACCTGTCCCTGTGTTTTACTGCCCTCAGCATAAAAAATGTCTTACTTATAAAAGAAATATAGGGCAACGCCCTACTAAAAGGTCTGTCCCAATCTTTCTTATAAAGCCCCTTTAGGTACTGGAAGGCTGCAATAATATCTCACTGGAATCTTCTCCAGGATGAACAACACAACTCTCTCAGCCTGTCTTCATGGGAGAGGTGTACCATCCCTCTGATCAGCTTCATGGCCCTCCTCTGGACTCACTCCAACAGGTCCATGTCTTTCCTGTGCTGGGAACCCCAGAAATGGACACAGTACTCCAGGTAGGGTTTCACCAGAGCAGAGGGGCAGAATCCCCTCCCTTGACACACTGTCCATGCTGCTTTTGTTGCAGCCTTGGACAGAATTGCCTTTCTGGGCTGCAAGTGCACATTGCCAGGTCATGTCCAGCCTCTCATCTACCAGCACCCCCAAGTCCTTGTCCTCAGAGCTGCTCTCAGTCCTTTCCTCCCTCACCTTGCATTGATACTGGGGGTTACCCCAGTCCAGGTGCAGGACCTTGTGCTTGGCCTTATTGAACCTCATGAGGTTCACATGGGCCTTTTTCTTGTAAGTTGGTTTAAGTGCATACACGTGACCTTATTCATAGGACAATTTTTCTACATTCATTTATTCATTCAAGTGGATATTTAAAATAATTTGCCAACTACCCAGAATCACAGTAATGAGGTTGCATGTTCACTGACTGCAGAAGAATGTTAGTAGCCCAGTGACAAAAGGCAGTTGAGCCATGAAATAGAGGAGCATACAAGGAGCTAAGCAAAAGGATCAGAATGGTAGCTGCAAAGATTTTAGCTGCACTGTGACAGGATGATGTATGTGAACTGAAGCAAATAGAGCTGGGGGAGATGTTTGTGGGACTATTAATTTTAATGCAATGCAAAATATCCAATGACAAGGAAGGAAGTTACACTTCAATGCCATAGAAGATGATTCAGACAGTAACAAAGGTCAGATGAGGAGAATCTGAGGAAAACTATTAAGACAGATGTCTGTGTGATGTCTCCTTATTGGGTTCTTGATTGGATCTGAACTAAAAGAAATGAAGAAAAAGGAGCACCTCTATTTTAAAGATGTGGTTTGAAAGATTACTTAGACTAGTCTAAATCTGGAACTGATGGCTAGGAAGAAAAACAAATTCTTGCTGTGACATTTCAGTTTTTAATATACAGGGCAAGTATAGGGCAAGTTCACATTAATGCCCATCTCTAATAGAGGTAACAAGTCTAGATCTGGAGTTCACCCCAGCCAGCCACATAGGGTGTCTGAAATACATTTGTCCAGATGATTTTAGGATTTTAAGATTATTTAATAGCAGTCAGATTTGAATGAATGACCATAGTCACTGATGGATTAAAGAAATTCAAATACGACAACCCCTGGCACGCTCCAGAATTATTCTCTGTGAAGAAGTCAGAAAGTGTGCTCAAAAATAGTATGTGGAGATTTAACACATGCTTTCTCGTCAATATTGAGAATGGTGTTCCCATATCTGCCACATGAACATAAGAAAAATAGTATATAGAAGCACAAGATGTGAAAATAAAAATAAATGAAGGAATTGCAGTGTAGGTTTAGACTGTACTGTAACCCTTCTCTGTGGCCTAACATTAGCTAAGTTTCAGACAAATCTTTCTTCTAACAGTACCATCAAAACATATGGGGCAAAACACGTCACTTCTAAAATGTGGGTTAGGGATTTTTTTTTGTGTGTATATTTTTTTTTTTAATTGCTGGCTTCCTTATCCTTGTAAGGCTGAGCATCTGTATTCTATGAATATGTTGATGTCATTCTATGGATGATTTAAGAGTCAGGCTCAAGCACTTCAAGATTTCTTTGGGTTTTTTCCATCAATTTTTTTCTATACAATAGGAAATTTGGCTTTTGTCAAACTATGTCTACTTTGTTCAGAATAAACAGCTATTTCATTCCAGCTGTCAAGTGAAGGTTGTCCAGCCCTACTAAGTGGCACAGAAGATGGACAGCTCTGACATCTGGAAAGCATGATGGGCAACCATAAAATTAGAATTTGTGTTCGAATTGCAGTAAGTGCCAGCATTTGATATTCATCTCTCGTAGATAAATGATTCTTTATATTTCTAGACAGGGAAAGTGGAAGTCAACAGAGGGACTTGAAATTTAGTAAACAAGACACCTTGAGCTGTTGGGGTGGGACCCAGTGAAAAACCAAGGAACATAACCATGGGATGAAATGAATGAAATAAATAGTGCCTTGTTCATAAAAGGGGCCAAAGTTTGATAGGATATGACACTGTCAGGCTGTGCAGTCTCAACACTGGACCAAACTGGGGCCAGGGGGGTGGAGCAGAAGAAGGAAATGTCAGCAAGCTCAGTGAACAGGGAAGCTGCAAATATTTGGCACTAAGCACAGAACAGGTAAGGATCAAAATGGAGTCTGTATTTTGGACTTTGTAAAATCAGGTGCATGATCCAGTGAGTTCAAGATAAAGAGAATGGGATTATTCCAAATAAGCAAAAGCAATGGGATTATTCCCAGTTTTGAAACCATATCTCCAAGATGTATTTAAAACCCTGGACACAAAGGTGCAGTCATTCAAACTTTGGGAATATCACCCCTGAATTAACATGTTAAGGCTTTCTCAGCTCCTCCAGCAGTACCCAATACCCTGACCCAGGACTAAACAGAATAAATAAGCCTTTGCAATAGCCACATCACATACAGTTTGAATTATCATCCTCCAGTCACTCTGGTGCTCCAGCAAATTAAAAGTCTCACAGTTTCTCCAGAAGGATTGCATTCCTATTCAGCATGTTTGTCACGGAGGCAGGAAGGCAGTCCTCCATACCAAGAAGCAATCTATTTCTATTAAATAAATGTATAATTTTATATTGTCCTCACCATGCCAGGTGCCCCTATTCATGACTTCATATGGCAACCTGAGTCTCTCTTTTCAGTGTCTGTTTATAATTTTTTCCATGTCCTCTGTATTTTTAAAGATCTTTATAATGCATAAACCTCACAAGTGTCTCTACAAGCACCAAAGAATTGTTTGATTCATTAGATAGATGCCGCAGACCAGAGAGCATCCCAGAATATAGTTTTATGTAATTTGTTGAGAACATTCAGGTCAATACAGAAGAATGGTTTGAAACTTGCTGAAACACATTTTTAAGGCTGTCCTGAACCAGGGTCACATTTCTCAATTTCCAAGCCATTATTTTAAGTCATAAATAATTAGAGCCAATAGAAATCAAATGTTCCTGGGGAAGAAAAGCCCCATAAAGCATAAAATATGCTAGTAGTTTACTTGTCTCAGAATTGTTGTCTTTTTACATCTACCTGTGCTTTTTAATAAAGCACGTAATCACACTACTGTTTTCAGAAGTTGCATACGCACATGTTTTAAAACATTTTATGGCACATTTGACATGTAAAGAATAAGGAAAACAATACAGTTGTGTTCAGGGAGACATTTCTGATTCTGATATCCTAGCTTTGCTTGCATAGCATTGTTTTTTTGATTTTTTTCCTCCTTGTCTGTATGGATGGCTTCATTCATCTTGCTCTGTACAATGCAAGATGTGTCATGTGAGTCACTGTTGAACTTGCTTCCCTTTCTCTAACCAGTCATATCAGTCTTGTTTATTGTCACTGCCCTAGAAAATGAGAGCTCCCAGCAACCTCAAACATTTTTCTTCTGTGCTTTTCAGGCATGAATAGACAGTGGGAATAGCAGAGGCTTCAATGTTACGGCCAAAGTACTGCTTTCTACCTTTCTGAGCTTCTGCTTCCAGCAATTACCCACCAAGAACCTGTTCCTATTACGCCCAAACAGGACACAAAGTCAGTAACAGGCAGCACAATATTCTATGTCTTACTAGGTAAGTGGGATATGGAATACAGACAATGAAATTCAGGAGAGACAAATGAGAAACCAATTAGAAAAGGAAAAAAACCCAGCCATAGTAATGAAAGAACAGATAACAAAGAAAAAAGTAACTACAGCGATTCAGTCAGAAAAAAAAATGTCTGTAGAAAAGCAAGATTATGCCCCATCAGGTTCTAGAAGCTCAACATTCTTTCTGTTTCTTCAGACCTGTGAATACTGCCTGGGGACACAAAGGAAGTGATAGGTTTTTAGTCATGTGGGACAGAGCTTTTTTATGGCCATCAGCAAAAGTCTTTCACCAACTTGGCAAAGAATACCAAGAATAGAAGTGGGACTGTCATGAGCAGCAATCATGGTGACAGTGCTCACACAGCTGTGTTCAAACTACTCAAAGTAAACCTGAGGGTTTCAAAACTTTTTTTTTTTTTTTCCCCTGGAGGGGTTTTATTCCTCTCCAATGCACTCTCTTCAATTTCTCTGGCATGTCTGCAGTTTGTCTTAGACAGTTTTTTGGGTCCCACTGGCTTACCAGAGAGTCAAAGCACAAAGCACAAAAAATTTTTCTTCTCCATCCTTCTGTATTTTAGGAGATAAAAGATATCAGCATTTGGACTTTTGGCTGCGCAATGTTTCACATGAATTAATTGGAAGCATAGAGACTACTGAAATCAAAGCAGCCAGGTTCTGTTGTGGTTTATTGATAAAAGACAACTGAAGAAGGACAGGAAAAAGGTCAAGACAGAGAAAAGAGCAATCAGTGTTTAGGATTTGAGAAAGTCTGTAGAGACAGTGCGTGTGTTACTGTGGCTTGGAGAAACCGAAGCAGCAAGGGGGCTAATCAGCCGAGCTCATTAATGGAGGAAAACAGAGACAGAAAGTGTGCCTGCTGCTAGGAGAGACTTCTCAGAGAAGAGCCTAGAGAGCCTGGAAAATGTCATGGTGCTACTGCTAACTCACTCCCTGCTGCCAGCAGCTGTGAGGAGCCAGTCCGGAGGAGAGTCCCTACACTGGGAGCAGCTGCCGAAACCCTGCTCCTGGTTTACTGACACTATGGCAAACACAGACCTATTAGAGGAAGCAAATTGTGGTGCAAAATGCTGGGGTGCTCCCCTGTGCAGTGGCAGGGGAAGCTGGCCCAGAGTCAGATTGGCCAAGGGCACAGGGGTTGAATTCAGGGGGAGCTCACTGAGCTGTTGGTGAATGGTGAATTAAAGGTGAGGGGCTGCCAGCAATCCCGGGTGTCAGTGTCTCCTACCTGGTAATGTCAAGAGCAGCAGTAGAAGTACAACCATAAGACAACTAAAAAAGAGGAGGCAAAGATTATTCTGCAAAGGTTTCCTTCTGACTTGACTGATGGCTCTGGGAGGCAGTAAGTGGATTGTGAAGCCTCAGCATAGGACGCTGGTCAATAAATAAATTTTTGTCAGGGTACAGCCAAGGTGAAATAAAAGATTGAGAAAAGGGCAGAAAAGGGGCACAAAAAAAGACTTCAATTCAGGTTTGGAGTTGGGTAGACACACAAGAAAGACCAGAACCTAAAAAGAATAAGAGTCCACCACTTTAGGTAAATCTAAAACTGGTGATATATTGAATATTTGGCTAATATCATGAGGCATGAACAGGATCAGCATGTTTTAATATAAAGTAATGCCCTTGACTCATTGATTGGACACTGGATGTGCCAGCAAGGTGCAGCCATAAAGACTAGCTGGAATAAATCCTGAGCCTAGAGCACTGCTGTGGAAAGGTATTGCATCTTCAGGAAGGACACTTGCAGGGCAAATGGAGAGTAAAAACATTGCATTGACTATCATGAGTGAAACCCAAGAGAGAAGATGTGGCTTGTTCAAGAGTTAAGAATGACAAGAGAGGGAAAATTACTTGCAGAGGAGTGCAGGTTGCAGTTTAACAGGAAGATTTCCCTCTTACCTCCTTGTCTGACTTCCCTGGCTTTCAACATCCTCCCCTGCCAGGACCACCTTTCTTACTCTTTCCTGCTCTCTGCCTGTGCTATGCAGTGTGGTACCAAGGGTATAGATGAACTTAGGACTGGGGCAAGAAATGGTGGCATGTCAGTTTGTGCAGGACACCATGGATCAGAGAGACAGAGGAAAGTGTCTCAGGAATAAAATATTCTGGGAAGAGTTACAAATACACACAAAAAGAGAAAACAGAACATAAAAGAGTGTGAGGAGGGAAAGATATTGAGAGGAGCCTGAGGGAGCAGAAACAGAGGGGCTTGAGTGAAAATGGGAAAGTTCAGAAGGGGAGAGGCAGAGAAGGGAAGCAGCAGAGGGAAGGAACAATACTGTTGTTTGGGAAGAAGTGAGGAAGAGGAACAAACATGAAACCAAGACACAAGAGCAACGGAATAGTATGAAATCAATAAATTGATGAGTTAAATGGACACAGGCAGGTTTTAGGCATTGTTCCCCAGAGGAAACCACATAAAACTCACTGCCCAGAAAAGTACATGTGTGAGCAGGGTGTTGTTACCCTGTTTTTACTGCTAATTCCCAGTTTTACTATCTGTGGTATCTGACTGCTTATGTCGTGCTCACATGGTAACACAACAGAATTATATGTCTAATTAAATGACCTTGTATTTTGCTAACATAACTTTCTCCTTATAAAATCTTGCTTAACCCAGAAGTCTGGATGTAGAAATCAGTGAGAAGATGAGGCACAATGAATTCCATCCACATTATGAAGTTCAAGAAAAGAAGCCTGTCTAGAAAATCAAGATAGCCAATAGACTGGCATGGCAGAGCAGTGGAACTTTCCCTCTTGCACTGTGCAGAAGTGTAGAGAAAACTGGCAGGATTATGAATTCTTGGAGTGTGTATCCATGGAAATTGTGTGGGCTCACTTCAGAGTTGGTGTCACAAGGTCCAAAGCATTTTCTAGCCAGAAGAGAAAATCTTGGTGGCTGATACAAGGCTGGAAGGCAGAACACGTGGACCTCAAAAGCCCTGAAGGAGTTTGTAACTGTTGAATTTCACCAATCTGAACAAAATAATGGAATAACAGAGAAAAACTGCAAAACCAAGGGCTTCTTTGCTGAACCTTGCCTGAGAGGAAAAATGGCCAAGAGCTGACCTGCAAAGGGAACATTTTGTGTGGTTTAAGTTTGGAAAGGAAAGGGAAACAAGCTAGGGTTTGGTGGGGGGAAAGCGTGTTTTCCACGTGTGTTTCTGACTGACAACTCTGTAAAGAGAGGCTGATGAACAAATGTGCTCAATCTTGGAGAATGGTTTCAGTTTACAGCTCAGGAGTGGATTCTCAGCTGGTAGGAATCAAATGAATTTGTATTGGCAGAATACCTGAGACCTATTTCTCACACGAACAGAACAAATGAATTCTACCCCATTTTTTTTTGGGCCTCTTGCCTTCAATTAATTCTTTTCATAAATGTATCATCAAGCAGCTTATCCTTATGTGACACAAGGGACATCATGTGAGGAGTTTGGCATTATCTCCTAGGTTAGAAAACACGTTATCATTCGAACTATCATAAGAAGTGACAAGAATATAGGCAAGATTTCACCTACATTGTTTTTAAAACATACTACTTTTTTCATAAAATTGGTGAGATAAACAGCAGAAAACGATGATCAGCCTGACTTGAAGTTCTGTGCAATATTTTATAAATCAAAACACACCATTAATTCATGTTATGAACTACTAGAACCAATGACAAGCCTTATGAGGGAATCAATACAGAGAGTGTTTTTAATAAGGTCTTAAGAATAAAATAATGGTTCTCCAGTGCAAAAGGTGTGTTGGGAATAGAAAAATATGAAATGAAGAACAACAGAGAAGCAGAAGTAGAAGACACTGATCTGGACTTGGAGAGTGAATGGTCCTAAACGTATTGCTCCTTAAATGGTAGTGGATGTCTGTGTCAAAAATATCTTTTTCATTTCTTTACCTTCTTTCAGGCAGGTCCTCTGAGCTGAATGAATCAGAGTATTAGTGGATATGCTATGAGGCCATTTGTATCCTGACAGGTGTGTGCAGAGAAGCAGAGGGTCTTACCTGCAGGTACTCCTCTGGTGCATGTCATTGCCTTGTGGAGTCCTATGGCAGCCAGCCAAAGAATGAAGGTGGAAAGTGGGCTCCTCTTACGCCTGTTACAGGCACTGGTGACAGATAGGTTCTTATCAAGACTGTAACAGTCCTTCTGTATTAGGATCCCAATCTAAATTTTTCTTGTTATTTCTTGAGAAGAAAAGTGTAGTTGGAAGTATGTGGGGATACTCTGTTTCTCCAAGCTTCCTTCTCCTGTGCTCCTCAAAAGAACATGAGGATGAGAAACACGGGGAATGATGGGTGCGTTTCCTGGTGTGACTTACATTGTCTGGTTGTGACTTAAGGTGACACGGTTGACAGAGGGCAAGTATTTCTCTTCTCCACACCTCCTGCAGGAACAGCTGTCCCCTAGAGGTTGCACCCTTTGGAAATCAAGTCACACTTTGTTATGAACCTTACAAGATCTACTTTAAAATTTTCGTGAGCTTTTACATGACCATGTAGGTTTTCAACTCAACGCATAGCTTAGTCTGTCACCCCCAGAAGCTACAGGCCATGTACACTTCTGTTTCCCAGCGCAGGCTCCCAGAAGCAGTGCTTTGAGCTCAAATCTGACTTGGTTTCTGAAAATATCATGATACTGGAATGTTTCATCCTCAGGAGACAGAAAAGATGTAGTACAGCTAATAAGTTTTATCTCCAAAATAATAGTGCTTACACTCTAGACAGGCTTTTATTTGAAAAAGTTATTTAAAATTCTAGGTGTTCAGGAACTTGTAGTATACTGGGAATTCTGGATCTCTAAGAATTTATCTTACACTAAAGAAACTTTTTTATGTTTAAACATGTGGGAAAATATTACAGTTTTAGTATGTGCCAATTGCCAATATTCCCTTGCATTCTTCAGCCGTGAGAAACAGATACAACTATTTTGGAAGCTATGGTAAAAAACCTCCCCCAAAACCAAAAAAAAACCCCAAGTTTTGAAATCTTAATGTTTAGATGTGGTTTCTGTGTAAAGCATTTACTTGCTTGTTCACTTTAATTTTTCAGCTATGTATCTGAAATGTTTATGCTTATGTAGAAAATACAAATAAAAACATACAGGAAAATAGATTTTAATGTCTAGAGTAGGAAAAGCTCAGCAGAAGGGTAATATTGGGCAAGAGAATATGACAAATTCAGACTTTCATGTCTTAGCAGGCATGAATAGGACCCAATGTCTATTGAAGATACCAATTTCAGTATATATTGGATCAGGCCTAGAAACCCTTTTGTTTATATCAAAGAAAGTGGGCATGAAAGCCCACAAGAAGCCTTTGGCATTCTTAGGGGCAGTAAAACCTGCAAGGTGTTATAGTTTTTAAAGATCTGTCTTTGAATCCAACAAAAATACAGCTCTTCTTGTCTTGGTTTAATGGATGTGCACAGCTGTTCTGAGCACAGCTGGACTTCCCATTCCACATGCACCTTTAAGATGTCAAAGGTGCTCCCTTCCTGCATTATAGGAGAAAATCAATATCTTTCACAGGTCTTCTGAAAAGGTAGAGAGTGTAGTGACAGGTAATTTTAAACAGGTAAGAGCCTGGTGTTTATGGCATCTCCAAGACTGCTTGTGTAAGTAGCAAATGAATCTGTCCTCCACTTTCCAAGTGAGTCCTGAAACACTGTTACTAGTTTTTCTCAGGAGGAAGCAAATTTGTACATCCAGGCCATCTTATTAGTTGTTCTGCACTGTACTGCACAAAAAAACCCCAAGCAAACAAACCCAACTCCAAATGAAAACCTTCTTTGTTTCCCATATTGCTAGGAGAGAATGATTGCTTAAACCATCTCTAACCCAGCAGGCAGGAGACATGCCCAGCCTGCAAGAAATACAGATTCATTTTTCTCCCTCATCTGACACGAGATTGGTTATACAAACTGTGTAAGACATTTTTCTGAGACAGCAGTGGGTTTTTCTTTTCAAAAACAGTGGAACAAAACTGATTTAAGATTTTGTTAAAATAATATTTTGGAATCCTTATGCCTCTTAGCTCCTTTTTCTCCCTTGCAATCCCCTTTCTTCTTCATCAGATGTAACCAAATAATGAGGATTTTGTCAGAATAACCCCAGGAAAAGGCACAGACCAAACTCAGCAAAACTGCAACACAGTAAAACTGAAATGCTTTGTCTTTTGTGTGTGTGTTCTTGCTATTTGTTTGCTTTCTTTTACATCATTACAACAATTGTGTGTAGCTTCAGGGCAAAAAATGTTTTAGTGGAAAGGGAAGGTCTCATACCATTGCACAAATTCAAAGATACAGTTAAAAATCCTGTTTCTTGCCTTCAGAAATATAAGTGTCTCAAAACAAATAAAAATTTAACATAATATAGAGAGTTCAAGTACCGTCCTTCATAAAAAACCTAAAATGGACCTGTTCTGACTTTTTCACCTGCTCTTTATTCTTCATATCTGACTCAGAGGGACCTTATTGATATCTTAAGAGGAACATCTTGAAATCTTTAAGTTGAAACATCCATGCCTTAGAATAGCACAGGGCATTTTTAGTTCCAGACTTCCCAGAACTAGTACGAGACAGCTATTTTTATGCCGCCAGATTTGCCAGCTCATCTTCCACTTTTTCATTCCATTGCTGGTATTCTCAGAACCTCCTGACACCAACTGAATCATTAGGGAGAGATCCAAATTACTCAAATCTTCCGGTGTCCTTTTGGTAGACCATCGGTTCCCTAGCACGAGTGTCTAGAATTTCTGGATTGCCTCTGGAAATGGGATTAACCATTGAGAGCAATCATCTAGCAGTGTGTGTCTTGAGATCTTCAGAGTGAGACTTGCCTGTGAAGAATAACTGAACATTTGAAAAGCAGATGGAAAAATCTCAATATTCTTTAAGACTATGGAATCCCACACAGTTTATACTATGCAAGGATGAGGAACTTGCTGGGACAGCCAGCTGTGAACATGGAACTGTAATACATCTTTCAGGAAAGCAGGTTCTAGATCAAATCTAGATCAAAAGAGCTGACAAAGGCATCATGCTCATCTCCTTCCAGCTTCCAAGGAAGATGACTCACAGTCTTTGTTTGCAAGAAAACCCAAGGGAGAATCACCTTGCTCAGGCTT
This sequence comes from Zosterops lateralis, assembly GCF_965231275.1. Lineage (NCBI taxonomy): Eukaryota > Metazoa > Chordata > Aves > Passeriformes > Zosteropidae > Zosterops > Zosterops lateralis. The sequence goes on along the minus strand of NC_139763.1, from coordinate 63,078,739 downwards.
CATTGAAAGAGGGAAATTTTGAAAAATCTGCAAGTGCAAAAGGGTCTTTTCAGTTATGAAATCTCTTCAGTTTCCAATTATACAAAAAATCTGTAGTGCAAATCCATCAAATCCATGTGTGATCTGCAGTGGACAGCAGCCACAGAAAATGAAAAATGTAAAGGTGGATTTAATTATAAATATTTTTCTGCTAATCAGTTGCTACCTTTAATATCAACAGTAGCTCAAGGCTGTCAGGGTTCATAAGGGTCAGCAGACACTTGGCAGAAAGTGCTCCATGCACAGATTTGAAAAGGGCCAGTCCCCAGACTTGTATCTTTGTGTATATTTGTAATGGCATTTGATATTCTTACCCTGATTCAAGGAAGTGGATAATAATTCTCCAAAGTGAAGTGTGCTCTGCTCTTTTAAGTCACTCCTCTCCATGTTACCCCTTTTCCTGGACAGAGTGTGTGGCATATCTTCAAAGCTCTGTGTGCAATATGCAAAGCTCTTTGGTGTGAAGTTTCCTAAGCTGCTGTGAAACATTTTTCAAAAATCTTTTACTCAAATAACACTACTTTTTCTTCAGTTCCTAATATGAAAACAACACATTTCTGCTTTATCTTTTTTTTTTTGTGTCTGTAATGAAACTTTAACTGGCTGAAATTTCTCCATGCTACTTATTTCTTTGAAAGCAGCTGATGTACCAAAGTATACTATATTAAGGATATACAACTGGGAGGAAAAAGAGTACAAGGAATCAGTTCCCCAAATTTTAAAAACACTCAAACTCCCTAAATCTAAAAGAACTTCGCTAAACACTTTAATTGTTGAAAACCAAGGGCAGGTAAAATAATAAAAAAGCAAATACTGCATCCAAGAATATACATTCAATGTAATTTCACAGAAAGAAAACAGGTTTAGCAGTAACATTTTGAAGTTATTAAAACACAGGCCAGCCCATTTAGGATAAATCTTGCCCAAGCATTAGATTTTAAGCAAAGAATATCAAGGTTTATTTTACCTGCAAATAAGAGCTGTAGCCTGAGCTCGAGTGCAAGGCCGAAAGAATAGTGCCCAAGGGCAAAGACCTTCTTTATCTAATTACCAGTACAACTGTGTTAGTATACTAAATGCTCCATAAAATCACCTTGCAAATATAGAAATAAAAAATGCTTAACCTTTGTCTCCAGACAGACTAGATCCACCTTCTAACTTCCATTTTATACCCAAGAGTCATGATATTCAGTAATCAGTCCTTGTGGAGAATCTGGAAAAGCTCTCCTTCACAGCCCCCTGTCTGTGGCCTATGCCTTAGCTTATAAAATAATTTACACATCCTCTGAGCCACTTAAAGTCTTCAAAAGTTTACTAACACTGTTATATCACCTCTTTAAAATGGCCTTCTCTATTCTCAAGTGTTTGTTACTTGCTCCTTAGGATCAGCAGCTGTTGCCTTCTGTGTGTGTGCAGCAGGAATTCTGAAGGGCTCCTGGGTACCACTGATGATACACAGCTGCTGAGGCAGATTAAAAAAAAAATGGTCTGGGTGAAACTGTGCTTCACTTCACCCACCTGCACACAGCTCAGGTGTCCAGCCTGGGACCACAGGCTTATTCAAGTCACTCATTGACTTGAATTGTCACAGCAGAGAGAGAGGGTCATCACCAGGTAAGAATTCAAATCACCTTGCAGAGGTGTCTTGCTTTGATAACATGGTAGGACTGAGAGCTCCTGGTTTCCTGGCTTAGGTGCCCTGCTTATCAGATACCTGTCTTCCCAAACCGAGACAGACGTTGGAGTGCCAACATCTGTGATCTCTGTGCATCTTGCAGTTGTAAGGGCCTTGTAGCACTAGACTTTGGAGGAAAAACTTCACCATTACAGACATTCACTTATAATTAAGCTTCGCAGAACAAAAGTTTTAACAATAAAGAGAATAAAAGATTCATTCAAATGGAACTTCTAATTTTTTTTCTGGAATGGTTGTTACCCTTATGAACACACTTAGCAATAATGAGAAAGTTATCTTGCTAATGTCTAAAAAGATTACAGGTGTTTAGATTTATGCTGTATTTAATTTAGTTCTACTCAGAACTATTGTTGTGATTCAGTGAAGAGGTACTTACACATAGGAAATATTTTGTATAATAAAAAGAATCAACAATGCAAAACTCATAAGTCCCAAACTCCCTTGCAGCTTAAAGCCGAGTCCGTGTCCTATGGGGAATATTTCCATGCTAGTAAACCATGACATCAGCCTCAGAGAGCTGCAAATCAGGAAATTTCTCCCAAATGCCTCCTCCACAGAAGCTTGAACAGTGAGCCAACCAGTTATGCTGCAGCTGGCATCATTAGCAGCAGCTAATGCCAGTACCAGTGGGCACAGTTTTACACCAGACTTCCCATTTTGATCCTGGAGGGTACCCACTTAATTTGTAATGATGTGTATTTCCCAGCAACAATCAAGTGCTATTTGCTCTGTTGGTCCATTTACCTGTCCTTGTAGCCTGAAGGGTATTCCTGTTACAGTCAAGGGAATTCTTGTTGTGCAGTGTAGAATGTTGACTCCAAGGCAACAGCACAGATTTGTTTCAGCATTTTCTATTGTGTTTTACTTCTACCTTTTTCCAAGAAAATACACTGGGTAGATTTCTTTTCATATTAGGTATAATTATCCTTCCAGACTTTTGTTATACAGTCCCACATAGTCCTGTGTGCAGCTAGATATCCAAACTCAAACCAAAAGGCTGACTGGTTCTGACAAGGACTTTTACAGAATTCACTTCCAGATGCTTCAGAAGAACAGAGAAAAAATGCTGAGAAACCTGTTCATAAGAAAACTGTCCTCTCTAAGTCTGTGTATGTCATACTTATGCACAACTTATATAAATAGATCGCTGTTATTTGGTCACATAAATGCTGGCTATACATAAAACCTCATCTATACAATTGCAGTCATTGTTATCTCATAAACTGATAGTTCTGTTTTCAATTTCATAGAAAGTTTGACCTTTGGAATAATTTGTGGGAATGCATCCTCCTTTTTAATGATGCTTTGCATCTGAAGGCATTTAATCTGACTGATTCAAAAATGTGTCACCGATTTGCACAATGCAACGACATGGATGTGCAATTAATGCAGTCTTTTGGTGAGGCAGTGTGGAATTATGATGCCTCTGAGGTACAACCCAAAGGGCAGGGCAGCCCAGGCTGGATTTTCAATGGCAGATTATAAGGTACATCTTCAGGACATGTATGTGTACATCTTGGAAGGGTTGTGAATCCTACTCACTGACAAATAACCCTGTATTCATAGGAAAATTAGGGAAAGATGGACTTTATTAGAATTAATCACTATAGTTCATATATTTGTAGAAATACATTTTTCTTTGCAAGTGATTCAGCTTTAGAGAAGGAAGTTTCCTTCTGGTCAGCTATCTACCAGTATCAAGAGAGCTGTATTTTCTCTGGGTGCTTTATTAAATGATTTGTGTGTTCACAGACAAGATTCTCTTAAGTGCTGCAGATGCTTTGAAAGATAATCCTGCTGGAAACTCCATATGCACTGAATGTAAAACCTTATCAAGACTGAAAAAGCTTCAAGAAAATCCACAACCTAATTTCAGCTACATCTGTGCTACCCTACTAATTGCTACTATTCTTTATAAAGTTTTAAAGATACTTCCAATCACTTGTTTCCAGAAAGAAAAAGATAATGTGATGCTTTGGCCTAATTTTATGAAAATGTCTCTTTAAATGTCTTCTTTAAATTTTTCTTCCAATCTGTCCTTGTCTGCAGAAGTGACCAAAATCCAAAATGTTTTAGTTCAGATTGCTGAAAAAGTAATGAGGATTAAACTGATATTGGGTTTATTGTTCCACTGATAACCTCTCAGAAATTATAGAGATGTTGCACAGCACTTTTCACCCCTTTTCCTAGGAAATGCAAGTGCTCATGATTCTTAAATTTTGTTTAGCACTGATTAGTCCTTTGAGATTATAAAAATAAATGCTTTTCATGCCCTACACCGTATTTTAAAAGCTCTATTCTCTATTTCTGTCTCTTCTCATGCAACTCCTTAATTTCTGCTACTTACATAAGAGAAAGCAATGGGTCTTCATTACCCCTTCCCACCCATACATAGAGTTTAATGAATTTAGTATAAAGTACCAAAATACCAAAGTATGATTAATTCTGATATAGAAATAAACAAAGTCAAGTGCTAGTCTGCCAAACTGTGGTAGCTTTTGCTTTCTCCCAGTGTGCTTTTTCTTCTAGAACATCTTGGAAAACAGAGCAATATCTTCCAGCATGCACTTCCAGCAGGTTGTACAATGAGTTATTGACCATTAGGAATAGTTCTGGACACCAGCATAGCCTCAGGCAGCTGCTGCTGAAGGTTTTCCCTAAGAATTGTTATCCATAATCATCTGAGGGTCTGACCAGGATTTCTAATCTCCCAGTCCCCTCATACACATCTTGAGTTGCACTAGAAGTCCTTCATGTTGGGATAATCCCGCCTGTTTCTTCTCCATACGCTTCTTCCCTCACTCATTGTTCAAAATCTTTTAATAAATTGGTTTTTGACCTCATGACCCAGTTATTTTTCAACAGGTACTAATAATTCCAGCTTGTATATGTGTCTTACCAAATACCAAATGACAGCATAGAGCTTCACACTCCATGACTATTTCAAGATATTGGACGAAACCTAGCAATAAACTTATGTTTTTCATCCAGTGCCTTTCCCATAATTGCAGAAACTTCTTTTTTTTAAAAAAATTATCTACTGCAACCAAATCAGCAAGCAACAAAAAAACCCAAACAAAACAGAGGAGGATTTTTTTTTCATATTATACTGGGACAACTGCAGTGGCAGAAATGCACTGCTTTGTGTTTGCTAAATCAGCGAGACCTAATGATAATGCAATGAAGTTAAAGGAAAAATTTATCAGTTTTTCATGCTTGTGTGAGGACAGGTGACACTGACTGCTACTGCACCTTCAAAACATCTGCTAATTGACATTACAGCAATAAAGGTGGGCGACATAAAATTCTATGCGGTTAAGTCTTGGTTTACCTCCAGCTATTGTGTAATAAAGTGAGAAAAGGTTCTGTGAGCTTTAGCTCTGAATGACAGTGAAGAGCATTTACCAACCCCCTGCAGTGCCTTTGTTACAGGAGTCTGTGCTCAGGATATGCAGTTTGTGGGTATGATTTGTTCCCAGATCATCTGATGCTAATAGAAACTTTCACAGGGGCAGACATGCAGAACTGGAACTAAAGCTTTAAAGAAATTTGAAGAAGCTGACTTGCACCATCCTTGTGCTGTGACTTAAAAGAGGGAAGGAAATTGTCTAAGTTCCCATAGCAGGCAACTGTGTGAAGGAATATGTCACAGCTCCAGCTCAGCCCCAGGTCTACCCTCTGATGTGCCACAGACTCCAGAGGGATGAACCTCAACACATCAAAAAGACATTTCTGAATAATATGGACTGAATGAGAGCCTGCATCTTAAAAATGGAAAAACCCTTTCTAAAGACAAGGCCTTTAGAGAATTTGTTCAAGGGTAAAAACCAATAAAGATCGTTAGCTAAAGGTCTCAAAAGAGCAGATTACAGGCACCAGGCTTAAAAGGATACAAGCAAGAGAAAGTCCTTGAATTTCTTATAAATGCAATAAATGTATATACATATAATATTTGGGATGACTAAAGAGAGGGATGGGTTTTTTGGAAAGATGAAGTTGTGACATTAAAAAAAAAAAAAACAACATTAAAAGTGAGGAAGTGGAAGGAAAAGCAATTATTTCTGAAGCATGGATGGGTCAGATAATCTCATGCTAAGCACAAAGCTATTGAAGTAATATTCTCTTCAGCTTCTTTCGGTTTCATCGAAGTTGTGCCAGGGCATTGGTGTAGCTCTGAGGGTCTACAGAGATGCTGCCTTTCTCCTCTCTTGTGTGAGACACTTCAAACATTTAGAAATAATGTTTTGGCTCAGACCCTCTTTCTTGCACCCCTGCAAATAAAGGTCAAGGCCAGTATTTGTTCCTAAACTGATTATCTGCTTTTGTAAGACTAATTTTTGTTTAGGACATCAGGGAAACAGTAATTTCTTCCTGTCCTTAAGATCTGAGAAATCCCAATCTTTTTTTCTAGCAACACAAGTATGAAACAGCTCCTCTAGCAACAAAGACATGTCATTCTGCTGCTGTCAAACTCTGAATCTGAAATTTAACTAGAAATGGAGTGATGTCATTGTGGTCCTGTTGACTTGTGTAATTCTATCTTTATAGAATTACTGAGCCTCCCTGATACTTCATGCATTTATTAGGGTTCCAAATGATTTCTAGACACATTTTTCCTTAACGCTAGTCCTGCAATTTTTTGATGTGTTTATGGCTTTCAAATAATTAATGTCATGATCACCATGTTGATGAAAAAACTTTCAGAAGGCATAAATTAGAAGTAAAATGGGATTTTGACAGTGATACAGGAGTCATGTTAACCCTCAAGAGAGAGTTAATGCCTTGTTGACTTGTACATTTACCCAAGGCAAATGCTATATCTTCTAGTCTGAACTGTGGGCACAGTGTGCTGTGAAATCATTACAAACCCACACACTTCAGCTGATGCAGATGATGATTCTGTGATTCTATGTGGGTTCACTTCTCCAGACACGATCTTTCCATAATGCAAAAAGCCAAGAAAACTTCTAAGCAGATTTCTCTCCTTCAGCACAGTCTGAAATTTTTGTAGGAAGAAAAAAACTATAAAGCTGGAATAGGAATTTCATTCTCTAATGCTATACCTGAAACACTGAAAACGTCTGATGGAAAGAGGTTCTGAAAAGTAGAGGTGACAGACGCCTTGATTGTTTATTGAATGTGTACTGTGCAACCCCCTCCAAAAAAATCTGAACTGCTTTGCCTTGCATCCTTCTCCCTGCTTTATTCCAATAAAACAAAATGACCATTTTGTTTTGGTGGGAATTTCACAAGACCTCATACTGACTTTGTCTATTTTGATAAGTGGCCACCCAGGATTTTACTGGATAGAAGTATGTAGTGGCTGTCATTAAAGCTGTCTGCCAGTTAGCAGGCTAATGTCCCAAGAAGTTGGTGGTGTAATTAAAATAGTGTGGGCTGTTATAGCCCACTCCAGAAGGTGAGGGTAACCCAGGTTCTTCTTAATAGCGGATTGGAGAAGATTAGAGTGGAAGGAGACTGGATGACCAGTGTTTGTAAGTATACACATGAAGGGTTTATTTTAGAACAATTTGGTTGCAATGAAAGCAGACATGTAGTCTTTTTGCTTATTGTTATTTACAGTGATACATCAATATGAAAGCATAAAAATACTTAAGAAAGTGCATAAGGAAAAAAAAAGAGAAAGAAAGAGAACCACCTCTAGATCTTGGGATGAGACTTGATTGTTACATCTTAGATACCCTCGGTCAAAGTGATGATCCTTTGGGGGTGGGAGAAGAAATCCATAAAACACAAAGTCCTATGGGTTCAAATACACTCAGGCTCAGTGGGAAGGTGGGAATGCCCAGATACCTCCTCCCCTGGTGGAGAGCTTTCAGTCCTCTGCTGGAAGGCTTTAGGAATGAGTCTGAGGGCACTTTGGGGACCTTTGATGGTTTGTGACACCTTCTAAGACATGACAGCTGCCTCTCATATCAGCACAGTTGAGCCAGGAATGCCCCATCAGGAGGGATGAAAACCCTCAAGACCTTTCCCAGGAGGAGGTGTGGGAGGAGTTTTAAAATGGAGTGACTTATGTAAGGGAGGGCAATTGGCATGATGAAAAGCACCATCCCATCCCACCTCACAAGGATCTGTCTCTTATGGTCCTCAAAGCCCAGCTTGTAGCCTCTGGTGATGATTGTTGAACCCCTCTGGTTTATGCAGACCAGAGGTTTGCCATTACACGCCCAAAATTCACCCTGTACCCTGCAAGGGTGCAAACATGGCTTCAGCAAAGCATCCTGCTCCTTCCATGAATGAGCAAATGTTCTGAGTCATTAATCAATAATAGACCAGTCTCTCACATGGGCAAATGCTGATGTTCTGGTGTGAGGCATTGGCTCTACCCTCAAATAGGGGAAAGTATTTGAAAGTAGTGACTTTCAAGAATTCACAAGAATAGAAGAATTTGATTCCTTGGTGAAGCAGATTTTTTTTGTTATAAAATGCTTATGAACTAGAATTTTCAGAAGAATAAAGACGAAAAATAAAAAGCTCCAACCCAATCCAAACAAACCCCAAGTCCAGAATGCTGGTAGTGTGATTGACAGAAAACATTTCAACAAAATACCGTCTGAACCCTCTTGTCCTAATGATCACCCCATTTTTGTGAGGGCTGGTATGGGAAAAATCCATCGCACCTCAGACAGTGACAAATGACAAATATCAGTCACAAATAGCATGGCATAGGAGGTCTGCTTGGGGTGACAAGAGGAATTCTGGGAGTACACATATTGGGGAGATGGCTCCTATTGACAGACTTTAAGGGGGATGAAGATAAGAATCAACAATGCATTTGTTTAAGTCTCACATAAGCAGTATGGACAGAAGGGCTGAGACAATGGAGCCCTAGCACACTACACAGACATTTCCATTGCTGCCTTTTAGAGGTGGTGGTAGGGACCCACAGAGGGAAGGATGCTGATTTATCCAACAGTGACAGGAGGCTTACAGGGTAATTAACCATTGTTTTCTGTAGTATGTTATGTTTAACTTTCCTGTTGTGATTATTATTCAAACATGAGGCTTGGGAAAGCAAGTGTGAAGAAGTGCTCTTGGAATGGCTCATGAACAATGCTCTTAGTGCTGAGTGTTTTCTTCTGCAAATGGTCTTTGTCAGAAGCTCATATGGATCTACAGAATCCACTTGTGGTCCCTACACTCATACTCCTTGCCAGATAGGTTCCCTAGCTATTTTCCTTGGCTGCTTCATCAGTACAGCTAGCTTTTTCTTACAGGCTATGCTGGATGCCACATAATGGTGTGAATAATTGAAGTAGTTTCTTTCCCTTCTCCTCCCCCAGATCTCTTGATTAATATTTTGTTGTATACCTTAATTAGCACTTTTCTGGCTTCTGGCTGCTTGTAACTCAGAGCTTTCTGAATAGACACTAGTAAAACTTTACACATTGCATTATGACAAATATGGCAAGTACAAACTCCTTACTAGATTTGCAATTATATCATGCCCACAGAATTCTATTAAAAACCCAGCATGACACTGCAGATGGTGAAATGGGGAATGGGCTGCTTCCTGTATGCATGGAAGTAATTCTGGTAAATCCCATCATAATCATGTTACAGAGTTGGACCATTAAAAGGAAAATAGTAATTGTTAGCCTTTTTAATAAAGTTTGTATTTTCTGGGGTTTTTATTTCAGTGGCTCAGTTTCCTGCCACTGAATCATACTCTCAAATGTGGTTTGTATACAAAGACACAGAGGAAACCAGTTCTGCCATAGTTTTTCTTCTGAAAAACACTTGTATTCTCTGCAAGAAACAGCCTTTGTAATTTCACTTAAAGAAGTTTAAAATACCTTAAACTTCTGCTTTTGGCTTCACACACATGTAAATTTATCCTGAATGAAGCCCAAAATACATTCACAATGGGTGAGGAGTCAAGTTTTACACAGTTTTGAAGAGGGTCAGGAGGAAGATGGCATTCCAGACACGGCAATATGGTCTCCTCTTCAGAAGCAATGAAGCCACCTCCAATTTTGTGCCTACTGATACGAATTCACTGAAAAAGCGCTCCTTTGAGACTCTGTGAACATGGCTTAACATAAGAAAGTGCCTACTTTAAGCTCTTTGCATACACCTGCCTTGCTCTTGGAGGAGGACAGAACATCACTAGTGTGAATTTATGTGATGTAACACTTTTCTTGACCTTAAAACTATTGCTTTCATGCTATAAGTTGCTAGTGAAAATTCACATTTTCTGGGAAAGAGTATATTTCCTTTTTTTTTTTTTTTGTTTGGTTGGGTTTTTTTTGTTGGTTTTTGATTGTTTGTTTTTGGGTTTTTTTGTGGTTTTTTGTGGTTTGTTTTGCTTTGCTTTGCTTTTTGTGTGTGCATATTGGTTTTTTTTTGGGGGGGAGGAGGGGTTTGATATTTTGTTTGTTTTTGTTATTTTAGGGGTTTTTTTTGTAAGGATCTGGGTATATAATATCTCTTAATATTGGAATGAACCCCTATAGCTAAACCCCTGTGAGGAAATATGCCTCCTTTATATGTCAAGACTTAGCAAATCAATTACAATTCCACAAAACGGAGAAGGCAATGGTACAGAAAGACAATAAACTAAGTCCACTGCTTGGGGCATGTGATCCTTGATGGAACACTTTTTTAAAAAAATATATATTTTTAATAGAGATTTTTGCTTTAAGCATTGCATCACTTGCTTGGAATGAAGATTATGGGAACTGAGACTTTACTGACATCAACTGCAGTAATATAAACCATCTACATTTATGAAAGAAGAAAGACCTCAGTAAGTGAAAAAAGCAATACATGTGTTCTTCCTGCTGAATAAAGCCCAGTTTTGAGGATAGATGCTTGGATGCTGTGCAATAATAATTTGTCTTTCTATAAAAACTGTCACTCTGTGTCCTATAAAAATTTAATAAAGCAGGCATGTAGAGCCAGATGGTAATTTCCTGTTATTAAAGCTTTAAGGGACAAATTAATCTCTCTAATTGTACCCTCCATTGACTTCAACACTATCTCTATTGACTTGAGTGAGATTACATTGCAGATAATTTGGATATGGGTTCCGGAGGGTGGGAACTGTTTAGGTGCCTTTTTGGGAGTCATCTGTGTAAAACTTCTACATTTCATGTAGCTGTGATGAATTGTCTGTATCTTTGGACACAACATCAGCATATATGTAGCTTGCACTACAGCTTTGCCCTATACCATGGAACATGGTGCTAAGGTTTTGGAAATAGCATGGTGGCCACAACTGGGATAAAGATTTATAGCGCTGAAACAATGTTAAAATGTTGCTGGGTTTGGAGTAGATTCAAATATTTCTGTGGAACTGTGTAGTGAAGATATACCCCAAGACCCATATGGCCCACAGAAGAAGAAGTTTAATAGGTTAATGTCTGTTCAGGTGAGAAAATGCAGATACCTCCCCTGGAGGAGGGAGTTTTACCCTGTCTAATGCAACATTGTTGATCATGTGCAGTCCTCTGGTAGAAAACCGCAGAAAAGAGTCCGAGGGTACTTTGGAGATCTTTTATCTTCTAATGACATGACCACTGTTTGACCCATGCTTAGCTCTTCCTCTGAACCTGTTCCATCTTCTGTCTAAATATTAAAAGAATAAATGGCATGAATTTTATTTTCCTGTGATCTGGAGAACAGATGCAAAGATTTGACTAGTTTTACATGCCAGCCATCCAGAATTCAAACTACTTGAGCACTGGTAGCTGCTGAACTGGAGTTTTGAAGAACCAGAGGGTTTGAGGAGGCAATGTGCACCCCAGGGGGCAGAGAGTGGGGCTGGACAGGGTCTGACCAGACCCCACACCTACTTCTCAGAACAAGCATCCAAATCATAACCAACCTGGGATGCCTCTAACTGCTACAGTCTCTAATGCTGTAGCCCAGTTGAGGAAATGAATCTCAATTTAATGCGAGTATAGAACTATATCAGTTGAAGATTTCTGTAGATACGATACAAAAAAACCCTCCTCTTTTTTTTTTTTTTTTTTTTTTTTTTTTCATAAAACAACACTGTGGTGTCTTTCATCAATGATATAGACCATTGATATTATACAGGACTGTCAGTGTCAGAGTGTGTGTGACAATCTGAAAAGTAATTGTAAATAAAAAACCCCATAGTTTTAATCTATTTCCTCTTCTCTGTGAACAGAGGATGTTTTTCTGGTTATAATGAAGATGAACAACTTCATCTCTGTGCTTTGCTCTGGAGATACTGAGAAGTGGGGAAACTGTGATTCCTCTTTCCTTTCAGAAGTTGCTTGCAATGTAACCTAATTAGTCCTGGTAGAAACAAAAGTGAGAGCAACATAAACTGCAGAAGGAATTCAATGTATCTTGCTTGACTTGGAAATTGTGGCCAAATATAGTAATTTGAAAGCAAAAGTATCCTTACCTTTCTTACTTTCCCTGAACAAGTTATTTGAATAGGAAAAAAAGTAAGAAACTTCCTTTCCCTTTACCACTTGAAAATAGAATTCACTTACAGCAACTTAGGGCTTTGATGAAGCCCTTATTACTGCTGAACAGAAACGTTAGAGGCAAAGGGATTAGCCACTGCCTGAATGTCTTGTATGTAATGTGCACTGCTTACAAATAGCTTGGAGAAAGTTGACAACTCATTAATATTTGGCACTAAAAACAAAACCAAACAAACCACAGAAGTTCTTTATTGAGCCCAAACAGCTGCAGTTGTGTACGTATTTCCAAAATCGTAAGATAATGAATTTTGTTGGGGCTTTGTTTTGTTTTGTTTTTTGCCAGAAGTTTTTTATTTCATTCTAAGATATGAACTGAATGTACTGCACTTTGCCAGTGTGATTAGACTGTCAATAATCAAAGTGAATGTAAGCAACAGAAATAAAAGATGTGAGAATCTGACACTTACTTGGACAAAGATTTTCAACTCAGAAAGTCTGGGTTTGGATAAAAACATATCTTGGGGCAAATTTCAGGATTGTAGGTGTACCACTGGTTAAAATATAAAGATGCAAAACTGAAATTATGTTGTCTATCTAACCCAGTGAGGAACTTCACCCTGTTTCAGTGTGGCACAAGAAGGACATTGAAAAGCAGGTCCTTGGCATGCAGAGCCACGTGGGGAGGAAGGAGGGAATATTGGAGCAGGTGGAAAACAAGTTGTTATTAAATTGCTAAGGCCATTAATGTGACTAATGCCATGAGTCAAATGAAGAAAAGAAAGAGACAAATCTCAGGCTCCCTAAGAGATGCCGGTTTTCAAAAGGTGTTGGGGTGTGCAGATTGTGAAACTCAGGCCATTAGAAATGTATTTCCATTTCTGGTGGAGGATAGGTTGAACTTAACTACAAACTCGCAGGATCATACCTAAGTCTCCTAAGCCTGACTCATAGTGTGGAACAGCCCAGGCCTTTATCCTTGTTGCTTGGATGGCGTGAGGAGTCAGAGTCCAGGCCACAGCACGTGAATAAGGACAAAGTGATTGTCCAAGGCTTTGTTACTAGGGGAAAATGGGTCAGGAGGATTGCCATACTGAGGAACAACCTTTTGCCTGTCCTCGCCCCTTGCTCTTCCCAGCCTGATGTTACCACAAGATGCACTGAACATCACTGGTTCTTTTGGGACACCAGGACTTCACACTTCCTTTAGAAAACATGAAGAATTGTATAAATTAATGAGGGCATAGAAATTAATGTCATGCTTCTGTTGCTAGGTCCTGTGTGATTTCTACTCTGGCTCACAGGACAGTTTTGCTACTGCAAGTGATGGGATATGACAAATACACTGAACTCCATTGTTTGCCTTTCTGAGATATAGGGATTAGTATAAATCATGACAGATCTTGTATGGTCCTGCAAAGTCAACCCTTGGCATCATAATCCATCAACTTGGCTGCAAAGGTTTTCCCAGTGTATCCTCTACAATGCACCACCATAACACTCCAATGGAGGAAATACAGATTCGTTGCAGGGCTGTTTCCTAATGGCTCCTACATGTACAGTTAATTGAAATAATGCACTAATAATTCCATCTGAATTCCTCATTTCCAAGAGCTACTCAGGAGTCAAGAAACTGAAGTTATGACTGCTTTAGTTTAAAATATCAATTTTTGCCTTTGGTCTTTTTTGATGGTGGGATCTGACAGACCAAAATATCTTTTGAGAAAAATTACTGGAAAGCTATTTCCAGAAAGCTACATGACAATCTTTACCCATCTTTTCTTTATCTTGATATTCTTTTTGCAGAGTCAATTAGCAAGATAGCTATATCCATTTACCTCTACGTAGTGATTGTTAAAATTTCCCAGAACCTCTTTTTTTATCATAAATGTTTTAGTCTAGTTTAAACCTTTCATAGGATGTACCCTGAAACAATACTTGAAGCTATGAAATGTGCATTTTTCCCTTCAAATCAACATTGCCTTACTTTGGTGCTGTTCAGAATTAGTAAACTGAGGGTAACTTAACAGCTCACTGGTAAAACATATGCTGTTTTCCTTTCTGTGAAATGTCCATTCCAGCTGGGCACAGAACAGAATCCTTCACACTGTCAATGAAGAACTAAAGGAGAGACCCAAGGAGGCTGTGGAAATCTGCAGCCTTGGTAGTTTTCAAAACTTTACTAGACAAGATCCTGAGGAACCTGATTTAACTTTGTGATTTCCCTGCTTTGAGCTAGAGAACAGACTAGATGATTTTAAAAGCTCCTTCCAAACTAGGTTATTCTGTGAGTCGATATTACCTGCACAAATTTTACTGTGGGTTTTCGCTGGCTCCTGGGGGGAATAAAAGGGAAATATCTTATGCATAAAAGATAGTGAGTATACCAAAGTTAACATATTTATTCTCAATAAAATCATTACCAGAGGGTACACATCCCTGGAGGGCATTATAAAATCTAGTTTAAAATGCACCTTGGACATCCAACTCAAACACACGGACCTTCTGTGTACACTTCATGATTTGCAGAAATGGAGTAGCTGCCTTTGCAATGTGGTGTGTCATAAAAAGTTTTCTTTGAGAGTCTATAATGACCTTTAGGTAAAATACAATTTGAAGTGTATACTGTAATGAGTTTTCAGGTACTCACAAAGTAAAAGCTTGTGACTTGAAAGTCAACTAAAATTCTTACACAACTTCTTAGAATTGCATAAATACTGTTGGAATACTATTAAAGATTCCAGAAGATCTTCAATAATTTAATAACATCTACAGTTGTCTTTGACTTGGTCTTTGCAGATGTCATGCAACAGTTCTGTTGCAGAGGAACTGAGTCCAATTTTTCCCTTAACAAGACAACGCCTTTCTAAAAGTGAGGAATATATCCCTTTTGCCACGGGGGCAACCTACACAGAGCCGAGACTCATCTCAAAAGGGAGCAGGCTCTATTTTGATTCTGCTTTCTCTTTGACAGCATGCAGGTAGAAAGAGTTGAGGAGCAGCTGGGGAGGGAGATGAGGCTCTCTCTGGTCATCCTGTGCTGGGTTCAGAGTGGCACTGGTCAGCACTACTGTGGAACATACTGGTCTCTGATGGATTTTACATTCTTTGTTTTATAGGACATTAAGGCAAAATCCTTCAAAATGAAAGTGCCCAATCACAGAATCACAGAATGTGTCGGTTGGAAGAGACCTTCAAGATCATTGAGTCCAACCCAGCCCTAACACCTCAACTAGATCATGGCATCGAGTGCCATATCCAGTCTCTTTTTAGACGCATCCAGGGATGGTGATTCCACCACCTCCCTGAACAGACTATTCCAGTATTTAATCACTCTTTCAGTGAAAAACTTCTTCCTAATATCCAACATGTATTTCCCTTGATGCAGCCTGAGACTGTGTCCTCTCGTTCTGTCAGTTGCTGCCTGGAGAAAGAGACCAACCCCCAGGTGTCCACAACTACCTTTCAGGAAGTTACAGAAAGTGATAAGGTCACTTTTGAGTCTCCTTTTCTCCAGACTAAACAACCCAACCTCCCTCAGCCGTTCTTCATATGGCTTGTTTTCCAAGCCATTCAGCAGCTATGTTGCCCTTCTCTGGACACTCTCAAGTGTCTCAACATCCTTCCTAAACTGAGAGGCCACAACTGGACACAGCACTCGAGGTGTGGCCTCACCAATGCTGAGTACAGGGGAAGAATGACCTCCCTGCTCCTGCTGGCCACACCATTCCTGATCCAGGCCAGGATGCCATTGGCCCTCTTGGCCACCAGGGCACACTGCTGGCTCATGTTCAGCTGCTGACCAGAACCCCCAGGTCCCTTTCCTCCTGGGCACTGTCCAGCCACACTATCCCCAGCTTATAATGCTGCAGGAGGTTATTGTGGCCAAAGTGCAGGACTGAGCACTTAGACTTATTAAATTTCATCTTGTTAGACTCTGCCCATCCATCCAACCATTCCAGATCTCTCTGCAGAGCCCTCCTATCTTCCAGCAGGTCAACACACGCTCCAGCTTAGTGTCATCTGCAAATTTACTAATGAAAGATTCAGTAGCCTCATCCATGTCATCAATGAAAATATTGAACAGAGCTGGCTCCAGCACAGACTCCTGAGAGACACCACTGATGACTGTCCCCAGCTGGATGCAGCACCATTCACCACCACTCTCTGGGCCCGGCTATCCAGCCAGTTCCTAATCCAGCAGAGAGTGCTCCTGTCCAAGCCACGCGCTGCCAACTTATCCAGGAGTGTGCTGTGGGAGACAGTGTCAAAAGCCTTGCTGAAGTCCAAATAGAAAACATCCACAGCCCTTCCTGCATCCACCAGGCGGGTCACCTGGTCATCAAAGGAGATCAGGTTGGTCAAACATGACCTACCTCTCCTAAACCCGTGCTGGCTGGGCCTCAGACCCTGGCCATCCTGTAGGTGCTGTGTGATGACACTCAGTATAAACTGTTCCATTATCTTGCCAGGTACTGAGGTCAGACTGGCTGGTCTATAATTACTGGGATCCTCCTTCCCTCCTGAGGGACCTGACCCTTCTTCCAAAAATGATACATCCTCTTTTTATTCCTAAGTTCCTCCAAAACCTCCTTGCCTATCCAGGCTGGGCATTTGCCTCACTGACTCCTCTTTTAGCACACAGGGACAGTCTGTTCCTGTGCCCTCAAAATCTCTGTTTTGAAGAATACCCAGCTTTCCTGAACTCCTTTGTTTTAAAGGGCTGCTTCTGAGGAACTCTCTGAATAAGTCTTCTAAATAGGCCAAAGTCTGCCCTTTGGAAGTCCAATGTAAGAGTCTTATTGGTGTACTTCCTGATTTCACCAATTATTGAGAACACTCTAATTTCATGATCACTCTGCCCCAGTTGTCCTCCAACTACCACATCTCCCACCAGCCTATCTCTATTTGTGAACAACAGATATAACATAGTCCCTCCCCTGGTGGGCTCTCCTACCAGCTGCAACAGAAAGGTAACATCCATGCACTCTTAAAACTTCCTGGACTGTCTCTTTTCTGCTGTATTAAGTTCCCAACAGATGTCTGGCAGGTTGAAGTCACCTAAAAGAACAAGGGCTGATGATCCTGAAACAGTCTCCAGCTGCTTGTAGAATAAGTTGTCCACCTCTTCCTCCTGGCTGGGTGGACAATAACAGACTCCCAGTAGGATGTCAGCCTTGTTGGCCTTCCACCTAATTCTTACCCATAGGCATTCAACTCCATCTTCATTAGCTTCAATACATATGGTGTTAAAAACCTTCTTAATATAAAGGGCCACCCCTCCACCTCTTCTCCCTTTCCTGTCTCTTCTGAAGACCTTGTAGCCATCGAGTGCAGTGCTCTAGCTATGTGAGTCATCCCACCACTTTTCTGTGATGGTGACTACATCACAGCTTTGCTGTTGCCCCATGACCTCCAGCTCTTCCTGTTTGTTACCCATGCTGCGTGCGTTGGTGTACATGCACTTCATCTGGGCTACTGATTTCACCCCTAACTCAGGCTTAGCAACCTTGGGCCTGCTTCCAGGCAGCCCAGCTGCATCCCCTTCCCCCCTCAGACCTAGTTTAAAGCCCTCTCAACGTGGTCTGCCAGTCCATGAGCTAAGAACCTTCTACCCTTAACAGAGAGAGGTATCCCATCTGGTTCCAACAGAGCAGGTGCCATGAAAGTTGCTCCACGATCAAAGAATCCGAAATTTTGTTGATGACGCCAACTCTTAAGCCAGTTGTTGATGATGTGAGTTCTCCTATTTCTTCCATCGTTTTTCTCTGCATAATGATGCTTGGGATGCATGAGCAGCCCTGCCCTGTGGCATAGGTACATTTTCCAGGATGACTGAAGTGTTACTGCAGAAAACAATCACTTGGCTTGTGCTCTTTGCCAGGCAATGGTTCTCAACAGGAGTAAAACAAAAGCTTTACTTTCAGAGTAAAGCTGAAAACGATCTTGAATTGAACAAGAATTGATTTAGTTGCCAGGCTTAGGGTTTTCAGACTGTCAGGTCACAAAAAGAGATGTTTTCCAGAAATCCCCTGGCAGAACTGTAAATAATGACACACCAGGTTGTCAGTGGTCAGGACAGTCTCTGTGTGTGTGTAAATAACAAGAAAAACATCCCTGGTACTAATACACTGAGCACTTAAACAAAGATTAGAAGTCACAGGGGTGTCAAACAGTACCCACTGTGTTGTTTTCTGTGTAGCTAATGGCTTATCTGGACACTGTCCTCAGGAATTCGCACACTTCAAGAGATGAAATGATTTATTTTGCTGTCAGCAAAGCCTTAAATTGTTTCTCCTTCAAGTCTTTAATACACAGAGCAAGGTTTGAAAACATCAATTTTCTTTAAGTTGAGGAACATCCTCTCTACAGTGAAGGAAAATGTGTATTTTGGCTAAAGTAGCATAATATCATTCACCTGGGATCCTTCAGTGCAGAGACAGTAGGAGAGATGCAGCACCAGGGAAACTATAATTCTCTCCCTACTCAATGCTTTGAGCCTTAACTGAACCTTCTCCTGTCAATGTAATAATTACCATATAAAATATTCTATGAGACCAAATTCTACATTTGTTCATTACAACAAATAAAGTTGCAGAAATGTTTTGGGTTTTATTTTCTTTTAATGCTGTATTTCACCATGTAAGTGTCCCAGAAATCCACTGACAATTCACTGAGAGGATCCACCCAGAAAGATTTTGATCTCTAAACATGACAAGAAAAATCATGGTTACTTCAGTCTTCCCAGTGTCACATCCTGTACACGTCCATTACTGTGGACTTTTATTGTAAGAATTGTTTTTGGGAGCTTGAATAAGAAAAGGCTTGAATAAGAAAAGGAACTGGGTCTCAGTTCCACAGTGTGCTTAATTACATCTGTGATTGTGGGCCTGCTGATTGAGATGGGATCAAAGTCATCAGTTTAAATCAAGCCTGTGCTTTGGAGCGAGAGTCTGTGAGATCATCTCCTACCCATCGCATGCATCCAAAGCTTTAAGATTTAAACATATGGCTTTATGAAATGGCTGCAACATAATTTTCCAAGGTGAGTATTAAGTAGAATGAGTTGGCAATATACCAAATTAATTTAGAAGACTACATAAACAGTAGTCTAGACAGAGCTGCAGAATTTTTTTTTCTCCTGCTACACTCATACATCTAGTGTTCTCTGTAGGAACTTTTTATCTCTCCTACTCAATCTATTTCATGAAAAATGTACTTGAAATAACATTAAGGCTTGCATTTCCCAATGCTTCCTACTCCTCTTCACAGCCTAGTGATAATGAAGAGGAAGTTTTGTTCTGGGCTGTTTCTCAGCTTCTAGAGCACCCACATAACACACACATGTGAAAATGACTCAAAAAGTGATGAACAAAATCTCACTACATCTGCATCTTCCTCCTAATGACACACTTTTATTCATTTTTCAAGCTGCAACAACCATGTCAGTCCCAGGATCATTACAGCCCTTTAAATATTCTAAACAAGGGTGAGTTTTGCAGTATTCATGTAATTAATTTAGCAACAAAAACTTTTTAAATGTTTTTAACTTATGACAAGATGCTGGCTGAGAAAGAACCATCAAATTAAAGTATTGTAAAAAAAATTAACAAACATCCACCACAGGTCAAATCAGCAAGAAAAGGCAAATAGCCCAGTTTTCCCACTAAAGTGAACAAGTGTTATCATTTTGGAGGATGAACTGATGTGTGCACAGCTGTGCAGCATTGGTGTGGGAGACATCACTACTAATCTCCAAGGCTTCTTTGCAAAGCATGTGTAAGAATCGAGTCTGGCTTCTGTTGTAAATCTCTCTTGATAGTTTGGACATCTTTAAGTCTTCTGGCATGCAAAATTATCTGTGCTTTGCTGATCAGCTGCTCACTTTGACTGCAAAGACAGGAACAATGAAGATTGTCTTTTGACTGCAGCACTTGGTTTTCTCAGCCGAAAAGAATGGATTTTGTTCTTGTTCTGCCCTTGCAGGAGTTACTTGACCTTGCAGGGGGTAAATGACCATCCAGGTACAGTCTCTGTGTCCTCCCATTTTTCTAGCCCCTATATTCTCTTATCATTTTTCTGCCTCTTAATTTTTCACAGCACAGTTTTATGAAATGTCTTACTGCTTCCCACATGTCTCATTCCTGCATTTGCTTCCCCTCTACAAATCCTTCTTCTTATCCTCTCCATGTTGTTCATTTGCCCTTTGCTTCTCACTTACCCATCTGGCACAGCACTTGGACCAATAGCTTCCCACAGCTTGGCTAAACAAGCAAGGCAGAATTTTCCCCAGTATTTTCTATGTGTCAGTAGACTAGGAAGTAAAAGTGCCTTTTTTTAACTGGTAGTGATTGCTGAACCAGGTCTGATCTTGTCAAAACACCACTAATATGATGCATTTCACCCAGAACTGATTGAAGATTCATATCTTCCTTCCTTCCTTGATCTGAATAATACTAAGACCATTAAAATTTTAGGTTTGTGACCTGAAAATTCAGATAAACCACCAACTCACAGGGATTTCTAAAGGAAAAATTCCTTCCTGACCATGTGACTGCTGAGAACTCTTGATAAAAAAGCAACGTCAATGCTGACATACTGAAATTGTGAGGGTGGTGGTGGTTGAGATGGTTGGAAAGGAGAGCTTGGATAGATTGCTGTCTTCATAACAGGCAGCTTAAAAGCTCTTGGATACTTGCGTGGTGTAGAATCACAGATGTTGAAATTTTACATCTCTCTTCTAAAGTCCATCCATTCTGGCATGTTTTGAATAAATTTTAGGCTCTACCAAATGATATTCTTTGATGGAAATCCAGAAAGGTATTTTCATGCAAGTTGGGTAACTCAGGAGACTTCAAAAAAATCCTTGAAAAGGTAATGCAAAGTTTCTGGCATTTCTCGAGAGTGTTCTAGAGCAGAACTGAAAAACAGACTCTTGTGTTGTCCTCCTCAGATTTCTGTACCTCTCCAAAGACCCCAAAGGGAAACCAAGAAGGCTGCATTCCCAAGCCAGATGCTTGAACTGGTGTCCCACTGCAAGGGGCAGCTTTTCCCTTATTTTCTCTGAGAAGCCAACAGCTTGGGAGCAGTGCATGAGGAAGCAAACTAAAGACCAAAAGGGCAGGATGTGAATGTATTTAAACAGCAGAGAGAAAAGGCATGGATGCTTTCTGTAGCTCAAATGCTGGAGAAATCTCAGGCAATGAAGAGAAGAAGCTAGATGAAGTACTTTCAGCTTTCTAGTAGTTTCAGGGTAAAATGACTGCTGTTAAAATGTTGTGTTCTAATCTCTAGGCCCATTAAACAGATTAGTTTGGATTCTGGATGTGAACATAACCTAAGGGTGATGGTGTGGATATGCAAATAGTTGCTGGCTGCCTACAACGCACAAGGGTTTAGGATCTGTGGAAATGTGAATTTCCAACAATGAGCTCAGTTTAAGGGTATGGCACTATGTGTGATTATATACTGGCTTGGAAGTAATATATAATATTATTGTCAGATTTACCTGGGAAACCATGGGTAGCATAAGCGAAGCCTTGTCCAGGAAAACTCAGTGTAAGGGTCACCTTATACCCCTAAAGTTATCAGCTAAAATATTAGATGATCTGAAAGAATAAGGTCATACAGATCTCTTGGGAGCTGACCAACCTTTAACTTGTCATGAAGAATAACTCTTCTTTATTTAGTTGTTCCTTCTTAGATTATCCTACCTTTAAAACCCACTGCCTTCTCATTTTTGTTCTCCCAGTGCAAAAATAGCAGTAGTTATTGATTTGCAGCCAATGTGATTTTTTGTTTGGATTTTTTTGTGCATTTCATAATGCTTTATGTGAAGAGGTTATGTTCCAAAATTAGGAGTGGCAAAAGGAAGAGGAAATTTCACCTGGACAGCAACATCAAAAAACACATGAAAAAAAATACTGGGGAAAAATGTTGCACTGACAATTGGGAAAAACCAAATTTGTAGATTAAGTACATGGGTCTGAGGTTACTGGAGTGCTGGAGATAAGAGAGTTTAATGTTTCCACTAGAGGAGAATCTATTACTTTTTGTAGATGAGTTTGAATAAAGAGCTATTTAACTTTGCTAACATTAGAGACTGGGTAGTTTCTACTTCTGCAAAACCGAAACCTCTTGGCAGGATTCTTTTGCTGACTTGTCAAAAATACTCTTATTTTAAAAAAATAAAAAATGAGAGTTTTTCCTTGATTTTGTGAGCCTGTCTATATCAAACAGTAAGTACAGTGAAAAATGCAGAGTTTGGTTTTCACTAAAGACATCAGAAGCACAGAAGAAGAGTGGGGGCATGGAGTTCCATCCTTTTCAGAAGAAGAGGTAGATGTGGACCATCGATTCTTCCAGGGACAGAGCAAATACTTCATGAAGTTTCCTACTGGATTCTTCTAAGTGAGATTGAAAACAGCATACTTTTTGACAAAATGTCAAGGGAAATATAGAACTGGGATATATGGCATTTGGATATTTCTTCTAGAACTGCATTTTCCAACTAAATTTCTTACAGAATTCATTGCAAATATAGGACAGAATACCAACTTTCATCACACAAGCTAGAACTTTAAAATCTAAGAAACAATTTGAACCTGGAGATGCTGAAGATGTTTAAATCTTTTACTGAATATAGGGGTTTAAATAACAGCCAAGGAAAACATGACTTTCCTTATAAAAAGGTACATGGAAATAAAAATAGGAATCTCTTTGCTTTGAAAACCTTTAAAACCAGCTTCAATATTGATGTGCATCTTAATTTGTCAAATATCTGCAAAACCAAAACAAAAAGGGAAGAGGTTAAAATCGACAATATATAATATCCTTGATAAAGTATATTGTACAGCTAAACATGATGCAAAAGGAGTAGTAGAGTAGATTTTAAAAATATAATTTTGACCAAGTAAAAGCTTTTTTGAGGTTCTTCTAATGTGTTCTGCACTTCTTTACACTTCCCTCTATTATTTTCCACAGGGTAGAACAGAGCTGTCATGCAACACAAAGGAAGTGGGTTAATAACAGCAATTATACAGAATGTTTGAAATAGCAGCATAAGGAATGATCATGTCATTCTTTCCAAAGTGTACTGTACGAGCCTTACTTGTGGTAGAGCTCAGATCTATCCCTCTGAAATAGGCAGAAAGTAGGACAAAGCTTTGTGAGGAATCAGCCCAAGTGTGTGAAGGAAGTAGGATTTGCAACTTTCTTTGAAACAATATGTTCCTATGAGCCTTTTTTGTTTGCTTACACAGCAGAGATGTTGAAAAGACAGGATCTTAATCCAGTTCCTGGAAACACAGAGCAGTGGGAAGCATTATTGTATGTTCTTAGAAGTGCTGCTGAAATCAATGAGTACAGTCTGATTCAGAGCTGACATTTCCTGTTATTTGTTAACTGGACAAACTGCCTTTACAAGCTTTTCTCATTAGCTGCTTCTTTTCTGGCATGCAGAAAAGTAGCTTCTGCATTTTTTGTCTTTGCTCTTTCCTTCTGATTTTTAAATATATTTATTTATTTAATTCATTGTCCAACACAGACACTCTAAATCTCTTTGCTCTGACATGTAGAGCAACAAAATCACTTGCTGCTCAATGCATTCTGATGACATTATGGATCTGCTGCATCCAATAGCAGTAACATGTTTCCTCAGAGTTCAAGGTATATTCCAACTTGTTGGCAAACTCTGCGTTAAAAACAATTTAGGCACATAAATAGAAATAATTATATTAATATTACTGTACTATGGATATAATTCTTGAGCGTTGTAGATCAGCAAAGATCTAGTGATGACAAATCAGGGAAATTATGCTGATTTATTCCTTAAGCATCAGGCTCTACTTAGAATGATGACAAACTCTGACACAAATTAGCCATTTTTTTCTGATATATACCACGGAGTACTATCTTGATGCAACAATGATTTCTGAGCTATATCATTGCTCATCCTTCAGTGGATTTTACTCAAAACGTAAGAGAATTAATTTTATTCAGAATATTCTCTACATTAGCAGTTCTACCATGTTCATCACAAAATATTGCCTATGCAGGAACCCTACAGGAAAATGACATTATTGTTGATACTTTTACCAAGCCTACAACAATATTCGAGAAACTGACACAGACTAATGAAATGTATTTAGCCCAAACATCAGAAATGAGTCCACATCAGTCATTAAAGAATACCACTGGGAAAAGATTTATGGATTAGTTTGTCTCCATATGTCTCTGCATTGCCTGTGTATATAATACAGTTTCATTTTTTTAGGGAGATTGTTTTATTAGACACCTGACTTTTACATGCAAGCTACAGGTATTGAACCCATTTTCTGTCCTCTTTGGTAAAGAAACAAATGTTTCTCATATTTAGACATGATCGAATATTCCCTCTGAAAACAAGGATATAAAAGTGGAGCTGGATCATCTCAGGCTGCATGTTTGAGTATCCCTTGTCCCATGTCTTGCATTGCCATTTGCCAACATTGAATTACCATTAAGAATGGGTTTCCCAGCACTTGGTATGCAGATCTGGAAATACCATAGAAGGGCCACTTGGGAGGGATCCAGGCATCTAGAGATACAAGGGATTGCAGGGACAGTTGCACCACACTGCAACTTGTGCCTAGGATGTGTACCCAAATTCCTTTTCCAGAGAAATGAGGGTGCAGGAAGGTAGGGCTGGTTGCCACTCAGATTTCTGCCATTCAGCTGGGACATGGCTGACATTTGCATTGATGAGGCTACACTAATGACAGCACAGCCCCCGAGACTGGAGGGACCAGCTTCAGAGGGTTAATTTGCAGACAGGGATGTGAAATTCCTGCCTTTGACAGAATAGCCTGCCCTTACACTCAGTGGAAGAAAAGGCATCTCCAGAGAGTGAGACATCTGACTTTTTTCTTCTGCACTCTCTCGGCACCCAGTTAGAGGATAGTTCTGTCAGTCAGTGACCAAAAAAAAGTTTGAACATTTGAGACACATGAAGATTTGCCAGGAGAGTTGTCTTATTGAGGAGCTGACAAGGAGGTCTTTGTCTGAAGCACCCATTTTGGCTTCAACCTAAGGGTGTTGCAGAGTTACTGTGGGTGGCCAGAGCTTCTTGGGTGCAAGCAACAATGTGGAGTCTTTGGCCCTCTGTTGCTGAGGACAAATTTCTTTCTTTACTCCCAGCCTGCTTCCACCAAACCAAGATCAATATACAAAAGGAAAAAATTGGGACAGAGCAATATCTCCAACTCAAACTACTGTGTTTTTTAAATAATTCAGGTGATAACAAAAGGTACTCTTGGCAGATAATATTATTGTACTAGACTGGTTAATGGTTTGATTTTTTTATAGGGTTGTTTGGTTGGTTTTTCAACAGGATACAATTTTATTAGCATCGAGTACCTTGAATGTAATCTACAAGGCACAAAATAAATAGTAAAACTGACTGGTTGTAAAATTGAGTTAGTTTGAATGTTCTTCAGCAGTATGTAAAGTTTTTGTTACCAGAGCACTCAACATCAATACAGAGGCAAATAATCATTTAGTAGGCATTTAAGCATTTAAGAATCCATGGGCTAGTTCTATCTTTGGTAGGATCAATAAAATCACTTGTACTGCATACGGCTTCCTCCATGCAGCAATTCACATGAAGGACTCAGCAATGGGGAAGTTCTCCAGTGTGTCTGGTTTTAAATGTTCCTATTCCTGCTGCCTGCCCAGGAAAAGAAGTAGGAAGATAGATGAAGGTAATTGAACAGTAAGAGTAATGACACTGTAATTTAGAGTAGTTAAAAGGTAGTGGAAAGGATGGCATTAAAAACAAATATTGAATGTATACACATCTGTAGAGTTGTAAGGAAAAACAGTGCTGTGGCAGGATGTGAAATGATGCTTCTGTTGTCCTGAGCTTTCCAGTGAGGCATGGGATGAAATCCTACCTGGAGCTGAGTAAGGTCCCTCTGCCTTAATTAGTATTCTTTAGTACAGAAAAGTACTATGCAAAGAAAATAGAATTATATTCTCCTATGGTCTTCCCTTTATGTCTCTAAACTACACCCTATCTTATGATATTTTCATTATCAACTATCTGATAGCTGGTAGGGAAATGCAGTCTATCCCTTACAATAAAAGGGAAGTAAAAGCTTGTTACAAGTAAAAGCTGTCTCTTTAAAAGACATTGAGCATTACAGCTCTAAGATTTCCCTTGGCAACTATTCAGGCAGGCTGCCTAGTGGTATCCACACTCCTGGATGAGGGTTATGGGATGCCTGTGTGGAGCCACGCAGAGAGGACATCTAAGCTGATAAGAGGTGCTATGGCAGTAATGTCACTGTTGCCTCTCAGTATCAGATGTGCTAATGTTCCTGCTGGAAAGAGGTGCATGTCTCTTTTGTTTTTTTTTAAAGCTGAATTCACAGCTTCACAAAGTGCAAGAGTTTCTAAATAAAATTATTTAAAGTGCCGAAATCCCCAGCTGAACCCCCACCAAACCAGCAGTCTTGCAAGGTAGCCGTAAAGGATTTTATTTCCTTTCTTCCTTCTCCCCAGCCCAGAGATGAGGGATAATCATTCTGAGCACACATGGGAGAGCCAAGCAGCACCCACCAAATACAGCCTCATACTTGAAGCAGGTTCAGATAATTTCAATTGGAGAGGGAAATGAACTCAAGACCAGCACAGCCTCAGCAGGTGTATTGACCAAGAGATGATCAGACACATTAGCAGGACGTGAGAAAGAGAAGTCTGGCTTCTTCTAGAGCAAAGAAGCTGCTGCACACTTCCCAGCTGCACTCTGAAGACACCAACTGATTTAAGTACAGGTGGAAGGTGGAATATGTGTAGGAGTATGTGTGTGTCCTTAGCAGAGACACAATTGTGTAGCTTCTTAGCACTATCTTGAGGAGTATTCTGCTCATGCCCAAAAAGAGATGTCTAAATGTCACATGACCTTTAAAAATGAAAAAGTCTGGGCAGTAACTAAGAAAATGGGAGTTTAATTAGGACCCAGCTTAGACATATACCATTTCTCTATGTCCTTTCATGCCTCTGGTGTATTAAACTTAACGACAGTTGGCATTTCTCCATTTTAAAGTTGTTTCCTAAAGTATGTATGTATGCATATATAAATATATATATACATGTATTTCTTGGCACACTGAAACTTTCATCCTCCCATTTCAAATTTTCCCTCAAGTCTCCCTGCTTCTGGGTAGCCAAAATCCAGCAACTGTGACCCATGAGATCTTATCCCCTTCTCTACATCTTCAGTTGCTCTGTTTAAGATGTGCACATGAAGATGCAAAGACAGCTGTTATTTTGTTCCCAAAACATTAGAGACTGTTGTGGAAAAATACTGCACAGATTTCTCTCATTGCTACTTTCATGATGTTCTTTCTGCTTGATTTTTTGTGTCTTAATCTTCTCTGTTCAACAGCTTAAAATTAGAAGTGCTGGTTTTTAAAGAAAACTTAAGAATTCCACTACTGCTTAAGAGATTCCTTTTTATGGACTACATACTTTTTTAGCACAGTATAGCACTGATGCCACAAGTTATTTAGTTAAAACATTGAAAGTAGAGAAAACAATGTAGGCTCAGTTCTATTGCATCAAACTCTAGGATCTGAAGCACATTCCTCCTAATCTCTCTGTAGACAGAGGATATGGAAGATATGTTCCTGGAGTGATTGATTTTCCCCTAAAGCCCAAATACTCTTGGAGATGCCTGCAATTCATTGTGGATAGCATCAAAGCGTGGGATGCAGCACCCTCAGTTAGATGTCTTGCATTAGAGGGAGGAATGTGGATTTTAGGTGCCCCTGCTACTCACTGCTCAAGACAGCATCCCATGTCACTGGGGTATCTCACTAAAACAGATGATCTGTGGCTTGCTTGCAGACCTAGAGCCTTTGCCCATTTTTCTGGTAGTTATGCTACTGTAAACATAACAACAAATGGAAATAAACAATTAACTGCAGGAACACAGCAGACTTTCTCCCTGTTGGACAGCTAGCCAAATCTTGTTCTAACTGGTGTTAATACAAATAACTTGTTTCTGTCGACAGAAATTGCTCTCAATTCAGCTTGATATAATTATAAAAGGATCTGTACTGTTCTCCAGGGTCTCTTCAGGTTTAGAGATTTTTAAGAAATCAAGAGCTGTCATTATCATTTTTATATAGTTTTTGACATTATATGCTATGTCAAGCTAAGAAACACCGCACCACCATAGTAGTGGGTAACAATATGACAAAATTATTTCTTACATAGCACTACAAATGACTGATTACTCATATTTTTGGGATTTAAAATTATAAAAAAGACAAGTGTCTAGAATTTTACGAGGAAATCAAATAGAAGCTGTTAGGTATAATTATTTTATATTCTTGAAAGGAACACAAAATCTCCAAAGTTAAGGGCTCTATATACAGAACAGAGGATTTTAAAAGAAAATAATGAAGAAATCTACTTTTTAACCTTGTATCAGCTGATGTCCTGCAATTATCTTCCACTCATTGGAGTCTGTGAGTCTTGCAGCCTGATTATAGATAGTTCTGCTGTTGTAGAATTTGCATTCGTATTTTGACACACTTTTTTTTTATATAGCAGAAGGAAGGTGTGAGCACAGACTCCAAAACCAAATGTTGATGCTGGTGTGTGCAGGAACATGAGCACCACAAAAAAATACTGCTGCTTTTTCTAAAAGACATTCAGACTGCTTGAAGATACAGAGCTCAGATCCAGGAAAGCTGGATACCATCCTTCTCAGTTCTGCGTATTGTTGGGAAACTTTACTCAAAACAGAGGTAGGGCAGTTTTAGGGCATAAGTTTAAGGATTACTGCAAAATTTAGGTGCTTAACCTCTCTCTAAAATTCATCTGTGCAGTGGAGTACATTTACAGCAAGACCTAGTATTGTTTGCATAAACAAAAGTCAGCCACAATGTTTTTGTGACTCTCCAGATGGATGTCTAAAATGTCTTGAGGCCTTCTGGGTCTCCTGATTTGGAGGAAATTGATAACGTAGGTATTTACTTAAAGAAAAAACCTTCTGGTATTTGGGTACACACCAAGATCCTAAGCAAGGAGCAAATGTCATCCCCTAACACAGGTGTGCTCAGTGTCTGGGGCAGCAGTCACAGGCAGCTGTGCCAGAATCTCTTCTTAGAGATGGTTGCCTCCATTCAGTTTTTGACAGTTGAATTCAGCAGAGGCCTGAGATTTGAGCTCCCCTGAGGTTTGGGTCTCCTGATGTACAGCAGTGCCAACACACAATAATGGTTTGTTTCAGTTTTGCTCTTCAGTAGGGAGAGTTAAAAATGAGCATAGGAAGGTTTTTGATAACTTTAGAATACTAATTTTATTCATAGCAACACAGAGGCCAATGAAGAACATGGTGACAGCCTGGAACACCATGTGGTGTTCCTTGTTTTTCTTGCTAGAGTAGCTGGAAAACAAAGGTTAGGCTGGGCTGTGACTCTCTCATGAGTGCTGCAGCAGTAGTTCTTGTGCTCCACCACTATTTGTTTATTTTAGCACCAAAAAGAAGACCAGAACAGACTTTAAGAATATTTCTTCTAAAACAAGAAAGGGAAGACGTAGCAAAACTGCAGCCTTCAGCTAATTTATGTTTATAAAGTCATGCGCTATATTTCATATACAAGAAGGGGGAAAAAGACCTCTTTGAAGGTAAACTTCTGGTTAGTAATTTCAACAAATGAGAAGAGGTGTTTCAGGGTGTCCAAGACAGTCATAGGGATTTGGCACATATTACAAGTGCCATCCTGCAGAAACAGCTGTAGAGGATACAAAGAAATGTACCAAAAGGCACCAGAAAGCTAACCTATCCTGTCCTGGTCACCATTATCCAGCAATTTCTTCTTCAGTGAAAATCAAAACCAGATTGTTCTGTTTGAGTTCTGTGACCTGCAAGAGGGCTTTCTGAGAAAAGAGTCCAAAATGTGGCAGTACTGAGGGCTGGGGAGCAGCCTTTCAAGGGTATCCTTAGAAAGATTTGCTGCAATTCTACTCTTCAGAAATAGTATAAATGCTATGTTAGCGACTCTTAGGTGTCACTCAGACTTTTTCATACCTTGATTACTATGTTTCACGGCTGGAGGATGGTTCAGTTTTGCAGTGCTCTGTCAGATACTTACTGGCATAGTAATGTGGAATTCATATTGAGCTCCTGAAGTCTTTGCATTTCCCACTGCGTTTACAGTACCCACCCATCAAGAGCACTAATTAGAGGGAAAACATAGCTTATACCAGTCTTTTTTTTTTTATAGCACCCCTAAGCACAAACTTCCTATTCCTAATGCCCTTTTCTCTCATTAAAATCCAATCAACTAAAAGTACTTTTTATTAAGTGGCTCATGAACTAACTTCTTAAATTTTCGAACAAAAGGATTTGAAGGCTATGGCCTGCTTGAAACATTTGCCAGCAGTGTACCTGGAGAAAGAAGAGGTATGTGTATCTTCAATTCACAGGAGAGATATTGGGAAAATAGCCTCCAGAAAGGATGGCTGGTGTTTCAGAGCCTTGGTACCTGCTGTTCAATCCCACCATGAATCCTCCACATTGATGTTTGCAGCTTTGGAAGAAGAAAGTGAAAACAAAAGGCCAAAGCAATGACAAGGAGGAGAAGCATATTTAAAAAGTGAGAACCAGAAAACAAGCAAAAATGAGTCTTTGCTGATACCAGGTGCAGAGTAATTGTTTCAGGAAATTCTCCTGTCAGAAAAACTCTGCCACAAATGACAGGAGAATGGGAAGGCAACTCCAGTACTGGCTAGAATATTTGCATTCTTACTTGTGAAATAGTCTCGCATTCACCTAAGTAAAGCATTCATTTAAACTGAAATCCTGTTGCGGAAATGTGCAACACATGATCAGCTGGAAGGTGTCATAGGACTTGGCCTGCCATTGCTGATACATCATCTCAGGGCTTCAAAGAGATTTATTGTCACTTGTGAGTGAAGAGGACAGACACACTGAGACACATTTCCTATGCCTCCTCCAAACCTATCCCCATAAGTGCCAGTCTTCTTCCTTAAATCCAATTTGAAGCACTGATTGGAAATTAAAAATATTTTTACATTTTTTTAAAGAGATCAAAATAATTTTTCTGCGAAAATGAGGATTTTCATGTTCCTGCTTGTGGGATCAAAGCCAGCCTTGTCCTGGACTGGGTGAGTTTGTTTTCCCCTCATGCAAGTTACTATTCAGAACATTATGGGCTCCTGAGTAGCTTAGCTATCACGTGGTGATGTTGATGGAGAAGAGATGTCACTCGAAACTCCAGGTTTTAGGTTGCCTTCTAATAAACAGCACGTAAGGCTGGTGCAGGCTCGCTCAGGAAGGAGAATACAGCTGGACCAAAATGCCTGTCTGTGAATCCACACGTGCCAGGCAGCCTGACAAACAAGGTCCATTATTAAAACCAGAAAAATACATGGAGACACGGCCTGCTGTCCTGCTCACAGAGCATCATGTCTAAGTAGCTGCCCTTCCAGACAAACGCCCCTAAGGGTGAACAACTCCCCAGAGATAGGCAGCCCTCTCTCTGATATGTTGCTTGGCATTTGGCATTTCAGTAGGAGCAGAGGGTTAAATGACACTCAGAACCTGCTCTGACTCCAGATTATGAGCATGGAGAGAAAAAAAGGAGGAGAGTTCAATTTTGCTTTTATTAGATCCTCGCTGCCTTATTTTTTTTTTTTTTTTTTTTTTTTTTTTTTTTTTTTTTTTTTTTTGGCCAGGTTTTTAAAGGCAAGAGCCTTAGAGCAAAAGAGGGAATGAGTCACAGCAATAGCTTCTCATTAAAATAATGACAAGACTTATAAACAGAGGGAGCTCACTTGGCCAGTGTTCCTGCCATCCACAACACTAAGCCATAAGAAATGAAACAAGAAAAAAAGTCACATAGTGTGCCTTGGACTAGGTGTTCAATTAACCTTAAACTGGAAATGCTAACATTTGATTTAAAAACAAGATATACACTTGCACCAGTTGCCTTGTATGTGCATAAGGTAAAAAAGAAGTGAAATCAAGTTTTAAGCTCTGCAGTTTGCACCTTCGTGTGTATATGCACTGGGTAGTAGCACCTCTGTTGGACTACATTTCCAAAGGCGAGGAGTTTGTCACTGTTTTCATTCCTCTCTTTTTAATACCAAGTCAATTACAGAGGTATCTCCTGGGTTATGGTAGGTGCTGAACACTTCTGAAAAAATACCCTCTCAGTAAAAGCCATTATTTGCCAGCCTGATTCCATAAATATCAACCTGCCAGAAAAAAATGAATTCTGCAGGGCCTCATCCTAAATCCTGCCTCCAGAGAATATTCCCTGTTTAGTATAGAAGTATACATGAATGATCTTCATCCAAAGAGATTAAAAAGGAAATAAGATGTTAATTTGCAGAAAACATCTTATTGCAAAGCTGTTCTAGGTCTACAGTGTCAGCCACAAATTGCAGGGAGAATAAGATCTTTGGAACTGAGAAAATAATACTGAAATTGTTTTTAAACCACAAACACTCAGCAGGGTTCAAACCAGACTAATTTTCAGTAGTGTTCCTAGCTAATATTTACAAGCTTTTCAAACTGAAATTTTTAATTGAAAGGAATGAAAGCTGCAATAATAACTTTGAAACATTTTGATAACATTTTATTTTAGATGTGGACTTGCAGTTCCTGGTATGATTGACAAAAACTATGGACATAGCAGTATTAACAGCAACTAGTTTTAAAGCAAAGATTTGAAGAACAAGTTTTTCTAGCAACAACTGCATGTAATTGAGTAAGATCTCTACCCTCTCAGACTGATAATTTTAAGTGTTGGAGCAATTCATGTTGAAGCCAGCTTTGGCAAAAGCATCTAGCATTTGCAATGTATCTTTTTGTCTCATAAATGCCTTAAAAACAGCAAAAGCTCCTTCAGCTCATGGTTAATGTAAAGAAAATGAGGAAAAATGTTCCATTCATTTCATCTCCTTTGTGTAAAGGCCAAGGTTTAACAGACAAAGAAGAATTATGTAGAATTTAACTATTTTTATAACTGGTAATCAGAACAGCTCATCTATACAAAGAATCTTAACAACAGAAAATGAACAGAATGTTAAAAGCACTAAAATCTGTAAAGAAATGTAAGGCTGACACAAAAACAGCCCAATAGATTAAATGACCCAAATATGTGGTCTGTCCATTAAATTTATCCACTACAAAATGGACAGCATTTCTATATGATAAAACATGACAGTTGAGCAATCATTTACTCGTGGCATTGCTCAGCATGCAATAGAAGTACAAGTAGAAAAAAAAAAATTCACTAAGTAGCCTTTGCTAATAAACAAGGCATTATTATCCTGGCAATGGAAAAATTAATTGCAAATAGTTGAAGTGGGGTTTTAGGGGTTGGGTAGGGGGCTGCTGATAGACTGTAACAGAGATATTTTTGAGCCTGCAGGTAAAAGTAATTTTCTCTACTGTTTTTTTGAGAGAGATGTTTCAAAAGTAGTAGCTAAAAATAAAAGGACATCATTATTATCAAACACCATCAAGCTGACAGACACTTCTGTATTAAGATGCAAATAAAGTCTTCATGTCACAGATGATGACTCCTGTTATTTTCAGTTCTTTGCCAAACTTGAATGTTTTAGGGCAACAGTTTTCACAAGAAGAAAGTGCCTTAGTTTGAACACATTTTTTTAAGCTCTCTGTAATGCCATTTGGCCTTTTCAAAGGGAGGGATAAAGGAAAATCTCTTGTTTTGCTCATCACAAGTTTTACAACACATTTTTTAACTAAGCCCTGGCACTGCCACACGACATGTCCAAGATGACATTCATCTCTACTGACTTGGTACCAAAGCTATTTGTGCAATCCCTGTGCAAGTTCATTGACATCTTGGCTTCAGTTCCAGCCAAGGCTGATGTGTTCAACACCTTATTTGTCTTTGCAGTATATATCTCCCAGACCTCTGTGCTTAGTGGAAGGCTTAAGTTGCAGAGGAACAAGCAATGCAGATAAATTGGATGCTATTTGAGAGAACATGAGCAATAAAAGACTTTTTTCAATTGTATTTGAAAGACTGTGCAAACTGAGGGAAGTCTTTGACATCTGAAAAACTGCATCCTCTCACCAGAGAGTGGAAGTCTTCATCAATATACAGACACGCAATGTTGTACAAACAGTCAAAAGTCTGGTATTTTCTAAATGTGTTTGCCATTATACTCATCACCATTTTATGCTATTGTTTTTGTAGTTTGGATTGGTGAAATCTTGCAGTAAGCATTGTGCCATTCCTAGCTCTCAGAAAGGCATCCAAGTGAATGGAGAATGTGCATGGAAAACAGTTTGATATGCTCATCAGCTGAAACTGAAACGAAATTCAAATAGCAAAATTCAAATAGTGCTGTTAAAAAGGTAAACACCTTCTAAAGAAATTTTAGTTCCAAGTGGTTTAATATGAAAGAAACTATGCTATTATTGCTAAAAGCACACAACTTTGCTCTCTTAAATACTAAGAGAAAAAGGAATGTTCATCTCCTTTCCCCAGGTTCAAATTTTTCACAGCAGTATG
The DNA here is from genome assembly GCF_965231275.1 of Zosterops lateralis. Taxonomy (NCBI): domain Eukaryota; kingdom Metazoa; phylum Chordata; class Aves; order Passeriformes; family Zosteropidae; genus Zosterops; species Zosterops lateralis. The sequence continues at coordinate 63,044,006 of NC_139763.1, read as the reverse complement.
TACCCTCTCCTCCAAAGGAAAGCAGGTTGGCCATCTAGTATCATTCCAAAGGACAAGAGACAGGTCAATGCTGAAGATTAAAAAACCACCAAAGCCCATTACACAGTGGGAAAGAACAGAAAGATGGATCTGGAGAAAATAAATGCGGAAAACTGACCTGAAGGCCTCCATGTGATTAATCCCAATTGCGCAACCTTCTGAATTGTAAATCCAAGAATACATTTGAACACTTTCTAAAGCTGGACTTTGTCAACCAAAAGATCTGATCTATGCAAGTAGTTTATTCACAGGAGACAAAAAGAATTGATGCTATGGAATGAGTAATGCAGTTACTCACGGTTCTTATTATCCAGTGTCCCAAGCAGGAGAAAGTATGAAAGTAATTGATGAAAATCAAGCCCTTTGGGATGCGAATATCAAGGCAACCACTGAAGAAGAAATTTATGATCAATAACTGCAAATACAGCAGGTAGCTCAAGAAGAATCCCTTCTTACAATTCTGAATTTTAGTAACAGTGAAAATGTCAAGGAGACTGAGAAAACCTTCCTTCTACCAGTAAACTGACTTAAAAATAAATGAATGATAGAGGTTGAATTGAATAATAATTGCAGTCAAATAGTCTAATATGACTGAAGACAATATGTTCTTCAACAGAATAATTACCTACTTATGCAGTATTGTGAACAGACAAATTACATATAAAAGCTGTTTCTCAACATTAGTAATATTTATCTACATAGAAAAAGTCCCAAAGCTCAAAATGGCACTAATAATTATATGCTTCTGTAAAGGAATTCCACACAAATTAACATTTAAAAAACATCCAGCTTTTAAATTTTGGACATGCTACTTAGTACGATTTTGTATATGAACTGAAAGAACCCCCAGCACATTAAATACATTCTTGATTATTCATTATACTTTCTTAGTGCTCTTAATAAATGTGATGGCCTAGTTTGACCCAATTTGTTCACAGGCCTTATATCTAATCTCCCTTTATTTATGAACAGTTTTTCTCCTGAAGTTCTTCAGGAAATGAAATGCTGGGATTGGAAATCTTCAGAAGTGGCTTGACAAAAAAAAAAAAAAAAAAGAAAAAACAAAAAAGAAAAAAACAAAACAAAAAAAACCCAAACCAAACAAAAAAACCAACCAACAAACAAACAAACAAAAAAATAAAAAAAAACCAAAAAAAAAAAAAACAAAACCAACCAACCAACCAAACAAAAAACAACAACAAAAAAGAAAAAAAAAAAAAAAAAAAAAAAAAGAAAAAAAAAAAAATCAAAAATCTGAGCTACAAAACATACCAGTTTTGTGTGTCTCTATACTGAATCCTTACATTGGTTTCTCAGTCAAAATATATCAAATGGACTTGCAGGACTGAGATGGCTCTTTGTTGAAACTTAATTCCACATCACATACAGATTTTAAGAAGAAAAAGTACAATCAAGGTAATTACTCAAACCTCTATGATGAAGTTTATAAGGAAAATAGGTCAGTACCATAAGTGGATTTGACATGAAATCTGGCCTGGTGTAAATCCCACCAGCATAATTACAGAGAGGTCAGAAGATCACCAAGAGAGGCAGTTCATCACTCAACACTCACTTTTCACCATATTTGAATTCTGCAATATGCTATTTTCTTGTTTTATAGAGCAAGAAGTTATTTTCTCATTTTCTTGGTTCTAGAATATTTCAGATTCCTCTACCAAACTGGGACAAAACCCAAGAACCTTAAAGAGAGCAAAACTAAACAAACAACCTCCCTCCCCTACAAATATAGCTTTAGAGTAGTTGAAATGATTGCTTTTAGATGCTGATCTTTTTCATTAAAAAAATCTTACTTTTCACTGTAATTACATTTCAGAAGGAAAGTATTTCTGAAATGAAAAAGCAGAGCACTTCTTTTTGAAGATACTGGAACAAGATATTAAACAAATGTCAAATTTTTTGACTTGGAATAAAACACTGAAAGCAATCCTCTGTCATAAAAAAATACGGTTTTGACAAAGTGGCATTTTTAAGCTAAAAAAAAGTTCTTTCTTGTAAATCACTTTCAGCTCTATGCACCTCCAGGATGCATTGCAATGAGCTGATCCTTATATGATTTTCTACATGCATTAGGAATAAAATCAATCATGGGCTGACAAACAGATGGCCTACTATGATCTTTGGACTTCTAAATGTAAAAAATAAACAAAATGAAGACCATCAAAAGGATATCTTGTACTGTAATATGTATGAGATGTAATATGTAGTATGTAGTGTGTAATATGTAACATGTAATGTAATATGTAATATTCAGAGAGCTTTAAGAATGCTTTTATTTTTGATTCTATCTGGAATACTACAAAATGATGACCAGAATATGTTCCTTGTTAAATAGATTAATTTCCTGTACTATCCCCATTACTTTTTTGATATATATTCAATTACATATCTATTACTAGGTGTATTTCAATTACGGAGGATGACACCACAACTTGAAGAATTATGAACTGAGAGCTTAATCAGCCAACTAAGTACCTGTGAATATAATTTGTAAGTATAATGAGTTAATTTTTCCTCCATACTTACAGCTTCATACCCCCAGTGACTGCAGTGCTCAAGTGGAAGTGGGAGCTGCATGTGGCCCTCTATCCCAACAGCAGCCAGCAGGTCACCGCAGACTGCCTGGGTAAGTTATGTCAGAGTGAGCTGAGATAACAAAACACTAGCTGGGTTTTTCTTGAGCAGGAAACCTGGGGCAAAAGTCTGCCAATTTCCTGCCCTTTTTGACTTTGGAACTCCAGGAAAGATGTCAAAATATCCCAAACAAAATTTTAAGGAACTCCAAATGTAACATTAATGAGGTGGTTTCACAATGACTACTGAACCATGGTGCCTCCCAGGGCAGACCCTCAATCTTGGCAGGGATGGGAGGAGGCTGGCATAAGGCAAGCTGTGCCCAGGACACCCTGTCCTCCCTTGAGCAACAGAGTACTTGGATCTTTGCCATTTTTTTCTATACATGTGGTTTACAGAATTCGACTGCACAGGAAAATTAGATGTCAGTGGCCATTTCACTCCTCATTTTCCTCTTTCTGCAGATGGAAATTTCTTATCTGATATATCTGATGCACAAAATGGAAGGCAGGGCAGCATGCTATCAGAGCTGGTAGGCTGGAGGAGCTGAAGATGTCTTGTCATTTGTCATTTTGGACAAGGGAGAAATGGCACAAAGCAGCATGGTTAAAAGGCAATTTTCACATAAAGAACTCATGAAAGGAAACCTGGCTGACAACAAATGGATTGGAGGTCGGAGGGAGCACCAGTCAGTCACCACAGACACATATTATTTTCCATGGAAATACAGCTGAAGAGGGGGAGGGGATGGAGGACCAGAGTTGGCTGAAAGCAGAGCAGATGGCTCAGGCAGTGAGAGGGCAGTGCCGTCCAGTTAGCAACAGGACAATTTGCAAAGTAATTTTAGAGTATGCTGTCACATTTACTTGTCCCAGTCATGTGATAAAATAGGAACAAACCTTCTTTATAAGTGATGCTTTGTTGTCATTTATCTATTTGCTTATACAAATATGTTTATAGCTCCATAAACCTTGTGCTGTGGCTAGTGATAAAGCTGTAAAACGTGTGCCAAAGCAAGAGGTGAATGATATTTTTAAAGCCACTAAATCTTTTCTGTTGAATTTTAATTTGGAACAGATTTCTTGTCATTGTTGTTGTTATTATTATTTTATGTTGTACATTGTTATTGTATCTTTATGACTGTGATGTATGGAGCTTGTCACTGAATAAAAAGATGTCCCTCAGCCCAAAGAAGGTCATTATTTAAATTTAAGACAAAGATTATCAACAACATCAGAGAGATGAAGAGGCTTCTTTGAGGAAACAAGTTCTAATTGGCAAGATGGGAGGGAATTTCAGATTGCCAAAAAAGAGAATCTTTTCCACAGCTTTTTATAGATATTAGTAAAGGAAAATTAGAAGTATTCTGACTGACATCAAGATAAAGTAGATGTTTATGGCATTATATCCACAGCATGGAAGAGAATGGAAGAAAGTTATCAGAAATGTGTTCAGAATTTAGCAAGCAGGATATTGGAAACAGCAGAGCAATCAAAGAAAACAGTGGTCTTTGAAGAACTGAATGACAGGTGACAGGCAGAGTAGGGCCTGGCCATGACAGGCTTTGAAAATAGACGCATCACTTAAAAAAAGTGAGATAAGAGAAACAAGATGCAAAGATATGGGAAATAATATGTAAGTCAGAACACCCTGAATAGGTAAGAGGAAAAATGTGTTTATCAGTGCTGGAGAAAAAACGTGTTGCAGCGAGTAAGACAAGCTGATAATGAGAGCTGTAAAAGAGATTCAGCCATGTAGATGGAGATTGCAAGCATGAAATTGATGCAATTGCTGCTCAGGGTGAAGTTCAGAATGTCAGGAGATGCAGAGAAGCTACAGATGACGTTGATGATCAGGCTAGAGATGCAGAAATGGGTACTGCCTGAAGGAATTAATAATAAAAGAAGGGAGTAATAAACCACTCTGGTAAGTATAGGTGAAAACTGCACGTCCATGAGGAAGTGTCAGAGAAAGAGTCTGAGATCTTAGTGTGTATCAATAGAATAAAACTGGTTAGAGACGTGGGCTGTCTTGTTGGAGATTGAAGGAAGATCCAAGGAAAGACAGTCAGAGCAACCAGAAGAAAACAATGTTTTTGGTGGAATAAGTCATGTAAACGATGACAACAAGTCAGCAAAGGTACCCCTGTAGCAAAAAATGCCAAGCTCTTCTGTGAGGAGTCACTGAGGAAGAGCTTAAGGAAATGGTGCAAAAGATGGAAACCACCTGCACTAGAAGATACAACCAAAATTTAGGAGTAAGGCTCTTTCCAAGGGACAGGGAAAGAGATAATAGTTGGAGGAGGCAAGTAAATTTGAAAGAAAAGTTTTGAGATGTATGAGATGGGAAGTTTTCTGCATGTCGAGAAAAGATGTCCAGGGAAGTGTGAGAAGAAAGAGTAAGTGTAAATGAAGGGATAAGAAAGCTGGGGTCACCAGTAAGGATTTAGCAGGACAAGGGAATTTTAGCATTGTCTTAGGTATTTGATTCTGTGTTAATGACTTACTACTCATGGGTTTGAGAGCTGCTTAACTTGACTGCTATCCAGTTTCTCCCCTGCAGAGCAGAAAGAATCATAAAAGTTTTTTAAAATGTGAATTGAAGATTTTGCTCTATCATTCTGTTTCAAAGTCAAAGTGCAGTCAAAGGAGGAAGATTATAGAGGATAGTAGAACCAATATATTTGATTACTTGTCACAATTTAAAGGTCAGTCATGATGCTGGATTGTCAAAAGATTAGATCCTATACAGGAGAAATTGAAATGATAAAACTACTTTTTTAACTCCACACAATGGAAATGACAGTGTCTTCTGTGAGCTGAGTGCCATCATTTTGGTGTTGGCTTCATAAGAATTTTTTTCTTGGAGAAAGAAATTAGGAGGGCTTGGATCAAAGACTATGACTCCAAAATCACATAAAGGCATAGATGTTTTGCTCTTGAAGACAAGTGCAACAATAAAATCAGTGGGTGGTATATTACTGATTAAAAAAAAATCCTCTATGATTTAAGGCAATGTCTGCATTTTACAAGATGACCTGGTAGATAGAGAGATCCAAACTTTAAAGTTGGGGTGGGTTTCCACCCCATGCTGACCTCTGTATCACCATCTCTTGGTCCTTGACCATATGGAAGGCTGATGAAGTAATACCTCACATCTTTTTAACTGCTATGAAGACAGGACAGAAAGAGGAAGATTCAAAGGGGAATCAGAAGAGGAAATACAAGATAAGGTCAAACTTTTAGATATTTAAATTAAAGCAGTTATATCATACATTTTTGGGTATGAAACCCTTACCTAAACATGAATATGTTTTACTATTTGAGATGCTTTAAGTACAAGTCTGTCACTTCACTGTAGGTAATGAGGGCATGGGCTTCCCTTAGATATGGTGCCACATTTGCCAGTCCTGATGGAGGTCTCTGATGTTCTGTGAAGCCTCAGAAGTCTCCAGGGCGTATGTGTGGACAACTGAGCAGAGGCCCCCCTTCTGTCTGCAAAAGGAGGGGAATGTGGATATTTTAGTCTGGGACAAAAACCCCAAACCCAAACCACATTTTGAAATCAGAATTTTTCTTTATCTATTCATTTCCTTTGTCCTTTTCCAGAAAGAAATTTGGGATTTTTTTTTTTTTATACTGTGCTGGTTTACTCTGAAATAAAATGGTCATCAGGATTCATACTTAACAGCTAAGCCAAAACATGTTGTTTGTCATTTTAATGCAGTTTTATTCTCACATTTTAGACACTTAATTGGCACTTCTGGAACATGAGTTGTCCTCAGACTGGCACATTCACTAGGTACTTCTCTAGTAGTGCCTTTTCCTGTTGTTTGATCATAAGACGAGCTCTTACAATCAATCTTACAGATGATTATTTTGGAGCAGAAGAATTAAATTGATGGCTTGGATTCTTTTTTTTTCCAACCACAAATATTTATGGCAGAGATATTTATTTCTGAAATAATTACATTAGACTCCATTTGTGCTCACTGGGGAGAAATAAGGACACAATTAATTTGACCTATTTTGCTCTAATCTCATTTGAGTAAGATAAATTTTGTCCTAGAGGTGCCTATTAAGGGAGCTTATGGTGACAAGAGCAGATGTGAATGCCCCTGCTCTGGATATCTTGAAGTGTCACACTTAAAATGTGTAAATAGTTCTACCTGTAGGCAGATTTCAGAGATTCATTAGGTCATTGGTAAGATCTGATTAACTCTGATGGTCTGGATGGCCTAAAGGGCACGGTGATCACACATCAGCACTCACCATGGGCTGGCATTGGACACAGCTAACTTCTGTCTTCCATTGTGTCACCCCATGGCACATCTGGCTTGGCAGAGGGGACATAGGTGGGCAGAGGGCACAATGTCCACAGCCAGGGACAGCTGCTAAAGGAAGGTAAACCTGTGGGTGACCAAGGCTCTTATTACAAAGGGTGCTGTCCCCTCATAGGTGGCAATGAATGTGCCTGGGACACTGAGGTTATGGAAGGCCTCTGACTTGTGAGAGAGGAGAAAGGAAGCAGGCATTCCTGATGCTGATCTGATGACTGTGAGAAACCCACTCCACAAGACCCTTAGTGTGTCCCCAGATCCTTCCCCTTTCAGTGGCTGTGCTGGAGGTGCCTTTGCAACTCTCCTGGCTCTGTTGTTCGTGTAACTGCTGAAGACCAGAAACCTCCAACAGGGCAGCAGAAGTAATAATCCTTCACAGTTTTTTTCCTTAATCAATTACCATTTACAAGACAAAACTAACAACTCCAGCTGCCAGTGGATGCAAGCCGGAGAAAGGGACAAGCACATTAAACCTTTTAGACTAAGCAGGAAACAGAGAATTTAGACAGACTTAGGAGATCTCTGCCTCACATGGAATACAGGTATTAGTGATTTGGGTCTCTTTTCTGTGTCTTTGCTCCTTTTGTATTTGTGGGCCTTCTCACTAACAGAACACAAGAGAAAACTTGTATGGAGGTACTTGTCTGGAGCACAAGGAAACATTTGGGGAAAAAATTAGGGTTTGGAGACCTGAATGGTAGCATTTGTCATGGAATTGCCCAGGGAACAGCACATTAATTGAAGCAAATTGAAGGAAAGTGTACACTCTCAGTGGTATATCTGTATAGATACAGAAGTGACTAGTACTTAATTACTTTGTGTGTTTAAAAGGGAGTTGCTAACAATGAGAAAATGTCGCCGTGATCAAGCTCTTTCCACTCTGAGATAAGCCAAGCCAACAGGGAAAAGTGTTCCTATGTAATTTTTTTGCACTCCATCACCTACGTCTGTCAATCAGAGATTTCAGATTAATTTCTTTAATGTCACACTTAGCAGAGAGCCTGCTTTGTATCCACCTGGATCAGTCTCCTGCACTGGGTCACTGTTGATGCTGCAAGAACAAGGGCTGTGTGTGTGTGCAAGAACTGCCCCTTGCAAGAACAAGAGCTGGATTTCAGCTGGGAAGGGGAGACATCCTCTTTTTGACAACTGCAATTGGCAGGGTTAATTAAAATGTTAATTAAGGGTGGGCTGCCCTCCTCAGGGCCTGCCATACTTTCGTAAGTCTTTGTCCCTGAAACTGCCCCCTACACTGTGATTTGCAGGAATACCAGTTCTGGTGAGTGAGAATTGGTTGGGACAGGGAACAAAGGGAGAGCATGGCAAATGTGTGTACATCAGCCCAGAGCCACTGAACCACTAAATCTGGAAAAGACCCTTTTATATCATTGAGTCCAACCATTAAACATGGCGTTTCAAACCAGGTTTGCTTATACCATAATTAGAAATATTATTAAAGATTTTAAAAACCTGAAATTCCAAATGCAGTTAGTGTTGCTATTCTCATTTATAATTTTCCATTTTTCTTATTATTTTAAAAACAATGGCCCAAGTGTTAACAAAGTGAGCTGAAGTTTGTTCATCCTCCCCTTCCCAAGCTTCTTATTAACTCCTAGTCCTACCCCTCTAATGGTCTCTCTTTCTCTCCCAAACTGCTTAATGTGTTAGCAGCAAATTGTGCAGATGTCACTGTGGATGTTTCCTAGGCCACCTTGGAGGTTTACATGTGCAGAGGAGTTTTGTGGGCTGCAGACTGTCATGCTGTAACAGCACTGGAGATTAAAATAAATTTACTTATAAAACATTAGAAATTGTAGAGGTTACAGTTTGATTGTAACTTGCCTACAGCTTAGCATGAGTGGGCCCTGATCAAAACTTAACTTAAATTAATTCTGTTTGTTAGCATGAACAGCTTAGCAGGAGCATAAACAGAGAAATATTGATATTTCCAGATAAAGGTTGAGACACTGGAGGGCCTCAAGACTGGCCCAAGCTGGAAGATAAGAATGCAGTTCCTGCACCCTGGCTGGAATGCAGCTGACAAGCTCAAAACCTCTTCCAGAATGATTCCCCACACTCATAGTGTACAACGTTAGCACATGTTAAGGGGGATGAAATGGGCACGGAGTGGAATGGAGTGGAGACACAGCTGCCAGGCTGTGTTGAAATCCTTGCAGGAATGGGAACTTGATGGTACCAAGTAGCTGATAAACCACAGCTGACAGCCAAGGGAGATAGCAGAAGACGCCTTGTGGTGGAAGCAACAACTATGGTGAAATCACTCTCCTTGGATGAACTTTTCTTGTTATAATCTATTTGAAACACTAACACACATCTCCATCCAAAAGGCATCCACCTCAAAGTATGACCACCTGTCTCAGGCAGGCCCTCTGTATTTTATTGACTATACTCTTAAGAGCAAAGTGAGAGAATTTTACCATGTTGGGAAAAAAAAGACATGGATAATCAACTCACATGGTATGTTACCCTTTCCTGACTCCCCAGCAGGTACAGTGATTTAAATACAGATCTCGTCATTGTGATCACTGAAACTGCGGGTGGGAAAAGAGACAGCTACAAACTGATGGAAATGTTGTCATGGCTTGAAGTCATGCCTACAGTAGGTTTCTTGAGCCAGGACACCACTGCAAACTGGTCTTCTGCAGTGGTGGTGTTTATTCCAAAGTGGCGGTGTTGCAGGAGTACTGCTGCAGCTGCAGAGCACCACCCTCCTCAGCTTGCAGGACTGATCTCCTAAATGCTCACCTCTGCTCTCTGGGCTTATACATGCCCTGCTCATTTCTGTTAACACTGCTGGAGCCCTGTTTGCTTCATGTCACACCTGGAGCACTTTGCTGCTTCTGGATTGTCTGCAAGCACACAACAGGGCACCCCAATAGCACCTGGCTTCACTCCCTGCTGCTGCTTGCCCATGCCCAGAGATACCTGTACCTCATCCCCCTGAGGACTGTCACTATGAAGTTCCAAGGGTTAAAGCTTTCCAGCAGCTCCCAACGCTCACCCTCATCACTGTCACTGTCAGCACTTGGGTGTGTTGGTTCCTATTCATGTGACGTATTTCTGAGCTGGAGACAGAGCAAAATAAAGAACAGGCCCCCACTCCCTTGCAAAGGAAGGGCAGATAGGTAAAGAAAGGAAGGGGCTGAGGGAAGTGAGATAAGGCCTGTGCAGCTAGAGCAAAATACACAGTCCTTTGAGCAGTAGAACAAACTAACACTGAGCTCCTTGAGGATTTACATTTTGAGGAAAGTATTCCTATGTGGATGCTCTGGTTTCTAACCAGAAAATAACCCACCGGTCCTTCTCTTTCTGAAATATCTGAAAGTACTTCTTCACTTAGTTCCCTATATTTGTGAGATACAGAGAGAATTAATGATCTTAGGAACTTCACTCCTCTTTCCTACATGGCTGAAATTAGCCAATTCCTTCAAAATATTACCAGGAAAAGGCAGAAATATATTTACAGCACCATTATGTACACCACATTTCCCATGGGAATTGGGCTAAAAATAAGTGGATCTTTGTTGCGTTTGGATATTTTTCTGTAAGAAATCTGGCCCACGATACTTCAGAGTTCTCTTGCCCAAAGACAAGGCTATGCAAAGGAACATGTAAGTTTTTCAAAGGCTTAATACAACAGCTTCGGAGGGTGTGGTGTGAGGGGTGTCCTACACAGTCAGTGCTCATGGAGGGACCACACCAGCTATCCAAGCTCCTTTTCTGCCTCACACATCTGTGCCACTACTCACACCTATTCTCTTTGCAGCTATGAAACCTGAACACTGGCCTTTCTCCCACATAACAGTGGTTGGTAAAACTCACCTGGTATTTACCTGGGTATTTATGCTCCCATGTAACTTATAAATGGCCCACCTCACTGGGATAGTGATGCAGAAATGGAAGAAATGGCATATGGTTACTTCACAGAAACACAGAATTGGCTATATTGAAAAAGACCTCTGAGATCAAGTCCAACCTGTGACCAAACACCACCATATCAGCCAGACCATGGCACTGAGTGCCACGTCCAGTCTTTCCTTAAACAACTCCAGGGATGTTGTCTCTACCACCTTCCTGAGCAGCACATTCCAATGTTTAATCATTCTTTCTGAGAAGAAATTCCTCCTAATGTCCAACCTAAACTTCCCCTGGCACAGATTGAGACTTTGTCCTCTTGTTGTGTAATTAGTTGCCTAGAAGAAGAGACCAACCCTGACCTGGCTCCACCCTCCTTTCAGGCAGTTGCAGAGAGCAATAAGGTCCCCCCAGAGGCTGCTCTTCTCCAGGCTAAACAATCCCAACCCCTCAGCTGCTCCCTATAGGACTTCTGCTCCAAACTCTTCCCCAGCTCCATTGCCCTTCTTTGGTCATGCTCCAGCATCTCAGTGTCCCTGTAGTGAAGGGCCCAGAACTGAATGCAGCACTCAAGATGTGACCTCAGCAGTGCCAAGTACAGGGGACAATCACTGCCCTGATCCTGCTTGCCACGATTTTTCTGATACTTTCAAGCACCGGTAGCGGAGCATTGGTAGCAATTCTTCCTGTATGGAACACCTCTCATAGTAAAAAGCCCCACAGCATGCTGGAGAATACCTAGTTTCAGCAATCTTGGGGACCTCAGTTATGATTGGGGTATTTTGAGAAATTATTTCTTTTAAAAACTAGCTGAAAACTTATTAGAAGAATAAAGACTTCAAAGATTTCATTCTAGGAATAAACTTCTCAGTCATATCCAGTAACGGGAAGCTGACTCCTCTTAGAAACTATCATTACACTATTGGTCAGAGAAAGTTGGTAAGGTTCTTGTGTCCACCCTAAAATCGTCTCTGGGGTTAAACAACAGCATTTGAGTTTCTGAGAAGTCTCATCTTTTGGGACTTCTCCTTTGTCTTTGAACTCACAAATTAGAGTTTCCAAAAAACTCCAAGGAATATTTGGAGTGACATTGAAATCTGATTTATTATGTTTGAGTGAAGATGCCATTTCCTACTAGTAATGTGAATCATACTGTGTGTGCAGTAGTGTGGATAGCCTGGACTGTGATCTTCCTTATATGTGCCAAACTCAGAGAGTTATTTGCAAGAGACAAAATTACTGGGAGAGGGAAAAAACATGGGCAGCAAGCAGTGGGGAAAGGGTGTGAGAAAGATCTTTGAATGTGTTTCCCTTCATTCTTCATGTGGAAATATGCCATTTCCACATCCCATCTATTTTTGCCAGGAATACATAAATTGTGCTTGATAGCAACAAATACCTCGAAGTTGCGTTTTCATTTCAGCACATCAATAATATACATTTCTAAATATTTTACTGTGCAGAGCAGGCATTGCAGAAAATGGTTACTAACATCAGTCAAATATGTTTACATTCATTCTCATGTCACAGGAAATCACAGTGGACGTGTCTGCACTGCAGGCAACTGCTCTGGACCATGGAGGTACTTCAGCTCAAGTCAAGTCCAGTTGAGACAGCAGTCCAGCACGACTGCAAAGAGCTCAGTGCAAACAAGAAGTCATTAATAACACAGCTTCTCACTCTGAAGGGTGAGTTGAGTTCAAAGTAGTAGAATAAAATCACCATGGTCTCTTCACAAGGTATTGCAGTGGAATCAATATGGGTTCTTGGCAGATAGAAACCACAGGACTTGAAATATTGGCCACTCCCAAGGCAGAGTCAGGGGAACATTAGAGTTGGTTTTGCCTCATTTAACCTGAAATCATTAACAGTGCAGTGTTTAGACTCAGGTAATCCTCTGTGGCATGATTCACTTGCCTACATATAATCATGAATGCTATGTTAAAAATCCTAAGGTATACTCCTGCAGCCACTTTTAGGGAGTGTGAATCATCTGTGCAGATACACTGCATCCCTCCAGCCAGTGAAGGCAGAAAGACATCTCTGATGTGGGAGTAATCCCTAGGTCTGGGTGTCTGAGGCATGAGTCAGGAATGTGAACACAGGCATCCAGTGCTACCTGAGATGCCCCAGAGTAAACCTGGATTCTCACATACTCAGGTGCTCTGGGAAATCTCCAGTTTCCTAGAGAACTGAATTGTATCCATAGAGGAATGGGATGAGTTTCTGCCCACAAGTACTGTGGCATTCTCCAGTTGGTATTCTCTCACCAGCTGGAAAGGAAGACTAAACAAATGGTTTAGATGGGTTTTGGCTGTTTGAAGGTGGGTGAGATGAATCCCCATGCATAGAAACAGCACAGATCATGTCTGCCACCATGGCAAACCACATCCTCAGCTCCACAACTGCCTTTAGCCTTTGAACCCTCTAAACCCCTTGTTTAGAACAAGATACTGGCCAAAGAAGGCTCCTCACGCAGTGAGTTCAATATAAGGGCAACACTCTTGCCTTGAGTTACACATGCATACACGAGGACAACTCACCAAGATCAAAGTGTAAAGAAAGGGAGGACTGGTTTGGAAAAGATCCAGACATTTAATTAACGAGGTTATTCCTCCATTAATTGCACTAAGTGCTGTCAGGATTCAGTTGTCAGGAGCAGAATTGGAGCTGAGGGACTTTGTGGGACACAGAAGCTGCCAGCAAATGAAATTACAGTTGGACTCATCTGGGCTCTGAAACTCTTCCCCATCAAAAAAATGCCACCAGCTGACCCATGGGGAACAACTTCACACCCAAACAGGAAATAGTAATGAGTCCTGGAGTTCCTTTGCTACAGTTCTCAGGAGTATATGCACGATAATTGCTTACATTTTATAATAATTCTGGGGGGTTTTTTCCTACCATACTAACACCTGCAAGTTTGCCTGATGTCTACAATATGCTCCTTCCTCCTGAAATGCTGTTATTAGTGCAGACCTGAGTAAAGTTTAATGGTAAGATCCCAGCACTGTGCAACACAAAACTCCTTTTTTGTTGCCCTGTTGATGAATTTTGGAGAGGTTTGATGAGGGAGGGACCAGTATCTGGCCTGATGGAAGAAAATGCCAATGACTGAGTATTTTTCTCATGTTACCAGTAGAGTCAAGAGAAAAGGCAATAACAGAATGCATATTTCTCTATGAACCCAGATTGGACTGACTGGCATGTTGGACATCAGGAAAACGCTGATGGTAATGTCAAAATGTAGAGCTAATGGTAGTTGTGTTCAAATAAAGCAGGAAGCTCCAATCCTGCGTGTTTTGTGTCATCTCCACTCTGGAGTCTGTCTCCCAATATCTCCAATGCTCTAAGGTAAATTTTTATCACAGCAAATACATTTTGACCAGTGTCAAGCAGATGCAGTATTTGCCTTAATTCCTAGCCTAGGCTTTTTTTTTTTTTTTTTTTTTTGGTATTTCAATGTGCCACTCACCACCATAGCATTCCTCATTCAGGAATAGGGAAGACTCCTGCCTTTGTCTCTCCACACCTAGAGCACATTAAAATTCCTTTGGGATAAAGATCCTGCTGACAGCCACTATGTTTTCATTATTTCATTATATATATTCATCATGCCTAATTATCCACAGTGCTTTGATGTATGTCAGGAGGCTGCATGGTATGTCCCTGCAATGATACCCGTCAGAAACATCCAGTTCACAGCTGTCATATGGTATATGCCATCTGCTTAGACAGCTGGGCACTGAGCTGAGCAAGAGCAAAGAAAAGGACAAGAAGAAGTCAGCAAGATTTGGAGGAGAGACTGAGCTTAAAAGAACTTTCCCTTCTATACAAATGCATGATACAGGCATACAAAAATATAATTTTAGTCTCTCCACCAAAACTGCAGGTTGTTCTCTCCTACCTTAAAGTATTTAATGTGCGCTTGTATCCACATCTCTTCAGAACCTTGACATTTACTGCAAGCAGTTAATTTACTTTTTATAAGTAGATTCAATCTAGGGACTATTTCAATTTGTCTTTCAGTGATAGGACTAAAGCAGTGGCACAAAAAAAAACACCTTAGAGAAAAGGTATTGGTTGAAAGCAAGTAAATTCTGGAAAAAATTAAGCATAAAATGCAGATTTTTCATGGCTTGGGTTACAAAATGGCCCTTGGAAGGGACTCAGCAAATGTCAGGTGTATACAGAAAAGACAAGTCAGAGCATTCAGGCTGCTTTACATGACTGCCAGCAATAGCAGACTCCATTGGGATCAGCAATGCAAAGCAGCAAGAGGCAGTGCACGATCCACACAGGGTGTTGCATGTTGCTCATCCAAAGTGCCTCTCACTCACTGTACAAACTTAACGGGAGGGAACTTGAGGAGGTTTTAAAATGGAGATTTTTCTTTTTTCAGAAGCAGGTTTGGGTGGGAAATGTTTTCTCCCTTCTGCTAGAAATCAACATAAAGAAAGAGTGCCCTGAAAAAAATTTGAGAACTCATGACATTTATTTTCATTTTAAAATTGACTTAATTAATATAACTAATACTGTTAGTGTAATTTGTTGAACATCTGACAAAAATAAGTCTTTGTGATTTTTTTTAATGCCAGAAATCTATGACATTGAGACTGCATAAAATCTTCCTGAACAATGAGGGTTTTGCCAAATCAGAATTTTTGGGGGAAAAAAAAAAAGAAAGAAAAAAGAGAGATAATTTTCTATCCAGCTTTACAAGGAACTTTTGAAGAAATAGCAGCTCTGTATAGAAAAGAGGCCTGCAGTTTAACCAGATCATAAACAGCATCTGGCACAGAGAGCTGTCAAAATGTAGTTCACCTTAGGGGAAAACTGTCCAGATGTAGAGATATGTTTGACTGCATAATGACATCTGTTATGCAAACCAGGATTACAAACTTAGATCTATATCTGTTAATGGGAAAGACAAAAATTAAGCTGAACTAAATGATAAGAAACAATTCAAGATTACAGGTTTAATTAAACAGGAGATAAATGGTTTTATTCCTGAACAGTTCATTGAAAAATGGGATCTGATCAGAACAAAAAAACAAATGAAAATACATCAACGTAAAGGATGTAAAAATGAGGAAAAATGTGCACTTGCAGCCCAAAAACCAGCTGTGTCCTGAGCTGCATTAAATGCAGTGTGGTTGGCAGGATGAGGGAGGGGATTTTGCCCTTCTGCTCTGCTGTGTGAGACCCCACGTGGAGTGCTGTGTCCAGCTCTGGGGTCCTCAGTGCAGGAAGGATGTGGAGCTGTTGGAGTGAGTCCAGAGGATGGTCACAGATATGGTCAGCGGGCTGGAGCCCTCACCTACAAAGATAGGCTGAGACAGCTGGTGGTGCTCTGCCTGAAGAAGAGAAACCTCTAAGGAGACCTTAGAACACCTTCAAGCACCTAAAGGGGACTACAGGAGAGCCTTAAATTGAAAGAGGCTAGATTTATGTTACATATTAGTAAGAAATTCTTCTCTGTGAGAGTGGTGAGGCACTGGCACAGGCTGCCCAGAGAAGTTGTGGATGCCCCATCCCTGGAAGCATTCAAGGCCAGGTCAAGTGAGGCTTTGAGCAACCTGGCCTAGAAGAAAGTGGGGAGTTGGAACTGGATGATTAAGGTCCTTTCCAACCAAAACCATTCTATAATCCTATGATCCTATGATTCTATGATTC
Source organism: Zosterops lateralis (assembly GCF_965231275.1). Taxonomy (NCBI): domain Eukaryota; kingdom Metazoa; phylum Chordata; class Aves; order Passeriformes; family Zosteropidae; genus Zosterops; species Zosterops lateralis. The sequence continues at coordinate 63,027,484 of NC_139763.1, read as the reverse complement.
TATGAAACAGTGAATGACTCAAGTGAAAGGCATTGTAGGTGGATCAGGATGGAGCTACCCTGACAGAGCTCAACAGCACTGGGATATTTGCCTAAAGCTTTGTGGAGTAGCTCATACAAATGAAGACCATAAACGCTACATGAAATTTTTTGCCAGAGGCCAAGATAAATAACTACATTTTTTTATGGCTATAAGTTAAAAAATCATAGCAATAAAAATCTTCTGCTAGATCAGTCCATGGAAAAAGAAAACACTAAACCTGGGAGGATCCATACAGAGAATGCAAACTTGAGATAGAAGACAACTATGTTTATTTTTATGGCTTACTTTACCTTTGTCTTTAATAATGGAGCAGATGAGAGGATGCTTAAAAGATATGAATATTCAAAAAGGAAAATTTTAACAGATAAAAAACAAAGATAAAAAAAATTGAAGTTTGGTATGGTGAAACTTTTGGAGCAGTTGATCTTCAGCCATGAAGTACTAGATTGTGAAATTGCAAGTCCTGCAGCAAATCTTTTCTAAATGATCCTATCCATCTCTGGCTAGTGCATTAGCATTAAAAATTGGCAGACACGACACTTTTATTTTAAAAAGAGAAGAAAGACCCATGAAGTTACAGGACTATTAGCCATGTTTCTAGTGTATGCAAGGTATTGGAACAAATTTACAAAGAAAGACCACTTAACAAATTTGAGATAAACAGAAAATGTGATACAATACAACCTGAATTGATAGAAATAGATTTTGGCAGATGAACTTGGTATCTTTCTGTGATATATTGGATTGTGTTCAAATGAAAGAATGTGATAAATACAACCCAATCCACCTTCTGTTAAGGCTCACATACATTCCAAGAACAAATTATTAGTGCTTACAGCAAAGACATGGGAAATTATTACATTTAGTTTTAGAAAAAGATCTGGCTCCAGAGTAGGTAACATCACTGAAGGAAGGTGAACCAGCCAGCAAAACGCTGTTTCTGAGAGTAATGTGATCATTGTTCAATGTAATCAGCCAATAACAGAGCACAAAAATAAATAATAATAACAATTAATGACACAAATCATTGTCAGAGATGATGTTAACAGAGAGGAAGGTTAGAATGCCATATAGGAGACAGCTGATAATCTTGAGCAATGAAGCAATAAAAATCAGATTAAATTTAACATCCCAAGGTGCTAGGTCAGGCACATAGACACTAATAAAAGGATTTGCTGTAAGCTGGAGGCTGAACTGTGCTAATGTGAGGAAAGGAGAAAGCCCAGACTGGAAATAATCATTCACAGTATGGCCATGAGTCATCAACGTGATTCAGCCACACAAAGGTTGATGCAATTGTGTGACATATCAGGAATGATGTTTCCAGTACAAAGACAGATGAGAACAGTAAATCAATAAGGATTACACCTGGACCATGACACAAACCCAGCCACTTACACTCTGTATGGTCAGTCACCATAAATATCAACGGGGTAAGAGCATATAAGCAGACCTTGTTAGCCAAAGAGGAAAGAAGCAAAAAAGGGGACCTGGAAATTCAGGCTGGAAATGAGAACTGCTCAGAGATGGTAAGATACTGAAGAGACTTGCAAAAATCTGTCTGCTGCTCTTGGCAAAAAAGGCTGTAAGGCACTGCCTTGCAAGGGAAGCTCCTAGAGGCAGAGTGCCAGGTAATAAGAGGCAGAGTAAGATGTGCTGATGATTTTGAAGCTCTATTTCTCATCTCAGACACTTCTCTATGAGCTTCCTCAGGAAGGAGTACTAGCCAGTCATTTGGTCTTTTTAACTCCACTAGAAGTGAGTGGTTCAAGAATCATAGCTGCAAGTGGCTTTATGACATATGAGCGAGTTTTAACGTTTTTAACTCTTACTGCAGGAAAGCCAGGTATCTCCCTTCTTGCTTATGCTTTGAGGATTAAACACTTCTCTTCTATGACCTGGCTCAATCTAACCAAATACTCTTGCACCAGCCAGAGACGGATGAACTGGGCTTTGGAACTGATGGAGAAGTTTTTCCTGGTTTGAGGAAGGTTTTTGCTTGCAAATTTTCCCACAGATGCCATGCCCCTCCTCCCAGCTTCTCAGCAGAAAGTTTGACACGAAGCTGCCACTAAATTGCCAGTAATTAATTTTATGTTGTGTTCCCTGGACTAATTTTTACTGATTTTGCTTTGCAAGGAGTTCATTTTAGGCTCATGAGTGACAATTCTTGTCACAAGGAGCAGATTTCTGATTAATTCTTTCTGCTCTAGATTAATTTGCGTGACAATCATTTGTGACAAAGATTAATCTTTCAAATGATTACTGTGACAATTTTCTCCACAGAGACAAGCCATCACACTGGTGCTGCTTTACTCTGACCTTGTTTTGTGACTTTGGGAAAGTTATTGTTCCCTTAAGGTTCATTTTACCTATCTATAAATCTATGTAAGTCATCTGCAGAGTCTACTACATATCTCAGGACATGGGAACTTAATAAACTCTGAAATGATCAAAGGGAAAAAGATGATTGGAAAACAATCTGCAATCTTCAATCAAAAAAGGTGATAGCTGTAACTTCACAAATATTGTCATGAAAAGTAAAACGAAACATAAAAGAAAAGAAAAGTTGCCTGTATTTTTTCTGGAAGATTTTTATTGGTGTGCTTCTAAGAATTTCGTTACGTATTTTACAAATTTTCACGAAATCCACATTTAAAATTTCATGAAAAGAGTTGGTGAAGTGATCAAAGTTCTGCTTTAGCAAATAAATAATTTTAATTATGCTGAGGAAAGTTAACCTGCTTTTCTTTAGCAGAACTGCAGTGCTGCCTATTCAAACAATATTTTGAAAAAAATATTAAATTTTAATTTAATTTTAATTTAATTTTTTAACATCTTGCAAACATTGGTCCACATAGTCACTTTTGATGTCTGCAGAATCTCTTCTTTACATTAAAAAAACTCACTATGTAGAGAGACAGGGTTATTCTTAGAAAACACAGAGAGGGTGTGAGCAGCAAGATGGAGAAGGCAATATTTTCTGTTAACAGGCTCTTGCTCTCTCATCTGTTGTTCATATTTGAATAAACGCATGCTGTGCAGTTACCTTTCCTGTTCAAATGTTGGTGTCTAGAGGAGTATCCAATTGCCAACATGTGTTGGCTCCAGAATACACTTCACAGAATGGCAAAGTGTATGGGATCCTTTTCTAAAAATTATATCCACAGCATTAAGGACTCTCCAGTGAGGACTGTCTCTTGCAGGCAAGGAACTTCTCACAGGTTTTCTGCATCTGAGTTTCCAAAGTATTTCTATTTTATAAGAGGTAGATTTCATCAAATTGCACAGTGGAGGCAGCAAGACCTAAGCTCAGATCAAGACAAACTGAAAAGAACCTAAAGGAATCTTGCCCAACCCCAAGCACATGCTCTTTGCCTCTCTCACTGAAAAGTCATACCCAAGGTGAGGGCTGGAGGGGGTGATGCCCTGGCCTGGCCTTCAGGAGGCCCCTGCTGGTGTTGTGCACCCCAAGAGGGCAGGGCTCAGCCACACTTACTTTGGGGAATAAACTCCCATGCAAGACCCTCATGGTCAAGGTTGTCTTTAACCCTAGGGAGGACCTAGATGCAGATTTCCTGCAGGACACACCCACCAGGGTGGCTGATGACACTTCCACTTGCAAACCACTGCAGGACGGCTTGAGCTGGAGCTGGCTGCAGGTCCAGTCCCAAGCAGCTCAGGGCTCCTGGTCCTGGATAGGGAGAAAATGGTCCAAATTCAAATCAGTATCCATCCCATGGGCAGAGAGGCACTGGCATGAATGCAAATGTTTCACATGCCTCTCCATAAATCTCAGTAGTTTCAGAGTTTATCTGAAACCTTTAATGGAGAGGAGAGCCTTCTCTGGGAACCTGGAGTTAGGGATAAATGCTCTGTCCCTATAGACACTTGTTAGCACTGCTGTCCTGCAAGTTTTTTATTGGAATGAGGTTATTGCTCCCAGCAATACAGTGTCACAAAGCTGGACAGGTACAGCAGTGGACCACACACTGAACAGCTCCAAAAATGTGGTCAGTTTTGTGTTAGCTGGTTGCACAGTCTCTTCCTGGGTTAAATATGCTCCTGCAGCTAATGGGACTGTGATGAAGTCAGAAAAAATCATGTCCAGTTACAAACCATGCAAATGGTATAATAATAACAGAAAATATTGTGATTTCTATGATAGATCTGACACAAAAAAAATTCCCATGTTTTCAGAAAATCAGAGGCTAAAATCTGAAGGAAGCTATTTCTGTATCTTGGCTGAAAGTTAATGAGCTTGATGCAAAGCGTGAGCAAAGAAACATGGTGAGAAATTAAAATCTTTCAAGAATCATTAAGAGCAGACATCTGGGTTTTCTAAAGTTCATTTACACTAAAACTAATTTTCCAATGTAAAGCCTTGGCAACCACCTTAAGCAGTAAAACATTTGATGCTGCTGATGTAACCAAGGCACTCTAAATGAAAACTTTTCTTGTGAAATATTGTCTTAGCCCTTAATTCAGTTTAAAAAAACCAAGCAATGTATCTCATGGATTTGAAATTCGGTAAAGCATTGTAAACTGCAGTTAAACAGGAGATTGCAGATTAAATCATGGTTTGACAGGAAACAGCTATGTGGGATATGATGGGAAGGAAGGAGGAATTTCCTTCAAGAGGAAATTTTGATGGTATGGGGTTACTGATGGAGCTCAAGAACCAGACAGAAATAGCAGTGATCAGAGCACTATGTCCAGGTCCAGGGTGACTTTCGGGCTCTTTCTGAGGCAGTCACTGAAAGACAACTTCAAAGCTAAGCTGGATTGAAGTGAGATGATTCCAGAAAAGGATAGAGGTTTATCACTTTCACAGTCTTAGGTAACAGTGACACACCTCTTGGATCTTGAATGGATGTTGGAAATTCTCCACTTAAAAGCTTTTCAGGAAAGGTGCTAAATGTATAGTTAAAACATTTGTATGATCATATCCTCACATAGGCAGTGTTTATATGAGCTGTAGTTAATGAGTGCTGAATTAAGACTTTGGTCACACTGCATTGCTTAACACAGACTCAGTGCCTTCACCTGCAGAAGAGACTGGCCAGTCATGCTGTGGCTGACATCAATGCTTAGGCTCCATGGGCTCCTTCCCAGAAGGTGCTGATCCCAACTGCCAAGGAGTGTTAGAGTTTGTATATGAAGCTGAACAACATACACCCTTTACTGTCACAGTGAGTGTGCAAAGCCTGGGGCAAGGAACACCCTTCGCCTTAGCTGTACTTCAAGCAGTGTTTCTGAATCTGGCAGTTTAGCTGTTCAGAACAAAGGCTATTTGCCTTTATAAAGGAGAATACTTAAAATATAAAGAGAAAGCTGAGACTGGCCAGACCTTTTAGCCTATGAATAAATTTTACAGATCTTCAGTGACCGGAAAAGAGAAATCTGACTTAACTGTCATCTAGAAGATAGGCAGAGCAAAAGTCAGGCCATGGTCATGCCACGCAGTCTTTCTTGCAGCCTGTCTGCTTTCACTTTGCAGCAGATAAAGTGTCCTTCTGTAGCTGTCAGTGATTGTATAGAGAAATAATTCCAGTCCCCTTGCAGTCCCTCAACAAAAGACTATCACTCAGAAAATCAATTACTTCAAGGAAAAAGCTGTGGCTGTCATAGGAGACACAAAACAAAGACCATGCTATGTCAGCCAGGCAGAATTTGCACAGCCCTGGCTTGCCTTCCCCAGCTGCTGGATGTGCATTTTCTTAGGCTGCCCTTTGATTCCTTGACATTCTGAGGCTTTGCAAAAATATATGCCAAATTCAGAAGGAATATAATATTTGCTACCTTTTCATCAAAGTTTATGAGAATAAGTCAATATCACTGATGATTAGGCTGGGTAATATCTCCGTAAGGAAGAACCACTGCAAGAGACAATAGGATGTGTGGATTTGTCCCATGGCAAATGCAGTTCCATTATGGCAGGACTCAGGATATGTTTGAGGCTGCCCTGAAGGCAGTGTCCAAACATTTGTTCTCTAAAGCAGCCGAGCTGTGCTTGATTTTTGCCTGCAGTGCTTGGAGCTTATCTGTGCCTTGTAGACCCTGGGCAGCAAATCCACCAGCATTGGTTCCTATATTGGCTGTTCCTGGCCCTTTGACCTTCCCTTTCTTTTCTCCAGCACCCTTAAATAAATAAAGACAATCCCAAAGGAAAGAGAAGCAGGACAGAGACTGCTGAGCAGGGTGACTCTACTTCAAAAGTAATAAGGGAAAGCAGAACAGTCCTTCGTGACCTTAAAAGACGCCATTGTTCCTTCCCACACTTCTCTTTCCTGCCTCCTCTAGTCTCCACACTGATTCTCTGAGGACCTGAATGCTCTAAATGAAACCAAGGCAGTATTCTGGCATTCTGGCAAATAGAAAGATTAAAATAGAAGAAGTCTGGTAGTTTTATTGTTTGTAGTGTTTTTTTGGCTATTTGCTATTTGGCTCATTTTGCTGATCCTGTCTACAGCACAGGCCTCATGCAATGCTTCTGTGAAGAGGTTGGGGTTTATCTACATCAAATAAATTTGCCAGCAGGCAAATATTCATGTAACTGTACCTTGAAGTTGCCTAAGTAATTAACGTAATTAAAATAAATTCAGAGCAGTAGGTCCTTACCTGCAAAAAGTTAAACTTCTTTTTTCCTTTTCAAATCCTAAAAAGGAAGCATGCTGAAGAAAAGCTTCTAGGGTTTTTTTTTACCCACTTACATTAAGTCTAATAAAAAATAAAAAAGATGAAATAACTACAAAGCCATCTCAGGAATCCTAATATTCAGAAAATCTTAAAGCTCATTTCAGACCTTTGTACTCATATTACTCTGTGGGCTTTGTAAGAAACTACTGTAACTGAATTCTGCAAGAGAACTCATGAAAAGAAATGTGATTTTGCAATACAAAAAATCCCTAAGCAAGTAACTTTTACCCATTCCTTCTCAATTTCCCATAAGTTTCATTCACATACTTTTGTTTGTACTCATGTGTACCAAGACACCTGCCCCCAAGAAGTTTTGGACCATTTGTATGCAACAGGGAGGACAAAGGACATCAGCAGCTGTGGCCTCAACATGTATCTTGGGTTTTTAAATTGTCTTTTGTATCTTCTGGGAGTGGATGCTGTGTTGGATTGCTTGTCTTGTGATTTTGACTCACCCTTTGTAAATGTTTGGCAAAATTCCTGAATTTCCCAACTTTTATTTTCCTTTCTTGATAAGCTGTAGTCCTGCTCTTTATCCACTTGTCAGCTTTAACTTTAGTTCAGTTTGTTCACATGGAACAACAGATAATGAGCTCCACGTTGATTAATACATTCCTATCCTTTTAAACTTTGCTGTTTCCCCTGGTGCTTTTGCACACATTTCCATTCTTACTCTATTCACACCATTCTTCTTATTTTATAACAAATTTCTACAGTGCTTATGGAGTCACTCCCAACTTTGGACATTAGAATGGACAATTAGTTACAGGCCCCCAAGATAACCAAATTCATTTGGTGAGCACTGAGCAGAAGCCCTCAGCTTTTTTTTTTTTTCAACAACCACTAAAAAAATATATTGGACATGATGACATAAAAAGTTGAATCTCATGCCTCACATAGCACTTTTTTTTTTTTAACATGCATACAATTTTTTAGATAATTTGCCCGTGGTTAATGCTGTGAGTCCTGTTGTAGACTCTTGAAAATGCATCCACGCCTTCTGTATTGGATTTTCTAGTGCAGGCACACTGCACCTCAGTTCTAGTGGAGGCAGATCACTGCTGAGGCACTTCTGCACTCTGTGATTCAGCCCTTCTCTCTATGACGTACAAGCAGGAGTCTCAAACAGCTCTTCTTAACCTCTGGCAAAAATTGCTTTCTCCTAACAGCAGGATCATAAGGAAACAACAAAATGTCATTATCAAAATTATTATAGTAGGATGACAGAATGCATCTCCATAGTAACAAGTGGGGCTAATGCCACCCCTTGCAGCATCACAGGCAGCCACACAAAAGTTTCTTTTCCTTTCTGAAAGAAAAATTCATGAAGGATCTCAGTGGCTGCTCAGCCCTGGGAGGTGGAGAGCCAGTAAATGCCTCTTATGGCCTCTTAAAGCCTGCCTGCACTGGGTAGTCAGATATCCTCACAGCTATGAGCAACACCTGATGCTCCTTAAAATTGCTTTAAAGGAAGTAGCAGGAGAATAGTTCCCTGCATGAGCCCTCTTCTGTTCATCCTCAACAGAGCAAACACAGTCATATCCCCTGCAAAGTACACTTTGTATTTGCAGTCAGTTAATTTTAAATAATTCTGTGTTTCATTTTGGAAGTGAAATGTATTGAGTGGCCAGGTGAGGATGTGGACAAGAAACTTTCCTTATCTCCCTAACTACATCCTTTATAACTATCAACATTTTGACAATTGTAGATGTACTATGTTTCAGTAGAATTGAATATGGATAATTATTTGTTCCTTGAAAATCCTGCAACAGGAAGAGGCTAAAGTTTCAATCCTTAATTTAGCTGAGGTTAGAATTTTGCTCTTTTGGTGCTGTTTAATCTGTTGTTCATCTCTAAGTTAGACTTTCAGCTAGTATAAATCGGAGTAGCTGAAATGATTTCAGTACATCTGTGCCATTTTCTCCCCTCAGTACCTTGTCCTTCTGCTTGTCATGTTGGCTTTGTCTCAAGGTTCCTATGTCTACAAATGCTCCTTGCAGTTCCCATGACAAAGCTGAGAAATACATGCATGCATTTAGAAGGAAACTTATCCCCAGCATGCACAGTTCTTCACTCTGAACAGCACTACCAGCCTCCGGGTGGATATTCTGATCCTAACACATACAAACAATTTCCATAAATGTCACTGCTAGGTACCTGACTCATCCCCCTAGGAACAAAGCAAACTTCCCAAAGTAAAGCCAGGGTGATGATGAAGACTGGCACAAATTTTCTGCTAAGTACTTTTCTTTGTGCGTTTCTGTCATTATATGTGAAAGAAAGTATGCGGCCTTGAGACTTGATTCTCCCTCACTTTGCTAGATACCTGCTGGGGCTAATTCATGTGCAGCCATGGCATTATGTACCTTGAAAAGATGGTGTGCTCAGGTCTCCTTAGGCTCCCAGCTTTTCTAGAGAGTGTGTGAGGTAAAATGATTAATGGGAGTCTGTGAGCTCTTAATATAACTCACATTCACAGTTTATGGCTTCTCCCCTGTAATACAGTTTATGGCTTCCTCCCTTTCCATGCAGTTTTTCAGGCAGAGAATCCATGTAAAGAAGATTTACCCTTCTTTCAACATGAATTTTGCAGACGTAAAAGCCAATCATCTGCTCTGCATGTGCAGAAATGTTTTCTGATACACATCAGACATAGCTATAAAAATAATGGAAGATATCTGAAAAATGAAACTGCAAGCAATGCCATGTAGACATGGAATTTGGTGACTAGAATACTAACAAATGTCTGATATACCTAATCTGTATTTAAAACAATGTTATAAGGAGATAGTAAAATATCTATATAGAGATTTTTTTTTTTAATGTGGGATCTATTGATAATGGACAGGTTTATTTGCTAGGCAATGATTTTCACCTTAATAATTGTCTGATTTTACTTTATGGCATTTTATGACTGTTATTATGGCACTACTTCTGGAATTAAACTATCTGATGTTCATTCCTTCACACCACTGAGTGCAGGTCATCATTTTCAGTAGGAAAGCGGTGATCTTAAAGATGGACCCTTTTCCATTACTTCTATCCCAATTTCCTGACAGTAAAATTATACATGCTGAGCTTGAGTCTCTGTTTCTGCTTCTGCCAATTCACACTTATTGAACCCACTGTCCAAGTTTTACCTAATTTGACAGCCAGTTTGGCATGGGCAAGTAAAAAGCTTTTCAGATATCATATGTCTGAATATGTGAGAGTCACCACTTAGTATTGTCTCAGGGTACGAGATGAAGAATTCACATATGACCCTTTCTGCCTGGAACCAGCCCACCCACCAGTGCATGGTACCTCCAGCAGCATCACTGCAGTCATTGACTTTGTACTCACCTCTCCATAAACCCAAGAGCAGGCAAACTTGAAGAAGTGTATGTAAGTGAAGTGTAGGTAAGTGAAGACTGGAGGAAATACAGGTGGTTGTGGGAGGGCTGAAACAGAGACAAAGGAAAAACAGAAAAGACATGGAGGTGAGCAGAGAAGTAAGAATATAGAAGCATTGTAGGGGCTGGATGGAAGTCAGAAAGATAAGAACAATCAGATCTATTGTTCTGGGTTTGATTAAGGATTTGGGGGAGAGAGGGTCCCCTTTTCTTGAGGAAAGGCATTTATAAAATGAAGCTGGAAACCTTATTGCATCCTTATTCATGTTGCTAATCTGATTCTTCCCTCAAGTCTGCCTTCCCAGGAGGCAAAGTTTGAGAATATGTGGAACAGATCCCGAAATCTTCCTTTCACAAAAAAACTCATTCTATCTGAAGCATTGTATTTCCTTTTTAAAGCTGTGATTCCACCACACACTCAGGCTAGCTCCCATGGCTGGTCCAAGAATGCTGACTTTCATATAATCTTGATATTGTACTGCTTTGTTGGATTTTGTGCTTGTGACTCAATCAACCAGTAATTTATCATCTGTTATTGTTAGCACATTTTAGTATACAAAGAAGAAAGAATGGAAACAGCTTCAAGAGAAGGGAGAGAGCATATAGTAAAAATAAGGTAGAATAGAAAGCAAAATAGAAAAGTAAGTAAAGTAGAAAAGAAAAGCAAATAAAATGGAAAATTGCAGCCAGGCTAACCCTTGTTTGGGAGATTCTCCAAGGAAGCCTTTTATGCAAGCATGAAGTGTTCTCAGAATAATCCATCAGGAGCTTTTTAGACATTCTGACTGATGGAGTTACAGTGACATTTAAAAAACAGATGCATGGCAGATCTTCTTTATACTGTTGATTTAGGAACTAAAAAGCTTCCCAGAAAAGGTCCTGAACCAGAAAGGCTCAGAAAATTACTGGAAAAAAAAAAAAAAGTAGAAATAGATAGGGTCTGAAAAAACATAATGAGCAAATGTAGAAGATAGAAACAATGATTTAAATTAATTATAATCTGTGACATAAATTATTAGTGCCTGTACTACTATTTTAGTAATATAACCACAATTTCTGAATGAATTTATTTCTCCTAAACAAACACATTATGTGGATCCACAAAACTCTGTCATCTAATTATAACTTCAACTTCTCCAGGATCTCTTATTTGGGAATCTGTTCATTGGTGGTAGTGGGAACCATGATGCAGTTTATAGAAACATACTGAAAGGGGAGAGGTGAAGGAAAGGCACAGAAAGATTTCTTGCCTCAGTGGTATAAAACAAATGAAGTGGTGGAATCTGCTAGCAGGCAACAACCTAGGCCTGGCTTCTCATACTTAAAACTTTAAATTTTTCTCATCCCAAGTTGCTTCAAATAAATAAAATTTGAAGGACATGCTGTCAAGCAATACACTCTTTACTTCTCAGCAATCTCTGTGTGATGTGTATTGGCCAGTGCCCTTGGGGAGTTTTGGAGCAAGGCTGGAATGATACCAGCTCATTCCCGCCAGCCTGGGAAAAAACTGCTCAAGAGCTGCCTTCCTAGAACTGTCTCCCCCAATTCTGAAAGCAGGATTTGAATATCTGTGAGCTTAACCCAATTTTCCTGACAGGCTGACAAAACAGAGAGGGCTTTGAGCCCTATGTTGCAGCCCTTGGGATCAGGCTAAATTCAGTCCCACTTTTGGGTTTAGTTCAGGCTTTGGCTATTTTCTGTGTGCTTTTTCACTCTCCCTTGATCTCTGTTGGTCATTCCTAAGAGTTCTCTGTACCTCAAAGGCTACAGATCTGGCCCTATCTGACCTTAGGGAGCCTAATATGAGAGAAAATTTTTATTTTATGTACCTCAGTGAGACTGACAGTTCTTTCTGCTTTTTTCTTTTTGGTTTGTTTTGGGTTTTGTTTGTGTTTGGCTTTTGTTTGGGGGTTTGGGGTATCTGGGTTTTTGTTTGGTTTTGGTTGGTTGGTTGGTTTTGGGTTTTGTTTGTTTTTTTGTTTGTTTGGGTTGAGGTGGGTTTTTTTTGTGGTCTTTGGTTTGCTTTTTTTTTGTTGTTGTTTGTTTGGTTTTTGTTAAAACTTTTGTCTTTATTCTCAGTTTAAAGAAGAACTGGATACACAAGCAGGTACTGAATCACAGAAGGGTGGAGGGGAAGGAAGGAACACTAATTGAAGATTGTTCTTGAACACTCTGTAAATCTTACTTTGCATGTTAATGTGGGACTTTGGTGAAATAAAAGCTATATGTTGCTCTTTAGCACCAGGAAAGTTCCTCCGTTTCTCTGTCATCTGCACAAACATCTCAAAGTGTCTTGGGAGTGTCCAGAAACATCTGCTGGATGAAAGGAAAAATAGTTGTTTCATGGCATTAGGAAAATAATCAAAAAAATCTCTCCATTTGTACACTGTCTATTTTGTACATAAGTCAAAATGACCCTGTGCTGTGACAAATCTGGAACAGAAAGTTAAAGATGTCTGATGGTATTGCTGGACCTAATTCCCCTCCAGATTTTGCAAATGTGCAAAGCTGGTCCCTCCTCTGTTCAGCTTGAGGGACGTGGACTGCTGAGCTTCCTCCTCCACTTCTTTCTCACCTTGACTGACTTTCCACCAAGAAAAAAAACTTTCCTTATTACACCAGGGATATTCTGTGTAACAACCTCTAAATATTCACCTTATATATGTCCTGCAGTAAGTGCTTAGCAAGCTCTACTTAAACTCCTCCAATAGCATGTAATATTAAGCCCGTATTTTTTCAGTATGACCATTTTCCCTCTTTACTTCTTCCTAATTTACCTCTGCTCATGATCCAAAAAGGGTCAAAAACTGCTCAGCCACTTGGCTTCATAATTTACTGTTTATCATGAGACTCTTTAGACCATGCAAAAAGAGGATTTAGCACCAACCTACCTCACAAGTTTTTCAGCGCCATTTTTGAGGCATGGCTTCCTCACTTTTTCAGACAGAAAAAAGGAAATATGGATGTTCTTCTAAACCAGCACTCACATTCAGTGTGATAGATCCACTTTGTCCTGGCATTATGCCATTTTAACATGTGGGATGCAAGTACTTTGCTGCTTAGGCAGACCACTGTGAAGAGGCTGATTCCCAGCCAGGGACACAGAAAAGCTGGTCTCAAAGGCTGTGTGCCTGTACTTAGTGATGAATAGGAAATGAGATTCTCTAGTCTATCAATCTCTGATTTGGGTTACTTTCCATATCTCTAGTCACCTCGGGCATGTTTGAAGAGGGTTCATTATAATGAAATGTCCCACTTGCATTGACAGTATTACTTTGCAATAGAATTACAAGGGTTAAGGGTGCCTGGGTATTCTCTTTAATGAGTCTTCTCAGCCCATCTGAATTTCTGCAAGCTGATCAACTGGTCTGAAGGTCATTTACATCAGTGTGTGACACAGCTTGTAGAAGGACAGCAGCAGTAACTGTTAAATATTGAGATTATAAGAGTTTGTGGAGCATTAGGGGATTTTTTTTCTTCCCAAAGAGAGAAGGAAAAAAAGCCTCATAATCTCCTGCTTCTAATGTAGGCTGGTGCTGGTACTCACTTTTGAAATGAGTTAGAGGCCCTCAACAAATACCTCATGTGAGTAAATGAAATAAAGCTTCCTCCTGGCTCCATAACCTGCCCAAGGCACACTTGCAAAAAGTGACCTACAGAGCTGCTGGAAGAAAGGGACCAGATATCTCTTAATGGGAAAGTCTGCTGAGTTAGTAAACACCTCTGGTTATGATAAAACTGTGAGCCCTTTGTTATTTTTTTCTTGAAGATTCATGAGGAGACCTCTTATATATAATAAATGGGATTGTTTTTACTGAAAGATATTGTAAACACTAAATATATTTCCCCAGTAAAAGAAAGAGCAGCAAGCCACCAATACACATTATCTATCAATCTTGATTGCTCACACATCTGAAGTGCTTCCTTTTCCTTCTCCTGCCTTTGGTGCTAACATGTCTTTGTGTATTATTTCAGGTGACAGAGAATTACTGTAATTCCAAAAATAATTTATTATCTCCCAAGAGCAAAGGTCATTTTAATTTGGAACAAATAAATGTCAAATAGTGGATGATGTACAGGATAATAATTCATGGGCAGCCAGCCAGAGGAGATAGCTGTAATTACATTCAAGTTCAGGATGACACAGAGAGCCGGAAGATGAAAATCTGAATGTTCTTAGGCAAGTTATCAGAGTTCATTTTGCTGCAGGATGTGCTGTTATCTGATCCCCTAATCCTGCCTGTGCCCTGAGCTGATCTCATAAAAGAAGAAAACCTACAGGAAGAGGGGTCCTATAGATGTCCCTCTTATCTGAGAGCCCAGCAAGCACTGGGCTAGCTCTGCGGAAGGCACATGCTGGTCCTGGTGAGCTCAATGCCCAGTGGAGCTAAAGCAGGTTCCAGCAGAAGTGAAGCTTCTCAGGGTCTCTGGAAGCAAAATCACTAAGGAGAGAAGCATTAAGTGCTCAAGAGGACCAGAGCTCTTCCCAGGACAAAACTTGCTGGATAGTGTGGGACACATAAACACACCCTTTACTTCCCCTGCCCTGCTTTTTTTTAATTTGCTGCTTTAATCTATTCACTAAGTTCATTAAGACACCCAGCTGCAGTTTTGACAGACAGGTATTTAAAAGAGTCAGTGGAGACCAAGGCTTCCATGCAGCTGACAGTCTTTGATTAAGCCAAATAATTCTCTTGGATTCATTTACTGCATATGGATTCATTGACTGTGTGCTCAGATCATGAGTCAGGCATCGTCAGGGCCACTTGGGATAGCCCCAGGTATCTGAGACACCTTGCTGGACCTGCCTCCCTGCAATAGATACAGTAGGAGACCTTCATACCTTTGAATTTACTTTTGTGAAGCATGACTAATGTCAGGAAATAAGCTCTCAGCACCCAGCGCATAAAAAGCATTTCAAAAATATTAATTTTGTCTGATGTATTATTCTCCTTTCCCCCTACTTCTGCAAAAATATCTAATATTTGTCAGGGCCACAGACAGTCTCCAGAATGAGACAGCTGATTTGCCTAATTCAAAAAGGCAAACGTTGTGTCTTATAGCCCTGTTACTACAGCTGTAATAGATGCTATAATTAGAGCTATAGAAGGTGATGAACTGGAAAATGCAGGCTAAGATAGGGCTTGCTCAGATATTTGGAGGTTTTTGGATCTAGAAATAAATGAGCAGCTCCTTACTACATTACCTCACTATACAGAGAAATGCTGTTTGTGAGGCTTGTTTGAACATCCAAGATTTCTTCCTATTTAAGGATGTTCTAAGCTAAATTTTCATTCAGCCCCATTTAGAGCCACAACTTGAGTAACCTATTAATTTTAAGGAGTAGTTAACAGAAAAGAAACAGTAAAAAAAAATCATCTTTACACATGTAGTAACAGGAGATAATTCTTTAGGTGCACACAGAAGATTTTCAATAAACCTGATGACAAACTCACTTTCAAATTGTGGAGGAAAATTAAGAATTTATGTCTTAAGTGAAGCAAAATCCAACTTTCTGAGAACTTGGTAAACACAGATTTTTTCCTTTTATTAGAACTCTGTATATTACATGTTTGAACTATTCCCAGGACAATAGAACTGCACATGAATAAGTAGAAAACTGCAAATTGCAGAGCAGATGTTCTGCTGACCTCCTCCCACTGGAATCTGCTAGCTGAGCTGCTTGGCTTATTCTCTCTTTCAGCCATCAATAAATCAGCACATCAAGTAGGTGGAAACAGGAAACTTTTAACTAAGTAGGCAGAAATTTAATTGCAGAATTCCCAGCAAAGTTGAGATAGTTTAATGGAACCACATGTATTGCAGAAGGATTGCAACTTAATCCCTAGCAAGTTTTTATAATGTTCATCATTATTCCCTTGGCATTCAGCACTTGGTAATATGACACTAGAAAAAAAGGATTTGGGATAAACAGGGAACGAGTATCTTAATGGTGAAGTTCATTAGGCTGAGGAATAATGTTCTAGAGACATAGTAAAAGCTTTATTATTTAGTGAGATAGAAATTGCCTAGACAGAACAGTGGAAAAATGCAGACAATAATTGTGAGTTCCTTACCCTGGCACACCAAAAGAAAAGGAAACTTTTCACGTATGTGAACATGATAATCATAGTAAATGATTGTAATCCCTAAATCCTATGATACACTTGTCAAGTGATATAGTTGTCAACTAACCATGTGGCTAAAAGTTGTGTTGGAGATGTGACTATGTGATGCCATGAATATTCACTGTGTAGCCCTAGGAAGTATCACAATCTATCCTGCGTCTCTTCACTAATATTTAATAAACTTTGTAGTATTGCAAATGTGGAGGAGTTTTTACTACTTTAAGATTCATGATAATTTGTGTCACTATTGATTCAGACCATATTAGCAAGAATATGGTCTGAATCAATGTGCCTTTTTAAATGTGCCTTGAGGTAACTAATCTGCTTTTGCACTGTATGTTAGGTCGCACAATAAAAAAGTGTTAAAACCACAAAACCACCACAATAAGATTCAGTGCTGCATAAGAAAGAGATTTTGTAGTCTGAAGCAAAGTTGGCCAAGGCTTCTAATCATGAAGGCATTGCAGAGGATCTATCACCTTGCACACAAGCAATCCTAAGGGGGTATATTTAACAGGTATCCTATTTGCATACTCATCAGATATTGCCCTTTTGCTTTGCTCACTGAGCTTCAGCTGACTCGGCACATCTGCTTTTCCTCTCGCTGCGAGCATTTTATCTAACAGGGTGTCAAAGCTTGTGCTGCTGAGGAAGACTCAGTGGGAATATTTTCAAGGTGCTGAGACTTAATAAAATGTTTTTGAGAGAACCGTCAGTTGGTTGTTAATTTAGGAAGTTTTTATTATGAGTAAACTGATTACAAATTGAAGTTTGCTCTTTCAGTGTCAGACATTCCAAATTGAGATTGTGTGCTGGAGGACTGTAAAGATTATCAGACCACCACATTCAAAAGGATTTTCTTTCTCAGAGAAAGGGTATCTTTGTTTGTTTCAAGGGGGCAAACCATGCCTATGACTCATCTGTGTCTCCTTCTCCTTCCATCCAAGAAATTCAGGCTCCTCATTAAGTGGAGAGGAAGAATTTTCATGCTGAGCAGAAGGGGATTTCAGGGCTAGGAAATTGACTCTAAAAGTTGTTTTCTTGTCAATCTTTTATCCTCTTCAACAATTACAGGGCATGGAAATAGCTCAGGACAGCACAAGCAATGGATTTTAAAGCTGATGTTGCTGTAGCTGCACCAAAGCTTCCCCCTCCTGTCAATTGAACTGTGTAGAGAGACAAGTACATGGAGTGTTGGTAAAAATGCCAGAACTTGACCTAGAATTAATTCCTGTATTATTGGCTATGAGAAAATATAAAGAGCTCCAGAATTCTCTTGCAATTAATTGCTAGATAACTGACACAACACAATTAACATCTTTCTTTTATTAATGCCAATTTTTCAAATCTGAATGTTTATATCACTGACTCCAGACTTGCAAAGCCTGTGTCCTGAGGCATAGGAAATGAACAAACTGTTAATAAAAAGGCAATAAATCCTCCTTGCTGGATTAATTCTGTCTTTCTGTATATCTCTGAGATGCAACAGCAAGTATCTTTCTCCCCTTTTGTACCGAGCTCAGTACTTCACTAGCAGCCTGCTACAGATCTTTCTGTGGTGTGACATGAAATGGGGGCACTGAGAAGTGGTTAAACCTCTGTCACATCCTGTCTGTTTGTGCTCCTTTTTCCCCAGGAGGAGTATCCAGGTGAATTGTTCCTCCATCCTTCCTCTATATCACCTCTCTGATGTTTTGCTAAGGGGATGTGTTAACCCCACTGCTAACAGGACTAGAATGAACCTCATCATGGTTTATAGAGGAAATCATACAAGGATTAAGCATAGGGTTGGATTCAGTGCTAGGAGATGTACTCCTGAGATTTACAGTGAGGAAGACTGGAAGAGACCACCTGATCCAACCCGATGTGTTTCCTGAGCCAGGAGCTTTGATACTGTTACCTCCATACTAAGCTGGATCCCTTCGGCCTGACTAAACACAGTCTTTGAGAAGGGCATCTATTCTTGGCTGCAAAAAATGAAATGACAGAATTTATCATCTCCTTCGTACCCAGTGGCCTATCACCTTCCCTGTTAGAAGTTTGTGTCTAATTTCTGCTTTGAATTTGGCTTCACTTCCAGCCACTAGCTCTTGATGTGCCTTTCTCTGCTACATTAAAGAGCCATTCAGTAACTGGTATTTACTCCCCAGGAAGGTTCTTACATGCTATAATCAAGCTGTCTTCTGATCTGTCTGATAAGATAAACAGATTGAGCTCTCACTGTTCTCTCTTTTATTTCCCCTTCCAGACATCAAAACATATCTGTGGCTTATTTCTATATTCTTTGTAGTATTTCAACATCCCTTTAAAAATGTTGACATCATAAGGTATACATTATTCCACATCAGTCCCAATAATGTCACACAGAAAGAAAAGTCAATTTCCTCCTCCTACTCACTATTCTGTTGTTTATACTGACAAGAATTGAATTAGCACTTTTTGCTTCTATATCATACAGGAGCTCCTGGTACTCCATTTCCTCTTAGAAGCCAATGCTATTTGCAGTCAGTGCTTTCCAGGGTACAGAACACCCTTCTGCAAGAACGGTTTGCACTGCCTGCTTCAAAATGAATGATTTGGTTTGTCTAGGGTTTACCCAACCATACCAGTAGATGAATCTCTTTCTAGTTTTAGCAGTCTTGTTATTCTTGCCAGTATTTCTTGCCAGTAGTGCATCACTAGGGATTTTGTATTAGATTCCTAAAAAGGTGAGACAATTAAACACCATGAAATTTTTCACCAAACTCTACAGAAGTTCTTACAAGTAACCCTGTCTGATAAAGACCCTCAATGACAATTTTTTGAGATCTTTGAGAAAGACATATACGAAGTTACTCATTATTTATTTTGTTGATACCCTAGAGAGCTCCTTTTTTCTTCACCATATTGTGTGATACTAAACTAAACAATTTGGGGAAGTCTGAATGATACACATCTGTGCAATTGCCACTGCCAGCAGAACTTGTAATCTCATAAAAAATATGAGAATGGGGTTGTCTGAAAACAGCTAGATTTTTAAGGTATATTGACTGCCATTAATTGCTTACATTTACTGTGTACTTATTCTTAGGTCAGCTGGTATGCTACTTTGCCTGTAGCAGATATACTTAAATGTCTGTGAAACTTGAAGGTCATCCCACTGCACATTTAAATATTGGCACGGGAGAAGCACTTTCAGGATCTTGCACTTCCACTAATTTAATGGGGAATTACTCTGCTTACAAATGTAAAATATAATTATAATCTCTTGATTGGAAGTAGTGCAGGACTGACAGTTACAGGAATATATGTATATTCTGCATCCATTAATGTCCTGATTTCAGCTGGGACAGGGCCAATTTTCTTCCTAATACTTGTGGTTTGGATTTAGCACGAGAACAATGTTGATAACACGCTGATGCTTTAGCTGCCACTGAGTATTGCTTACACTAAGCCAAGGGCTTTTTCCATGTATCCTGCCCTGCCAGTCAGCAGGGGCACAAGGAGCTGTGAGGAAACACGGCCAGGACAGCTGACCTGAACTGGCCAAAGGGATATTCCATACCATAGAACATCATGCCCAGTATACAAATTTGGGGCATTTGGTCCACAGGGGCTGATCACTGCTGTGAGATGGGCTCAGCATTGGTCAGTGGGTGAGAAATTGTATCACTTGTTTCTCTTGGGTTTTATTCTTTCTCTTTTTCTTTTCCATTAATGGTGGTGGTGTTATTAATAACATTAATACATTTCACTTAATTTCAATTAATAAACTGTTCTTATCTCAATGCACAGGTTTTACCTTTTTCTGATTCTCCTCCCCATCCGATTGGGCAGGGAGGGAGAGTGAGTGAGCAGCTGTGTGACACTTAATTTTTGGCTGGGTTTAAATCACAGCAATTAAACAAGGTAATGCAACATCCTGCAGCAACATACACTTCATAATTCTAAGACCTCACTCTGCACTCTCTGAACAGAGTCTGTAAAACCTTTTTTAGTATCTTTGCATTTTTAGCACCATTATTAAAATTCCCATCTAGCACATAATCTATACCAGTGCCGAGGATTGTTCCAAAAATATCAGTTCCTTGATACTGTCCTCTAACTCAGAAACATACAGGCTTCCCCCAATGCCTGCCACTTTCTGTTGGTTGCATATTCTTCTGAAGTATTTCCTTCCTTTTCCATGCATGAAAAAAAAAAATTCAGGACCCATAGAACCTTGCAATCTCGGACCACTTCTTTGAAGAAGGTGATGAATGGCAGCACATCACCTTCAAATACATACTAAAATTATCAGACAAGTACTAAAATCTAATACCTCTATGTTTTGTGCATGAACCACAGCAAATGCTGGATATTTAACTTAGCTTACCATCATGTGACAGAGATTTTAGCTAACCTGCACCACATTGCCACACAGAGTTTTTAGCATACAACAGGAGCTTAGACAACTGATGTAGGTGTAGACATCTGAACTGAGCGTTTTTATTTTCTTCTTTATTTCCTTATATTTATTTTAGAATGTTGTCATCTCATACTGAGTTAATTGCCAAGATGGGCTAATCTTCTGAGACAAAAGTGGTCTCTGTAGTCCCTTAAAACTTTTCAGTCTCATAGTGATGGTGTGGTTTTTTCCTTTTAGTTGAACTGCTCATTCTCAACATGTTTTGAATAATTTTAATTCCTTTCTTTTACCCTCAAGAGTAAAGCAGTGTTAATTTTATCCTTTTTTTCATATCTACCCAACCTTGCAGTAGCACTGCAGATGTTGAGGCAAAATTCTATTCTTTAAACATTCAGTTCTGCCTTTGTGCCACAGCATCAATTGTAGCTCAGAAAAAGACATTTGTCATTAAAAGAGAAGTTTGGGCTTCAGTCCACAAGGCCACCAATTTAGTGAAGCTTTCTTCAACACAATTGTTCAGTTGTCAAACCATAATTTTCAAATTATCTTGTACAGCAACATGACTGAAGAAGGGTTACATCTATTATTCACTTGATTAACTTGATCTTCTTGATGCTAAAAACATCTTTGCAGTTTCTCATACCAAGCCTCAATCTTATGTGTGAGAATCTACTAATAACCCATTAGACAGTGCACTTTTTCACTCATTAGACCTCCTTTTTTGTACTGTTTGTTCCCATTAGTGAGACAAGAACAAAGAGTTGAGCTTTGTACTTGAAATGGCATGAAGTGTCCTGTGCAGCCACTCATATTTCCTGCAGATTTTGATCCCTGCCTTTATCCTCTTAACTCCCAAAAGAGTTATGTCTTCTGTATGATGGGATATCTTGATCTAGACACCTCTGCTGAGCTACAAGAGTGGAGACACCCATTTGAAACTTTTGTGTTTGGGTCCCCACATCCTGAAGTGTCTAGTGAGCTCCTGGAAGGTTAGGATGTGAGGCGGAAAATAAAGTGAGACAAAGAGTAAGTTGGGGATATGCTAACACAGGTTGTGAGCAAGACCTGGTTTTGCAATTATTATCACAGGGTTGTAAGGTTTTGTGATCGACCAAAATATGCTGCAATACTGGGATCTCCACAATACAGCTGTGTGTAAAAGGCAAGCTGTCACCATCCAGATGAAAAATAGACCTCGTTGTCTCACATAAAACAAGGTGTAACACTACCTTTTCATTTGCAAGCAGATTGATTGGTCATGTACCTTGAATATGCCATGTGCACAAGAAAAAAATTTCAGCACCAGGCCCTGAAAGATGGCACCTGCTTTGACCTCTTTCACCTAAACTCTACCTCTGGAAAATACACTTTAGCAATATAACTTCTGTTTTGGTCTTGAGCAAAAACAGGGTTTATTTATTATCCCCTGATCCTGTATTTCTCAGAATCAATGGGACTAGTGATTGGCAGAGTTTAATCCATGATTTTGTGTTTATATTTCAGTTGTGCAGTTCTGAAATTATATTTTAATTCTATGCCATATCCATCAAGCAATTCTGTAGTAAACTGCAGGTAAATCTCTATTGAGGGCTATTTCCAATGAATCGCACTAACCCAAATATTTATTCAGCAAGTTCCTCTTGACTCTAATGTAGAAAAGTCTCTGTTTCTCTGTCCCTAGGAAACAAAGTACAAGTCAGAAAATGCATTTGAGGCAAACAGAATTATTTGATCATGATCATTAAACAATTGGTTAAATAGACAGATTTGACCATTTGTTCTTCATTTCTGTTTTACTATCTCTGTAGTCATAAAAGTTGTCAGTGTACTCATGTAACCTTCCTTGTTACAATGAAAAAAATGGTGATTCTGAGTTTTCAGTTGGATCCACACTTGAATTTTGCCAAAATGGCAAATTTACATCATAATTAAAGTGCTTCAAAATCCCCTTACCTTTATGATTGCAAAATAGGTTCTACATCCCCTATAGAAATGGATGCTAATTAGGAGAACTTTTAACAATTACACAATCAAAGTTTACAGGCTTGCTGGAGGAAACATGCCTACGTGAGAAGGCACTGATTTACATAAACTCTCTGTCAAACATTTTTAATCTTTTCTTCATTATTTGCAGGACTCTGCTAAATCAGACCTTAGGATTTTCACTTTACTTTCCAGGGGAAAAAGCAGATTTATTCTCTGCATTTCTCACTGAGATTGAGAATAGTACTGATTTTTTCTCACTTGAGTCTTAACATTCTTTGAGGATTAAAAAAATTAATGAAATCCTGATTGCCAGTGTTTATATATGCCTACAATTGGGCCTCATCACAAGTATTTTTCACAGATTTAAGGTTAATAATGCATGATTCCAAGGTAACAATCATGACTTCTTACACCCCAGCCATGGTGCCTGGGAGAAGGAAGGGACTTATCCTTGTGTTCTACCCATTCTTCATCTTTCCTTCTTTTCTTCTGTGCTGGAAAAACTGCTTGTTGTTTCTCTTTAAGTCACCCCCTGCTCATTTTTTGTTATTTGCACTTACTTGTCTCTTTCTACCCTTCATCCAGACCTGCTGGCTGTAACGCTTCTCAGGCAACATGAAATTGTGAAAAATGGATTCATGCTGTTTCACACCTTTCAGCACAGTTTTTAAACAAGAGAAAATCAAAACAAAAGCTCTTTTTCAAGTTAAAAAAAAAATGGAGTAAACTAATTAAATTTCTTTCGTATCTTTTTATTGTTCATGCAGGTTCTTTCTCCTCTCTTAACTCCCTCTCCTGAATTTCTCCTTTCTATCTATAATAACTTTTATTTAAAACTTAGGAAGACAAATTGCCCAAACTGCTGGGCTTGTTCATGGGAATGACTTTGCCAAAACAAACTATTTTTCAGCCTTTTCAGAATATAAATTATTCAAGCCACATTTCAAGTCCTGGCCAAAATCCAGCAGGATGTTTTTAAGAAAGTAGTCAGATAGTTCCTTTCCTCTAAGTAAACTCCAGTAAAAGAGAAAAAGAGAAATAAAAGAGACATTTGAAAAAAAAAATACCTCCAGCAATACCTCTATCACTCTGCCTGAGATGATTTTCATATGCCAGCCCC
The DNA here is from genome assembly GCF_965231275.1 of Zosterops lateralis. Classification (NCBI taxonomy): domain Eukaryota; kingdom Metazoa; phylum Chordata; class Aves; order Passeriformes; family Zosteropidae; genus Zosterops; species Zosterops lateralis. The sequence goes on along the minus strand of NC_139763.1, from coordinate 63,003,730 downwards.
TTCCCAGAGACTTATAGACAGAAGGCCATCCCTTTCCAAACCCTTGAAGGTAGAAATACTGAAAAATCCACTCTTACTCCACGATGATGTATTGGGTTAATTATGGTACAGTGATAAACTGTGGCAGACACAAACTCTTTGTCATAGTACATTGCCACGTTGTAATACTTTCAAATTATTCTTAGGCTTCCTTGTGCTACTGATGCATTTTATTATAAACTCTTCCTTTTTTAAGATTTATGCTGCAGTTCTGGCCTGTATCGTGGTAAGTGACACATGGTTCCAGGTTCTGAGAGAGTTCATGGTTTATGAAAGAATTTATGCTTCAAGTCAAATATTTCAGTTGTAAATTCTGCCTCAGCATCCTTCAGGCACCACATAGACACACAGCTGTGTTCTCACCACTGCTGTAGCCTTATTTCTTTCTACTATAACCTTTTGAACAGAGTAGAGAGATGTGGCAGGCCACAGCTTCTTACAAGCAAATAGCTGATCCTGCTGGGTGGAATGAACCTGTGCACCCTGCTGTCCTTTTTGGGAGTTTTCTCCTGTAAAATTAAAACCTCTTATAAATTGTACAAATTTGGCATCAAGGAAAAAAAATCTAGAAGTTTGGCTTTCCTGCTGTTTTGCTGAAGTGCTGAATGATTAGCTTTCCCTGTGGCAGTGAAAATAGTGTGGAAGCTGTCTAAACTTTCTCAGGGAAATCCCTGAGGTGTTGAAAGAATCAAAGGAACCCTCCACAATCAAGAAAGAAGATCATGAGCTCTGCAAGCTCATTCCAAAGGTAAAAGGAAAGCACCCCAGTGCTCACCAAGGAAAGGATATTGCTGTGAGGATGCTCACAGTAGATTTGACCAACCTCAGTGCAGCCAGTGAACAAACCACACTGAAACCTTCTGCTGTGGCTGACAAAGACATAAAGGGCTGAGGAATGAGTAACCAGGATCTGCCCTAGCAAAGAGCACAGACATTAGGCAGGGTCCCTGTCCCACCTCCCAGCACCTGAGAAGATGAAGCACATTGTCTCTGAGCACCCTTAGCAGGAAGAGTCCCTCCACTCACAAGCATCTAAAGCTTTCTGCAAACATGTGAAAGATGGCACAGACAAAACTAAGGAAAGTGCAAAAGAAGGTGCTGTGTAAACAGCAATTGCATCCTGATCCTTTGAAAAGGCATAGCAAAAGTCCATCTCATTCCTTTCATCTCTGTCTTACTGATGTTTATGAGGCAATGGTCCATAGGTTGTTTTGTGTTTTCCCTTCACTCATAGTTTTGATCCATTGTAGCAACTACCCACATCCCCCTGAAGAGCTGACTGGGACTCTTAAGAATCCTCTTCCATGCTCCAGCATGAAAACACCATCTTTAAAATACTTCTGTCATTCACAGTTTTTAATTTAAAGTTTATCTAGCTCTTGTCCAGTGATCTGCGTCCTCCTCAATACCTCTCAGATCTCAGAGAAGGCCTGAAATCACGAATCTTGGCCATAGAATAAAAAACCTCTCAGTCCTTCTGGGCATCTGTCTGAAATACAACAGTGACTAGAGAGATTCTGAGTACAGAGCCTAAGCTGCAAAACCTCTTTACAGGAATTCTCTTCCAATCATGGGGGAAAGTGCCACAGTGCTTGTAAAGCAAATACTCAATTTGCATTGCTGTCCACAATGCCAGTAATTAACTCACTGGCTAATTTGTTGTTAGATGCAACTAATGGATTCAAGATGAAACATGTTCTTGTTTTAAAATGAGCTGGTCTTTGGTATACTTCCTTCTTGCACAGAATCTGAATAACTTTACACAAATGCCCATGTTTATAAATTCCTTAAAGGCAAAAATAAAATTCTGCATGCAGAGATATTCCCACCTTTCATAAGATCTGACATGTTTCTATTGCAGCTCAGTTTTCAAGTTATATCTATTATTGAATGCTATGGATCCTCTTTTCCTACTCCAGTAGAAAATTCTGAATGGCTTTGAAACACAGAAAGCAATGAAAGGCAATTCAGTTGCCATGAACAACCCAGAATTTGTCTCCTCTTACTAAACAGCAAAAGTGGGTAGCAATATGAATTTTAAAGGTCAATAATACTCACAGTTAGGAAGGGGCAAGACCTTCTGAATTTACAGGAGGAAGCTCTTGATCCCACTTTTCACAGTATGACATTTATTTCCTCCTCTTTCCTATACCCCTAAGATGATTTTACAAACAGCCACACAATTTGAGCTGTATCAGCAACCTCCCTTCTGCCCAAGGTCAGAAGGAATCTAAGGGAGCCCTGAGTGGGTTCAACCAGGATTATTCCCAACAGCGTATGGATCAGGTGGTTCAGATGTGTTGACAAAACACAAAGAACAATTACATTTGTGCCAGTCTCACATCCCATTGCAAGAGCTGGCCATGAGAGGTTTTCTCTTTAAATGCCACTTGTGCCTTACAAATTAATTAACAGAGGAATTTGCTTGCACTTCATTTGTTCTCTTCTTTACGTAAGTGACCTTAGAGGGTTGCATAACCCAGCACAACACTGTGATTCACTGCAATGCTCTACCATATTTAGTCTTATTAGCAGCTATTTGAGAAATGCTGCTGCTCACTCTGGAGAGACATCATTTATAGTGCTATATAAAGGTCTCTATATTTTTCCCTCATGAAAAGGATTACTGCAGCATTCTTATCTGTAATGCAATCCAGAATAGGGAAGACTCATTGATTTTTGAGGAGGCGTTTTCAATATGGTGACCTGTTCCATACTTTCATTTGAAGTCTAATTATAGAACAAAAGACTAGGATGGGAAGTGCATGTTGTAGAGGAAAAAATCAAATGCACATTTTTTCTTGACATTTACTGAGAAAGAAACCTTGCCTGTTTTCTAAATGTTAATGAACAGCACACACAAGAAGAACCAGGGCATTTCTTCACAGAGTTAAATACCTACCACGCTTACACCAATTTCAGCAACAGTATTCTGAAAAATAGGGTGAGGGCTGAATTTTTGCTCCTAATGGTAGCTCTCTTACTAGAGAGGAACAATCAGAAGACAGATCTTCACTGCACGAGCATTTTAACATCAAAGTCAAGGAATAAATCCCTTGTCACTTTGTCCTCCTGCACTGTGACTGTCATTTTCTGGATTTTGACAAAGCTAGTCCTAGTCTTGGTGCAAGTTGAAGAGGAAAAGAAAGCTTGGTGCTAATGTTAGGCTATTTGCCAGAAATCCCATAATTTTTTCAGCTTTAACCTGTGCATTTTATAATTCCCTTTGCCTCCCAAAACTTGAGACAATTCATCAGATTTGACACTCTGCCAACTTTAAGAGGAAATTATTTTTCTTGGAAAAATTAAACCTTTGATTCTGGTTAATCTTGGGGTTTTTTTTAATGGGGAATACCCATTTCCTGCCCCATCAGAGCAAACCTCAACCAGCCCCTACAGACTTTATCAGAAGCAATATAATTTTCAAGCTGTGAGACATTAGGAAAATCCTGGCAAGTGAAGAGAAAATTTCATATAAGGCACCTCTTAACAAAAGTAATATTCAAGGGCATTCCCAGGAAGAAGCAATCGTCTTTGGATATTTGGATCTTTGTAACTTTTTCCTTTTTCCATGGAGAAAATGAAAAAAGGAGGTGTCTATATTGCATATGTATCTATATTGGATTCTTTTAAAATAAGTATTTTTATTCTTTATGATTGAGTTATGCCTTTTCTTCTGCTATATAGGATGCACATAAAACCTAAGAAGCCACTGGAGTTGCTTGGTAGTTTCATGAAAGTTTTAAAATGCAATATGTATGCTTCACAATTATTAAATTTTTTGTATTATTTCCAGTGTCACTGTTATTTTTCTGAGTCTTGTGGAAGAAAGAGAAGGAAGCTAAAAGAAAGGGGATTTTTAATTTTTTTTTTTCTATAGGGTAGGGGATAAAAGAGGTGGATCAATTCCTAACCATTTAAACTTTGGATCCATGTGCAGTAAAGACTTCAACAGTACTGTCAATACTATGATGATCAATTATGCTACTGTGTGATATGATACAAAGGTGTCAAATACTGCTGGAGGATACACATCTTGCTTTTTTAGCCCCTCCATCTTCAGGGGGAACATGCTTCTCAAAACCATATATTCTCAAATCAGCAGGGCAACAGGGTTGTCACTGTCCCGATCACAGCTTTGCAGCCACCTCCACTGCAGCTATCACTCAGGAGATGTTCCCATGTGTTTCCACCCATCAGACAAGTACCAGATCTCATCTTCAGAGTGTCAGGAGCTTCCTGCAGTCAGAAGATTACAGTGTGATAGCAGGTTTAGATGAGTCAGCCCGGGGGCTATAGAGATGACAGATAGGATGGAACAGTGCTCAGTCACGACCTTTCAGATCAGAGTCCTCTGAAGCAACATCCATTTATTGTAACAGCTGCCATCTGTGGACATGTTGATTCTGTTCTGAGTCCAACAACCTCCCCCATCACAGTTTCCTTGTGCCCTCTGTCTGAAGTGGAGACAGGAACATCAGGGAATCGAGCAAACAGGACTGGACATAAGGAAGTATTTTATTACTCGGAAGTTATCACAGAGCTGAAACAGATCCCTGAAGCAGTTGTACAAACACCACACTTGAAGGTTTTTGGAATTTGTCTGGATGAAGCCAGAAGTGCTAATTCTGGATTTTTTTGAGTGGAAGGCAGGGCTTTTTGACTTCCTGAGGTAATTTTCCATTTTTAAGCTTTTGTGAAATGCACCTCAGGTGTCCTGAAGGTAGCCAACACCTCTTTTCACACTAATTTATAATGGAGTTGGAGCTACTCCAAGCTCTGATCATGTGTTGCCCATCCAAACCTCACAACACTGGGCTAATGCTTTCCACTAAAGAACAGGGCTCACAGTTCTGATGACTGCTGTGATTTCAATGATGAACTTTTCTTTGCCCAGTGCTGTGACTACTCTACTTAGCCAGGATTTACTTGCTGAAGGTCTTCTGGTTTAGCAAAAACTTTTGTTGAATTTCATTGTTAATTCAGTCCCCCATCCCAATGTCCCTTAGACCTACATATCAGACAGAGCAATCTATAACAACAATGGAAAATAAAATGACTGTGGGGTAGTAAAGAAAAGGTAGCTACAACAAAAGTTGTAAATATAGACATTTGAGCAGAGCTGAAAGAGTAGTTAGTGTCTTTTTGTCACACTGAAAAAGATGGAGCCTTGCAGAAACCTGCTGTGACCCCATCGATTATGTATTTTTTGTGGACTGCTAATGAACTGGAAGTATATATAAATTTGCAGATAACATGAAGGATAAAAGTGTATAAGCACTCCGGAGGACAGTTCAAAACTAAAATTAATCTGAATAAACTGAAAAAAGAACCCCAAAGCGTGAAATCTGAAGGGTAGAATTCTGCAAAGAGAAGAGCGAAGGAGATACTGAATAAATAAGTCTAAAATGGGAAATGATGTAGCAGGGAGAAGTCCTACAGAGCATAATGGATAAGTAAGAAAATAAGAATCAACATGTGAACCTGCAGGGTAGAAAAGACAGGTCTATATCTCTATTAGCAGGGGAGTGACACATAAGACACGGGAAGTAATTATTCTGCTCTATTTGTAACAGAGTAAGCCACAGCTGGGACAGTGGGTACAGTTGTGATCCTTGTACACTGAAGAAATGTAAAATTATTGGAGCCTACAAGAGGGACAAGAAACTTAGAAAATATGATTTAGGAGGAAAGAATTGCTTATGAATTTTTGTTTATGCAAAGGATTGCTGTAGAGATAGTGATGATTCACTTTACTTTTTGCAATGTCTCCACCAAACAGCTACTAAAAAAAGTTAAGATCTGATTCCTCCCCGAAAATGGATGGATGGACTGTATGACACCTTTGATGTCCTCCTCTACTCTTCCAGGATACAATGAGTTGGACACAACTGCATTGTGTTCTGAGGAGTTATCTTGTTAATCCTCTTGGAAATCCCTTAGCCAGTTTTGTGGATAATTGTGTGAGAGCAGTGTGAATGAAGCAATTAAAACTGAGGACCAGCAGGCAAAGAAATATTGCCAGAAACTCCTGCTCTGATCAATTCTACTGGCTATATTTAAATCCTGCTTCATCCGACACCTTGCACCAATATCCTGTGTCATCTGCAGGACACATCTGTATTTCTGGGAATTGCTTAATTCAGGCTCTCCAACTCCCTTCTCCTCACACAAGCAGCACATCCTGCCACGTACACTCTGTTACCCCCCCTACAGAATTCTTTTGCAGAACCTAAAGTGGCCTTAGAAAAGTGGCATGTTGTAGGCAAAAGGTTTTCAGCTTTTTGAATAAGACTTTATTGCTGGGTAGTCATGGGAACATGGCTTCCTTCAGTTCCACGTCTGTATAAATGAGTGTCTCATTGTTCTAGTTCATGAGCAATGAGCTATGATTTGAGAGGTAGCACAGAGGGTGAGAAACCTCAGGAAAAAGCTCTTCACAGAAAAGATGTAATCTTAATACTTGCACAAACCTCATTGCTGTGTTTTCTTTCAGCAACTCAGAGACTTTATTGTATTTTATAATTTCAGTACTTGTCTTAAGATTTCCCCACTCCATTAGGAAGAAAAGCATTATATCTTTCTGCAGATTGGAATGTGGGTTGGAAAATCAAGCAATGTCCATGACTGAGATAATGATAGCAAATCTTTCTACCTGCAATGCTCTGCCAGCATGTCCTACCCTTCCAGGGCCTACTGGTGATGTACATCACTTCCACTGCACTGTGTAATTCTGATCCCATGTTAAATTTATTTCATTACATATTCTGTACAGTCTGCAAACCCAAAAACTGGTCTGTGAGAAAACATCATTGTCTAATGACTGTCCCAGTGAAAAATAGAGGATAGCATCATCTATTGCCTGCTCCAGGTGTTGGAATCCTACATCCCTTTATAACTATCCCTGTGATATAATTCTGACTGCTATTACCCGAAATGGAGCCCTTTTTCTCTGAGTATTCCCCCTGCATGAACTATTCTATGAGATTTCCTGAATAAGTTGGACCTTCACTGGGGAAACCAGACAGACTCCAAACACTGTGGTGTGGATAATTTTTGAAGTGTGGCTTTGTCTGTTGTTGATATTGAGGTTCTCCTCCTGGGAACAGTTTGGTGAGTGTTGTACTGGTAACAGGTATATATATAGCTAAAAATAATGACTGTAGTTGTTGCTTACAAGCTACAGTTTCATAGTAGCCTGTAACATTTAAATATATACTAGCTGTTACAATTAATTACTGTTACTATTGGTAGATATATACCTATACACATATTTACTTTTCTGGCACAACCTTTGAATAACTTCATATATACATTTGCCTTATTAGGAGTAAGCATATTTGCTGTAATAATAATAATAATAATAATAGTAATAATAATAATAATAATAATATTTTGCACCAGTCTGTGATAAAGATATTTAGAAAATGAATCTTACATTTCCTCATATGTTATAAAATCATAACAGTGTCACAAACTCAAACCCAGTGTCAGAGTAACTTTTTAAGTTGCAACTGTTGCCAAAAAGCAGGACTACAGAAATTACTACAATCAATACCAACAGACTCATAATTTTGACCTTTCTTACTTTATTTTCTAACATGCACCAAAAAACTATGAATGACAGCAGTGGAAAAAGTTAAGCATCATAAGAATACAGAGTACAGCCTCGTTACTGTCCCTACCACTGGCTGTAGCTCTCCTGATGAGTGTGACCATTTGATGCAGTGTAAATATTACAGAACTGATTCTCAAGATGGGATTTGAAGGGAAAATAGCAGAAGAAATGTAAGTTGAGGGGTGGAGAGAATTTTTCTAAAAAGCCTAGCAGTTCTGGTAAAAAGAAGCTAAATACTGTTGTTTCAAAACAGGCAGCAAAAGAGGAGAGGAAACGGAGGCAAGCATGAGAGATAGGAGAAAGCAGAAATTAAATAGCAACCATTCAAAGGCACAAAAAGGACCTTCAGACTAAAGTACCAAAAAAGTATGGTGGGCTGTTGTGATCATAGGCAGGAGGATCATGGCTGGTAGGGGGACTGGGAAAAATACTGTCCTTCAGCCCTTCTCTTGTTCCCACCATCATCCTACCCTGGGAACAGAGCAAAAAAGTCTGAACCTCTAGGCCAGTGACTTGTTTCATTGCACAAAGCAATGGTTGTCATTTACTGGAAAGACCTGGATCTATGTGGAGTGGAGATTTGCATCAGTATTACTGAACATGACACACAAAAACCTTGTACCTCTCTAGAGCTGATGTCAAGTAGCTGATTTCTCATCACTGTTAGAGACACACAGAAACTAGCTGTTCCATCAATAGGGAGCAGCTTTTCTTCCTGGACACTTTGGCTTCTTTCCCTGTCTCTAGTGACATATTTGCACATGCTGGAGCTCATTATACTGCTTGTGGGTTTTGATGTAGTTTGGCAAATAGATAATTGCAATTCAGAATTTGTGCCCATTTGTTCAGAATCACTGTCTCACCAACAATGCAGAATAAGGGCTTGCAAAAATTAAGGAAGTTGGTAAAACAGGCTTTTATTTCCAAATTCCTCTGTCTGGATGAGAGGAGTCTAAATGCACCCAATATACCCATTCGTGTATTCTGGTTCCTTCAGCATTATAGCCCTGTCTGCCAGGACATGTCCAAGGCTTTCCTCCTTTTCAGTGGCCAGTCCCAGTGTACCACCAAGGTGAACCAGAGATTTCGCAACCCATGACATGCAGAAGCCCACTCTTCTTGCCATCAGAAAGGTAGTGATAGACTTCAGTCGCACAAATCTCCTTTCATTGATAAGAGCTGATTTTAATTCCCACTCATCTGATGCATTACCCAAGCACTTCCTGCAGCCCAGGCTAGTCCAGACAGAATGATATTTCCCCATGCTTTAAATGAGTTCACCTGGAAGAGCTCATAATAAGAAAAAATACACTGAGTTGCATTCACTGAGAGCCTTCAGCTGCTCTTTTTTCAAATTATTTCATCAAAACTAATGAAAAGTTGATCTGATTTCCCCTAGCTTCACCTCACTTCACTTCATCCCTGAATAGTACTAAATCATCAGCAGATACTGGTTTAAATATGAATGTTTCTGGAGGGAAAAACTGTTTTGCAGTGTTGTCACATTGTATTTGTGGGGGTAGATATGAATGATGTGTGCCTGCCTGTCACAGGAGTGCATTCCTGGCTCCTCCTCCAGGTCTGTGAGCTTCTGTCCCCTCAAACTCACTCACCCACCACAGAACTTCACAGTCACCACATACTCTGGAATGTTAATCCAAGAAAAAAGATTCAGAGCTCTTGCTGTCCACAGTCATGACTCCCTATACACTCAGTGAGGGGTGGTTGTTGGGGCCCAAAGCAAGACACAAAATCCCAAAGATTTGAGCATAACAACTCACACTCACAACACCACCAACTTCTCTCCAGCCTTGCACTGTCAGAGTTACCAGTTCTACAGCACTGGGGAAAAAAAAAAAAAAAAAAAAAAATAGCTTAGTAGGTCTCTTGGGCTTAGATTTGGGGGTAGGCAGCTATGTTTGGTATTGTTAATACAGCTGTGGTTGTCAGAGCAGTCACAAAATGGTTGTTTTTAAAAGGCAAGAACCAATGTTCTGAGATAAGCCTTATGATACAAAATTGTCTGGTTAAATTTTTCTCTGTGTACAGGGGAAGCTGATGGTGGGCACTAGCAGAAAATTGTTTTAAGGATGTCATATCAAAATTCTAGCAGCACATATATTTGCAAAAACCACAAGGGCATAACTTGATTTTGTGGACAAATTATGTAACTGTCTGCATTCTTGCTCAAACAGAGATTTCAATCATATACCTAAGCCCTGCTTAAAATTATTTGCATATGTATTTGTCTTTAGAGGCAGCCATACCACTGTGATAGGGAATACAAATGATGTTTTTAATTTTATGGATTCCAGTTTCATTCAAATTGGACTTAGCTGCCTGCGCACATCTCAACAGATATAAATTTTGCTGGCAGGAATAAACGCAGCTTAAAACTGTGTGATGTGAATTTGGCTTCTGCTTCTTTTTGCTCGTTGATTTTTAAAAAACAACAGCAACTCACAGGGTGATCATTAGACATATATCTACATTATTTATTAGCTTCAGCTTTGAAGTTATCTACAAGGACTCTCAGGTACATAACAAACATTTCATCCACATTAGAAATATCTACACAATATTCCTCATCAAAGTAGAGCTGAATTACAGCTTTATGGAGGATACCTTTTCCTTCTTTCTGGACAGGAGAAGAACTGGGAGAGGCATGGAAAGGTGGGTGATTGCTGGTAGTCTCCTTGTGCTAAATACTACCATAGGGAGGTAAGTTCAGCAGACCAGACACGGGTGGACCATGCTCTGTCCCTCAGTGCACGGACTATATGAGACTGGTCTGGATGGGTCAGTGCACGGACTATATGAGACTGGTCTGGATGGGTGAGGAAATCCATGAGCCCACCTGCAGGTCTCTGAGCCTGATCCTATTCTAGCCCTAGGAAGGAAGAGGAGTCCTAGACAGAATAGGGTTACTGGTCAGGGGAGGACATCTTATCTGACTTTGAGAGCTCAAAAGAGTCAGAAGCTTTTGTCTGGACTTTTCTTTTTAACCCTTGCAAAGGGTGAACACCCAGTAATAGGAGAAAATAAATGATGGCAGGAGAGAACGAATCCTTATTGTGATTCTTGTTTTTCCTTCCCTGGAAAGCTCAGGCAGCTCCTACAGCTGGGATGTGAGTCATATACTGCACTTCCATTAACGTTGTCATGTCTTTTCTAAGGATGCTTTGCATCACTACTGTTCAGTAGTGGAGCCTCGATCTCTCTGTTAAACCCAAGCCTGGGTGTTTCTGGTTCATAAGCAAGATTTCTAAAAGCTCAAGAAGTGACACTCATTATGACAACTAGTCCCTAAAATAAGGTTGTGAAAACAGGTTTACCACTCAGCTCTGGGTGTATTAGCCCAAGGAACTATTTACATTTATTTACTATTGTTGAATGCCTCTAAGAAAATTAGGTTATCACTTCATACAGATTAATCAATTACTTTGCTTCAACCTACACACGTCAGATTTCATTACATTCTCATATACTTTACATCAGTGACTATTTGAATGAGGAAAGTACCAAAGATAACAGAGGAAGAAGTGTGTGTTGCTATATGCAATGAAATTTTATACTGAATACCATGATATTATTATCATGAAACTGAAAGATCAGTGTTACATTGCCTTCCTTTTTTTATACAAACAGAAACTTAAATATAAATCCACTTAAAATTTAGTACAAAAGGTGACCACTAGGAAAGGAAAGCAGAAAAAAAGAAAGGAAAACTTCTACACAATTTTCTAAATGTTGCTAAATCTCTAAATTATATTTGTCTGAATCATGGTCAGTCAATATCACAGCAGATGCTGCCTGACAATTTCAATCCTGTTATGAACAATATTGCCAAAAACATTCAGTCTTCTGTATTGTACAAAATCTAGCACACAGGGATAGTTGCTCCCAAATCCTTAGTTATCATCTCACTTTTGTCACATATATTATTTTTGAGACCACAGGGCAGAAATTAACAACAGAAGTTCGTGGTCCTTCTCCACTATGGAACAAAGTAATTTTTTTGAGTGTTTGCCCACAGTAAAGGATCATAATGATTCTGAAAGCAACACCATAAATAACAGAGAGGTGGTAAAACAGTGTCAAGAGGCTTTCATTTTAGCCAAAAGTAGATCAATGTACTTAGAACTTTAATATTGATCAAAAGACGAGACAACAGATTTCACTGGTTTTTAGCAGGTCAGAAGAGTAAAGTGTTCAAATTATTAGCTAGATAAAAGAGGTACACTTTGTAACACTGCAAACCACAGGAAAATAGATACTGATCTTCACATTAGCCCTGAACACAGTTTTCCTGAGCCACTGTGTGAGCAAGCATCTCACATCTCCAAGGAATGCTGTCTGCTCATTTAGCTGCAGAAGACTCAGGCATATTCCCAGTTAGCTTCTTGCTAACAAGAGGTTAAAGAGATCTTGCTAACATTGTACATCATTGAGGACCTTGAAACTGGAAGTAGATAATCAGCAGCTGATAATTTAATAGATTCCTGAGCAGTGTCTGGAAGTTCTCTAGGAGGGAGGCTCAGCTTACAGGTCATCCTGTCAACTATTTTTACCCTAAAATAAAAGACCAACCAGACTAAATAACCTCATGGAATGGGCACAACAGCACTGATTTCATAAACTGCAATATCCCAGAAGGAAGCTACTAAATGCATCTACAGAATTCCATGAGATGGAGATATTATGACACTCTTAATACCAAAAATCCTTTTATACACACTTCAGAAAAGGGCATTTATAGGTAAATGAAGGCTCCTTAAGACAAGCCTCTTCATTGTTGGAAATCTACTGTCATCAATATACTCTAGAGCAAACAAAATGAGAAATTATTAAACCTTCAATTAAGCACTGTCAGATATATTTTAGTTACATGAAAGCAATACCATGCAAGATGAAACATTAGACAGCTAAGAGAAACAGAAGATATAATGCCTTGGGAATAAAGGAAAAATATTTCATATAGAGTATTATGAACTTACAAATGTTTCAGTCAAGAATAATATGCAATGTATGAGATGGTCAGATTCAATCCCTGTCACTGATAAGTGCTGTTTTCTCTTTCATATTCCATACTGAGGTTGCACAGTAGTGCCAACAGACCACAGAGGGCCCTTGAAATGACTACAGACCACTTTGCAAGAGGTTGGTAGCCCCCATAAGACAGGATGAGACATCCCATTCTAGCTAGACTCCTTTTGCTTTTTAAAGCTGCTCTAATTTATCTCTACAGTTTGCAGGAAACCGTCAAAATTCAGAAGACAGAAAGCCCTCGGGATAAAGAAATACTTTCTCCCATCAAATTCCATTTAACTTTGTTTGAGTTATAAACTGTTAAAAACCACAAGATCCCCATTAAAGCTTGAAAACCTAAAGAAAAAAAATATTTTTGGCAAAGTGACAAAACAAGTTTAAAAAGAGGGAGGGAAGAGGATTTTGTGGTTTAGTGCTCTGCATGACAACCTGCTCCTAAGGAGGCTGAGGTTAAGGTTAAGGTTATAATGATTTCTTTCAAGTTTTTCTTAAAAAAAAAAAAAAGTTTAAATTTATAACCACCTGAACAGTCTTGGTTCTGTAATTAATTCTCCAGATCCATCATGATATAGTCTACTTTTATTCCTCTGTGCTATTTTTTCCCTTGTTGTGATCAGATTCATCCCACGTAGTGTAATGATATTCCTTGCAGAGGGGAAAGAATAGTGATAGCACATGCAGCCATGATATGATTTTTCCTTCATTTATTGGGCCCTTGTAATGCAGTGCTGATCAGGTCTTTTTCCCCCACTACAACATACAAGGAATATTGGTGAACTCTTATGCATTTGATGAATTTTCTTTTATAATTTCTGACCATTTTCCCCTAACTTCCTGTTTTTGGTGTGTCACTGAGTTGTTTTGTTTAATTTAGTTTTGTCTATAAACTTCCTTACAGTCAGAAAAACTATTGTCATTTAATCAATGCCCCTAGCACCATAAAACTTTTATTATTGGTGCACTTTTTTCACAAATAATATATTTTAAAATGTTGCAGCTATCTTAAGTGATGAGCTATCAGAACTTTTATTGTAAGATTACTTCCCCTTTGAGATTTTACAGATGGAAGTTTTTTGCCTGACAAAAATAGCTTCTTTTAAAAAAAATTTAAAATTCGCATTTCTTCCTTATAATTCCATGCCTTTGTTTCTATGTCTTTTTTAAGCACCTTCACCTGGTTCACTGCTTGTAATACTCAAAACTTGGCAGGCAGTAAAGTTTTCATTTAATCAGCATATACACAAGTTAAAGCTTTAATTTAAGTTTAAAACTCTTAATTTAGCTCCTCAAATATTTTCTCCCAAGTACCAGGCACTTTGACAGTGATGTTGCAGGGGATCAGACACTTCTAAGTTCTAATGAACAAATAATCTGAGCTGCATAATTTAGCTTCAGAGCATACTAAAATCAAAATTCAATTACAATTGAGTATGACTGCAACCTGCTACAAGTGTTAAATAAAGTAAAGGCAGATAGAAGATTATTACAGGCAATTTTAAGATAGATAGTGAGCCCTTAATTTAAGAGATTTTTTTTTTAGCCCTTTCCTTTCTTTTATCAGTGAAAGGAAGATGAATCAATCATGAAACCTGGCCAGAACAACAGAACCATGTAGCTCTTAGATAAATAACGGTTTCAGAATAGAATTCAGCATCATAAAGTGTAGCTTTTAAATCAAAATTTTAGAAAAGGTTGTGGACTCCCCCTCACTAGAAATATTCAAGAAGAATTTGTATGCAATCCTGTGGATTGATGAGCAGGGAGGATGGACCAGATGACTCACTGTGGTCCCTGCCCAGCTGTCCCTGGTTCCGTGAACACAACCACAGGAGTTCCAAAAAAAGAAATCTCTCTTCTTCTAATATGTTCTAATATGTTCTGAAATGCACACTTGAAATTAGGAAATCACAGACATGGCTTCATGTTTGAACCTTTTGAGAACTTTGAGACCATTGTATGGCTCTGACATGCAAAACATCCCTTCACTTACAGCACAGGCTGATTGCACACAAGTGAGAAACTCCTAAAAAGACTGATGAAGAGCAACTGCTGCCCTACATGGATATCAGATATTTTACTGCAAAGGTTTAGTACACAGTGTGTGCACAGTAGAGCTTTGAACCTGGGAATAAGTCCTTTTACTTGTAGAAGAGAAAGGCCCTTGGCAGATGTCAGTACACTGTCTCAGCCTGTCCTTGGTAGATGAGGGAGCCAGAGCCAGGAGAAGTGATGGGCTCCCTTCATATTCAACCTCCAGGCAAACCATTTTAGAGACAACTGGGGTGGAAGATGACATGGAGAGGAAAAATCTGAAAATTGCCTCATAATTTTGCTGTCAAATCAAGAAACCCATCAAAAAGTTAGGAAGAGCTGAGGGAATTATTATTCCGTGGGGACTTTGCACAACTGGAGTGGAACTGTCTGTTTCTGGAGATGGCTCTCATTCCTCCAAACCACACTGGTGTATGAGGGGAAGGCCTCTGGGCAGGATCTCAAACAGCAGTTTAAATCTACAGAGGACACTTAAAACCAAAGGATGTGGCACTTTCTTATAAATTGTTTACAAAAATTATTCCACTTGCCATAGCAATGCAAAAAGCAAAGAACCACAGTTGAATTTGTAACACGCACACAACTTTCCATGTCTGAAGAGGTCTTTGTGCTCAATGTTCATCCAAACCAGACTTAACTACTGTCCGTAAAGCAAAAGGTGTTTATTATCCCAAGATACTGTGGACTGGAGTGACTGATTATATTAAAGCAGGAATTTGCACATTGATTGCAATTGATTTAGGAGTAGTTGATGACACTGCTTTGTCATATGACTGATGACACAGTAGAGATTGTGATAACAGTATTTTATCAATTAATCAAGATATAGTCCTTAAACTGAGTCAGAGGAACAAGCATTCTTGGAATTAGTATAGAATTGACTTTGCATGGTTCAATAGAGAACGCAATAGCTCCCATAAGACCTTAATGTACTTTACAGAGACACATTTTCTTAATTGCTTGTAGGCATATAAATGATCATAATAAATTCCTAACATGAGACAAAGGAAAACTGTTGAAACATTTAGCCAAAGAAAAGAAAACAGCCACCACAGATCTGTACCACATATTGCATATATATATTTTTAAGCAGGTCCCTCTAATTTGACAATGAAATTAATAACATTATTCCAAGTTTTCAATAAAACATTTTATCTTCATAAGACAACAACTTCAGGCATCCTTCACAAAATATTAACTTGCCATTCAATTGAGAAAGATTTTAAAGCCAATGTAGAAAATGGCAAACTTTTTCTACAGCCACTGATGATGCAAACCATGGATATTCAAAAACATTTATGATAAACTGTTTTTTACTGCATTATCAATATTCCATGATGTTCAACTAGCTTCAATTTGGTCGTGCATCATCTGTGACAACATTATGACTCTACTGCTAATGATGACTTTGGGATACACCTTTCTGCCCACAGATAAATGGAGAAGGATAACAAATGGCTTCTTGCCAGCTGCCTTCATCTATACAACACAGCAAAGCATTCAAAGCATAAATCCACAGATGGAACTGTGGGCTATATAGAAATTATTTTGAATTTTTTTTTTCTGGAATTCCAAGTTTCGTAACTACTGAAGACCTTCAGTTTGGTCTGTTTGAAAGCAGTGAGGTAGCCTGCACCGTGGATCTTTCCATGTCTCGTGATTGACAAAATATTAAAATGGTTTTCTGTTAAGAGGACCTCCTACAGAATGGTGGGATTTTCTGCCTTGAAACTTTTAAGTTATTTTAAAATAGTACTTTTTGAGAAGAAACAGACATATTTTTGGTGGCTCTTATTTCTCTCAAAAACTGAATACTTCTTACAACCCTTCCAAAATTAGAATGCTCCATATGTGATGAAGTTTATGAACTCATTGAAAAGTAAAATATAATAGAAAAAACATTAGGTTAGTTCATCAAGAATGCCATTTCTATTTAAAAACATGATATGACAAAGCAGGTAAAAGTGGAAGTAAAAATTGTTTAGAGACATAAAATGAATAGAAATTTCTCTTTGAATTGAGGAACAACAGTATGTCATCTATATTATCTTATCCACTTTCTTAAGAAAATACAATTACTTTTTAAGGAAGAGATAAAGATTCGTGAAAGGTTGAAACCTGACAAAAAGCTAGATCATCAAAATATATATGTATAAAAAAAAATTTGTGTACCAAACAACTCAGTGAGTGATTTACACATATTTCAGGAATTTTACATTAGAAAATAGGTGATATTCAAGCTTAAAATCTTCTTGTTTCAGTTTATTAAACCATATGGGTCAAGAACCACTTTATTATGTCCAGCTTAAGTTACACCGAGACTGGTTCTTCCAATTTTGAGGGGATTGTTTCAGTGAGCTAATTTCTTTCTAGCTCTTAGATATCCATTCCATAAAGCTGTAAGCTCTACCCTATTCTTCATTTTTAATCTCAGTAAATGTTTCAGTAAGATATTTTCTCAATCAGAAACACATTGTCTGTAGAGTCAACAACTTTTTAAAGAAACCCCATTTATTTATTCTGTAATGTATCCATGTTAGCTTTTCATTGCATATAGGAAAAAAGGAACGTTTGTGTTGACAGATTCCACACAATGTACTGACAGTTAATGGAATGTGAAATGTGGGCATAAAGGCAAACTAAATGAAAATGGCCTTTAACATGTGTGTTTGTTTTGCTAGCACATGGCTTGAGAAAATGTGCATTCATTTCAAATAGTTGTGCAAAAAATCATCTGGTGTTGTGAAACAAGTTTTAATCCTTGTTTACAGGTGTTGAGATTTACCTTTGCCAGTTACACCACGGTATAGTTACTGTTGACACTATAATGGACACACAGCTGTAGCAAGGAGAGGACAAAGGAATGGCATTTGTTGTAGAAAATACGATAAAAACACCAAATAGGATAATTTTCATTTTCTCCACTCTCCCTGCTTATCTTTCCTTTCATACATGTTAGCACACTTCTTGTATATAAAGACAAATCTATGTGTTTCTTTGAAATAAAAATAAACAAATGAAAGAACTCGAACTTGGAGTTCAAATTTTAGTTCCTCCAAAGGTGTTTGCAAACTCCACTCAGGTAAGAGCTCCATCTCTGACTGCTCAGGACAGAGCCCAGTGCTGTGTGTCAGATGCAAGGAGCACAGTCAGGTTGGTGTGGGGAGGCTTTTCTGCCTACCTCCCTGCAGATTCCACAGGATTCTAGCAAGAGTGGCAAGAACAGGTACTCCCTGTAGTCATCCTTTATGAGAGACTTAACTTGATGGCAGACCCATGGCAACAGATTTTCCATTATGCCTTTTATGCAGCAAAACAGCTCTGGTACTAAAGCTCTTCTTACAGCTGGGCTTAACTTTGTCAGAACTCTGACAGGGAGCAAAATTATTCTCCTTGACAGAGCAAGGTCCCCAAGGGAGAACTCAAGTACATGCATGGAGGGAAGTGATTAGAACTCATATTTCAAACCTCTCTACATAAGGAGTGAGGGATTCTCTATTTGTAGTTGTATGCTTTTTTTTTTTTTTTTTTTTTTTTTTTTTTTTTTTTTTTTTTTTTTTTGCCTCCCTGCAGAAAAAGAAAATCTGAAATACATCCCCAAAGCCTGACAATAACTACAGTTTGAACTTACTCCGGTTTATAGAGAGGCAGGTAGCAGATCTGTGACTTCACTTCAAGCTAAGGCCAAGTTCTGTCTAAGGTTTCCTGTGCAGCTGTGATTTGGAAAAAAAACAATACCTCCCAGAACTTGTAATGAAGATTGTTGTTCTCTGTGCATGTCCACTGAGATTAATTTGATCAGAATTAGTTGTTTCATCAAAAGGTTTCTAGCTAGTTGTACCCCAAATTTATCCCATTATAACTTAGGAATTTAATTCAGCTGCTCAGCTGAAGAAAAATTAATAGGTAGGATGAAGTCATCATGGCAGTGATGGTGTAAGTTAAGAGCTTGAAGCAGGTGTGAGAAGCCCAGCTAGCATCCAACAACCAAAAAAACCCCAATTCTTAGCCTCATACTCAAAAGAAAAATGAAGAGTACTTGGAACTGTATGATTTACCATTCTCTAACCAAGACAAAAGAAGAGAAAAAAAGGAATATAACAGTTAGCAGAGGAAAAGCAGCTGCTGGGGTAAGCCAGCCACTCCCAGCCTGAAATGAAAAACTGGAAATAGTATGAAAGTGATCAGAACAAAGAACCTGTGACACCTGGACCAGAAAGCTGAATGCACACACAGCCTGTGTGTTGTATACTCATGAACCCCTTAGCACTCCATGTACCCCAAGTACCCACTGCTCCCTGCACAACAGACAAGTCAGGTGGTATTAGAAGGGAGTACTTATCACTGTTTAGTTTTGTGCAATTTTGTTTGTTCCCAGTAAGTTCTCTACCTTCACTACCAACTGTTTGATTACTTGCTGTCTGGGTATATCCCTTCAACTAAACCATGGCAGTGAAGCAGAGAAAAAAGGCTGAGGGACCAGAAGACGAAAAGCTTAACTGAAGGCAGAGTTTCTTTCTAAAAGGAAAAGTCATAGGTGAGAAAAAAGTAACTGTAGGACAGTGTTCAGTCAGTGGAGTGTAGTTTTAAGTGCAAATTAAAGCTCAGAGGAAAGTGTAACTCTGAAAGTGGGGTTGATGCCAATTAAATAGAAGTGCAGCATGAAACTCTCTGCAGAAGAAACAATGGTTCCACAGCTCTGTCGCTAAAGTCTGTTTCCTTCCTTAGAAGAAGCCTTTCCCATTAAAAAAGCCGCATTGCCTTGTTCTCATCTCAAAATAACTCAAAATTTTCTTCCTTTGGTTATGACTGTTCAGTTCCTTGTCATGGCAGGAAACCAAGTTAAACTGAGTTGCTGTTGTAATTTTCTGGAATCAATTTGAGGTCCATGCAAGCTCATCAGGGAGAAATATATAGAGCTCCATGGGGTATTAGCATGGACTCTGTGTGTAAATCCCTTCTTCTCCACACCTATCCCAAAATAGTGCCAGAAACAAGACAAGAACACTACCAGTACTTACTACTATTGAATCTATAACTTCAATTTCTCAAGTAATTTACAGAGGATTAAAATGCTGCTAACAGCTCCAAAATCCAGCCTCCAAAATTATTGCTGCCACTTTTGACCATATGTGTCCTAAAGATAACTTCTTTTCTTCTATGAAAACTATGATTAGGAGACTCAGTGAACCATATATTTTTAAAATTACCCCACAATTATTTCTCTCTGTTTGCTACTTTGCAGCTCTTACTGTTTCCTGTGGCATGAATCTCCATTCCCTGTCAAAGAATTTTGTTATAACTTTGCTTTTTAAGACCCTGACTGGAGATTGCACCAGGATATACATCCAGGTAGAACCAGGGAGCACTTGTTGGTCTGTTTACCACTCTGTCACTATCTCTGTTAACAAAAGAAGGACATTACAGAAAAAAATTAATATTGGGAGGTTAGAGTAGATTAGAAACTGACTATGAGTCAAGAACATGCTGCTGGAAGAAACTTCAATCCAATTGTGTGATGTACAAACAGAGGTTCATAAGTGGCAAAGGATGAAATGTTTCTGTCCCACACAGCACTGTTGAGAACCTGTCTGGAGTACAAATTTGTAAAAATGTCATGAAGATGACAGAAGAAAGTAACACTGTTTCTTAGAGCTTTAGAAAACAGACTGATGAGAAATGATTTTCAAGAATTTTGTTGCTTCTATCAGAGGAGAGAGACCTAAAGAAAACAAGACACAGAGGTCAAATGTTTTCCACATCTTCCAAAATAAACAGTTTTCATAAAGGACTGCAATCAGTGGTTTCATTTTGCACCAGGCATGGAATAGAAGGTTCTTTGCCACAGAAGATAAATAATCAAATATAAGAGAAAAACACTTTCCAAAGGTGGTGATATGGTGAAACACGAATACTAGAAATATAAGGCACTTTCGAAGTGGTGCCAAGAACACGCACTTAATCTTCCCCAGAGAAGGAAGGTGGCTAAAAGGACTTTTTCATGACCCTAACAGGATTAATATTTTCTTTAATTTGTGCACAACATAAATTCTACACACACAGCTTTCAGAGTATCCCACCAAACTGCCCCCATAGCCAATTGAAAAATGTTACTGTCATCACCAGAAACTCCTAGAGGGATTTCATTCATCGAATATCTGTTGGTATTAGCTGCCAAGTAGACAGCTGTTCTAGTGGTGAAGTCCTCCCTTTCATGGTTCTGCTTCTTTTGCTGGAAATGTTTCTTGCTATTCTAGTACATATTGTAGATAATCACTTTTTTCTCCTCATTTCTGCTTATAGAAATTTGCTGTCTTCATAGAACTCAAGCATCTTTTGTTTTATTTTACACTGTATATAATATAGATATATTCTCTCTATAAACCATATGTTAAGCTGATTTTTACAATGGAACAGCTGCCTTGGATTTGGTGGGATGATTCAAAGAGCTCTCAAGGGCACTCACTCTAAAATCACTGGAGCAGGTTTGTATTCCTCTGATAGTCGCCGGTGAATGTTCAGCAAGCACATACCTACTCATGATATGATATGAGCCAGGTGTTAAGAGGAAAACAGGATGGATATTTGAATGGGGAGGTGTTATTTCAGTGACTGGTACTGAAAAGAAATTATTTTTAAGCAGGAAGTATTGATTCAATCCCAACCTAGATTTTAACAAAATTGTGTCACATGTACAGTATTTTCCTGCCTTAGCCTCCTGACTGAAAAAAATATTAAATGAAAAAATAATGCATAATGTACTCCTAATGATTTATCCTGTAAAATTGTGGTACCCAAGCTCAGCTGAGATCTATAGTCATCATCCTAAACCTCTTATCACCTATAGTGTTCACACACAAATTATATTCTCTCCAATCTCATAAATTCTAATTAGCTTTAACTCTGACGCCTTACAATTTCTGATTAAAGAGATCATAGTGTCTCACTTTGCTGCAGGATCCCTCAAGAAGGAAAATAGAGCATTTGAATGATAGTCTGATATAACATTAATAACTGACAAGCATTTTGTTCAGACCTGATATCCTTAATTAAGAAAATTACAGTTGTCCCATTTGGAAGTTCCTAAGAAATAATATGACAGATAAAAGTAAAACATTTACAAAATGAAAGCAGCCCTTTAGCAATGTAGTTTTGATGACTACCCTGAAGGAAAAATTCATATCACAAATGTATTTTGTACTAGTGCAGTTCACCATAGAGAAATTTAGGAGCTGGCATCTGAATTGCATACTTACTGGTTTTAACTGGAAAAGTGCTGAAGGGTTTACTGCATTGCTAGTATGACATGTTGCCTGCAACCTGGGGAACCCACTTTTCCTTGAGTTACTGTTTGGTCTTCCTTTATCTAATGCTGCCTTTAAAGATGCAAAAGCCAGTTGCTTCTCACAGTTTACAGTTTGTGCCATTAAAGACAATAATCTGCCATACTCAGTGCATTCTTCCCTTCTGTCCTAGGCTTGTCCTTTTTATCCCCAGCCTTTATGGCATGACTACCAATTTGCTTTGTACTTCCTGCTGGCAAACCCTTGTGCTTTTTTTCACTTATGCAGGCTTACTCTGCTCCTCAGATAGGCTTTTTGAGTGCCACCTTGGAAATTCAGCTTGAATTTCCCTGGGCTAAACTCAGTTTCACTTTGACTGTACATTTCCAAATTTTTTTCAGCATTACAGCAGTCTATCTTCTTAACTCCAAAAGAGACTTATCCTATGTCAACAACGGTAACATCCATTTCCACTACTGTAACTTAAAGCTAGACTGTTCGCCATGTCTATCTGCACTGAGGCAAACCCTCCAGAATGATTTAGTGTTCTTGAAGACATGTAGGATACTCTGTACACAAATAATGATGTGCAACATGTTGACCTGGTTTTAAAAGTATCCTTTCTGTAGGAAGTGTTGACCAGAAATTTAGGAACCAATATATTTTGCTTTATATAAAGCAAAACCTATAATGCATGGAATTCTTTGCCATCACCTTCCTCACTTACTTGTTTTTCTTCACTTCCTCTCTCTTTCTTTCTGGTGGAAAATAGTAGGGGAAAGAGTGAATAGGAAGCAGTGGAGTGAATGGGGCAATGTCTCAAATTTTCCTCCTTCTAAAGAGTCTCGTTTTCTTGCTCTCCCTTCCTCTGTCTATTATAAGCACAGTTTTAAAATAAGAAGGAAGAAAGTAAAAGAAGTCCTGAATCTTTTCTTTTTTATCTTCCCTCTCCCTTACCACTAAGAAGGGGAATAAGCCAATGAGATGCACATAAGAATGAAGAGATCTTCCATATTTTTAAGACATTCTACTCCAAAAGCTTCCCAAATTAAACCAGCTTACTGAATTCTGATCATGGATATCTGTAAGGTGATAAGATACAGTGATTTTCTTTTAAGTAAAGTGAGCAACTTGAGATGTTATTTTATGCCTGAAGTTTGACTTTGATACTCATTAAAGATCTTCCTCTTCCAAAGGTGACAGTGAAACAGCAGCTGCGGACAGTTTAGTTACAGCTGAATCTGCAGTAATGCCTTCTCAGGAATCCCCCTGTCTTAAATATTCATGGAGTTTTTACCCTCTACCTGTCTTTCTTCTCAACTTTAATTTGCTCTCAACCCTTTGCAGCATGACACATCTCCCCATGGAATTCACCTCTGTATTACAGAGGGATATTTGGCTTCCCTAAACTGAGAAATTGCATTTCCTCTGCTGAATCAGAAGATGCTCAGATCTGTGTCTGAACGGGATTTATTGTGCATTCAGTGAAATGCTCTGTGAAAGCTTCCTAAGCTGTAGAAGAGCAAGGATCAACAAAGAGTCCAGCTTCAGGAGAGCAGAGCAGAAATTCCACCCCATTTTTCACGGGATGGGTGGCTAACACAGCCACCTGCTTGTGGCCACATCACATATTCTGCCAATGGGGCCCCACACAGCTCCTGCCATCTTTTTCCCCTATGAAACCTCAGTCTGTGCCAGACACCCACAACACCAGACAAGCACAGGATGGAGACCTGCAGCTCCAAACCACTGAGCAGTGAGCTCTGGATATTTATGGTCCCCACTGATGCAGCATCTCCAGTGTCGGGCAGTGAAGGTGTCAGGCACAACACACAGCTGGGTGAGTAAGAGAGGGAGGTTTGTGCTGCCAGGCTAAACTTTAAGGGGCATTGCAATTGCTCAGCACTATGCAAAGTGTGAATCAGCATAAAGTAGGTAAGAATTATTTTTGTTTTCCTCAACCCTTGAAGCTCTAAATTCTGTTGAGTGCAGCTAATTATAGGATAGTTCTTTGCATAGAGAAAAACATGTTGTTGCAAAGGAGTGCCCATATTTATTATCATCTCTCGACAGAGGTTTAAAAAGCCTGCTTATAAAGTGTTTTCTAGTTTTCCATTTAAAAATGTGTCTTTGTTATCAGTCTATTGCATTTCTCTCTGGCAAAAAAAATTATATTAACTTTCCCCAAGCTGTGCCAGTTTTACCCATCACAATGATCAGTGAGCTCTTTCCCTGCCTTTATCCTGATCTATGAAATTTTCCACACAATTTTCTCTCCCAGTCCTGGTCAGGAGGGGAGCAAATTGCACAGCTGGACTTGGTGAACTTGACATGTAGCCAACAGCATGTCTACTGGAAAGACTGTGTCTGCTCTCAAAATTGTGTAAGGTGATTATCACCACATACCTGCTCAGAAGCAATTAATCCCTGCAGGTGATGACCAAGGTGATCATGCACGTACTTGCTAGTATAGATGAACCCATTGAGGAACTACATGGAAATAGCCAAGTTTATCATTTATTCTGAGCTGAACACTCAATTCCCAGCTTACCTCAAAGGCAGAAACTCTGTTTTAGTTCACCCTTTATTCGATAAAAGTTATTTTGCTTTTCTGTCAAGTGCAGCAAATTATTTAAGCCTCAACTTTACTGGAAGGGCAATTTAATTAATTCGTGGAGTTATTCTTTTAATTGGATTTGGGTGAATCAACTTTTCTGAAACTCAGAAAGGGGGGTTATTGGCTTGACTTCACAGATGCTATTCTTACATTTTAGCTAGCACCAGAAGCAAGGTTATTTCTCTCTGAGGATGTCAGTCTGAGACAGTGGCATCCACTGCATTTTTATTGTCTTACTAATATAAAAATTCAGGAAAATTGAATGGTAAAATCACACTCTCTCCTTCTGGATGTATTTTTAAATGATGGAAATATTAATTAGACTGACACCAAATTGATCATCAGGCTATATCCTTAACTGTCAAGGAAAAAAAAAAAGTCAGTTAAAGGGCAAAATATTCACATTTTGTTGAAATATTCTTGTCAACTTCATCATGCAACTATGGTGATTGATCCACCTGAGCTCAGGCTGATAGATGACACCAGAGTGATGTGCACAGAAGTGGTGTCAGTTGCATTTTCCGTATCAAAGTAAATTCAGTAAAACAGTGAAGAACACCCAGACTAGTCTACACTAAACAGTGCGTTCCTCCTGTATTCTGGCAGGACTAGGTAGTTGAGAATATATACAAAACTAGGACTGAAGCAAAAAAAAACTCTCAATAACAAACTTCTAACCTAAATCTTGAGATGCAAGACATGCAAGACACTATCAACAAGATATGCCAAAGGAAGGATTTTTCTTAATCTCTTTTTGTAGCAGTGAATTCTTGAGTCATTGGGAAGCACAGATCTATTATAGTCTCATCTCCAAATATTAGGAGCTTCTGGATGGTGCCGTAATGTAAACAATGCTCCTGCTTTCACTCCCTTTTCCTGCTCATTGCACAGACAGTGGGCAGTGTGTTTCTGTTTATGTACCATGTAAAAGCCTTATCTGAGTTTGGGACAGAGCACATGGTCCCTGATGGCCCCAGGGGTGGTGTGAAATGAGAGCAGGACACAATTCTTTCCTCCAGAAGTTTCTAAGTCTGGTAAGACAAGAAATACTGTAAAAAGAAACAGAATGAAAAGGGGTGAAATAATGGCATGCTGCCTATCCACTGCCAGAGCTGGAACTCTGCGTCTCTTAAAACCCTGCAGGATGATTTTACACCTGCTTCTACAGGATCAGCAGTGAACTGTGTCAGAGCAAGTCCCTCACAAGGGGGACATTCAATTCTACCAAAGAGATTTTGTATCTGCACTTTTTAAAAACATGAAAACCCAACCCCACAATAACATAAAGTTCTTCTAACAGCAATTAAGACAAAACTGGAATTCAGGTAAGGCAATGAATTTGCATTCTATGACTGTACTTGTAAACACCAAGGTAGATGTTGACATTCAATTCTCTCACATTTATATTCCTAAGAGAAATTATACATTCAGTTTACACAGATTTATTGCCTTAATTGCTTAGCAGGTCTTGGTATAATATTTAAAAGGTTAAAAAAAAAGTGTTTTTAATATATATTGTGAGGTCCTGAGCCTCATGAATTGCAATTATAAAGCCTTCCCTCAAAAACAAAGAGCAGTCTAGAAGTGAATGTGCACAAATGAAATGGCTTCAGAGATGGGAAGAAGAGGTAAGGGCTGTTTTAAGATACCTGCAAAAAATCACATTTGTGGGGGTAAATGCTGTCTTCTCTGAGGGTAGAAATATTGGTGCACAGTTGCATCTGAAGTCTTCAGGTATGAACTTCTAATTGCCTTTCCTAGGCAAAGACCTGTGAGGGAAGGGAGCTTGTGGTTCTGTTCCTAGGGAAGTCTGATAAGATCATCCACTCCCAAACACTGGGACTAAACTAATGTTTTCCATTCATACTTTGTAGTAATGGGAAAATTAGGGGGGTTACTAAAGAAAACTTTTTTTGCACAAAGCTTTGCTCTCTTTCAAATGTTTTCAGATTCTGAGGAAAAAACTTTTGATTTTTCTTAATCAACTATATATTCCTATTTTCCCAATGAAATGTCAGTATTTTTTAAAGAACATTTCTTTCCCAAACACTTCTAGTAGATATCTTATGCCAGTGACTTATTATGTAACTGATGATAATTTAGAGGTTAATATATGATCTTGTGTAGTGCAGGTTAGCTCTGCTGAAGTCCAACAAGCCACAGTCAGGCAGAAAATTTTCCAAGATACTGTGAAGTTTGTAGCCCTGCACCATACTGTCCTCTCTCTGGTGATGTCAGCCTCTCAACCTGCAGTGATTAATGTACTGAGTCTTACACATCTTCCCCATTCAGACCAGGGCTGCATGCACCACAGGCCATGTGAGCACAGGCAGGAGTGTATTCCCTCTTCCTAATTCCTTTGCACATTTCCCACTTGCAGAAGGCCTGAATAGCTTATGAGCTGCCCACTGTGGCTAGATAGGAAATTGCTTCAATCAAACAACTTCCCACTCTGCGATGATGATATGTGCTGTGACTTCAGTGCAGGACTCCTGCTGCTAATTTAGCTTAATATGAACTTGCAACATCACAAAATCATTTGGCAATAGCAGTATTAGGATTCCAACCAGAGCTGTTGCCATGACATGAAGGGGAGTTTAATCTTCTAAACCAGAGAATGATGTTTTAGTTGGAAATGCTATTGACTGTGAAGAATTTAATCTGAAAATAAGGATATAGAGTTTTTCAAATTACAGCATGTCCATCACCAAACCAGTATGACACTATACTGACTGTACTGTAGTTTTTACAAATCCTACCTTAATACCATAATCAGTACCTTTATTTTGAATTCAGGTTTTCATCTGATTTTGATGGGAAAAGAAATGTCAGAAAATGTATTCTCTGTGCTTCCTCAGACCAATATCGCTCTGAAAAAAAAAATCCCTGTGACTGTACAAGTAGAAAATAAAGCAGCATTTAAGGTTTTGTTGTCATCTTCTAGACTATCACATTAGAGTTGGATGATAGAAATTAGAAAAAAAAACCTCTCCAGACATTGAATCTATGCAAAACACTTGCTGTCATCTGCCTGTTTTCTAAAATCCTCATTCACAAAGTTTCCTGGGGTAGATTTCTCCAGAAAGGGAAGGAGGTAAGATAATGAACAAAAATTGTCTTTTTGCTTCAACCTGTTTTTAGTCTACCCTTTTCTTTGCTTAGACTTTGCTATTTTCATTTATTCTGCAGAGGGTTCTACAAATACATCGTATTTATATTATCCCTTCTTGTATACCTTTACTAACAATCTAATAAATTGAATCTTGCCTGTTAAGCCCCTACACTCGATTATATAGCACCAGATTGGGGTTTGTTTGAGACCTGGTATGTCCTGTTTCCATTGTACAAAAATACTAAATAGTGTATGTATGCAGAGGCAGACCCCATCTTCGATCCACAGAGCTTCACCAGGTAGGAATGAAAAGCAAACTGGACACTCCAACCAAATCCAGGTGAAAAAACTCTACCAGCTCTCAAATCTATATAGATTCCAACCTGCTTTCATTTTCACTAAGGGGCAACTTTGGGGGACAGCCTTTTACACAGATGAAATTTAAAGTTCAGTCTAGAATTTTCATTCCCAACTACTCTATGCTGGATTTACTTAGGAAAAGAGAAGATCTCACTGTACGTTTCCACCAAATTGTCACTAATGCTAACCTAGTCAGCACCTCTTCACTCACAATAGGTCCTCCTCAGATTGCATCCACTGAGCCTGTCCTCTCTCAGGGCATGTCTAACTCTTTATCGTTGCTATTTCTCAGTGCCTTGTGTCCTCCACTTTTCTTCAACAGCAGCACTGCCATCCCTACGTGGGTTCCAGGGTGGGCCATTGCTTGAACAATAACACCATGAGGAGAGGATGAGGTGGAATCTCTCTTTCCAACAACGCTGTAGCCAAAGCTGGTCACAGAAGGCATTGCCTTTTCCAAGCCTGACTTCTGTCTGCTCTTCTGTCATCCTTCACATCAGACTAGCTAGAGAGAAGAGACTGGGAATTCTAAGTCCTTTAGCAGACCATTTAAAGTGATAACCTTCCCTTTAAGCAAGTGTTCTGTTTTATTATAGGAGCTCTGTAGCTTGACCAGTTGCTGCTGCAGACAGAAGATTTATACATCTTAAGCAAGAAAAGAGACTTGCTTTTCAAACTAAAAAAGGATTTTTAAAATTTTATTTAAGACAAAACTTAAACTATTAAGCTGTTCCAGTGTGGGTGTAAAATATACCATCAGATCCAGTATAGTATTTTGTAAATAAATCTGAGAAACAGAGACATGGGACTTCTTGCAATTTCAGATCAGTTTTTGAAAGCAATTTCACAAGGCACTTCTGTGGCAGGCTGTACATCCACTCAGAAAAGCAGCACAGGGAGTGAACAAAGGAGTGAAAGCTAGGGTATCCAACTGTACCGAGTTCTGCAATGAAAACACATTCAGTAACCCATAAAACATACTGATAAGGCTGAAATCAGCAGGTGCAACAAATATAGATAACAACATTCCACAGACCAGGCACCCCATGGGCATAATCTGCCCTGTAAGTCTGCCCAAGCACAGGTTCTTCTTTATTTTTTTCCAGGGGTCAAGAACAATTCAACATTTCTTGAGGTTCTGAGACATAAAGAAGCTGCCAGAATTACCCTTGGGGCCAATGCAACTTTGTTTTGCTCATTTAGTTTTATGTGTAGGACAGGGAAGCACCAACAAATATTTTCCTGCCAGGAGCAGGAAGGGGGATGGTTACTGGTTCAGCAGCTTGGATTGCTTCACACAAAGGAACTACCCTTGCTCCTGTGCTCAAGCAGTCATGCAGTTAACACTTATGCAAATGCCTGTCCATATACCATGGGACCTCCAGCTGTGCAAAATAAGATTGCTTGCAATGTCCAAAACCCTGCCCAAGCACATGCATCTGGAACAGGGGGTGGCCACACCACAATGACTAATGAATCCAGACTATCAAATAATCAAGGAACTTCCGGCCTTAGATGTGTTTGGGAAATCCTACCACTGTGCTCTGGGAAATTATATTCACTTTTTGTCCTGGATGCCTATGCGTGCGGCAGTGCCAGACTTAAAATGGGAAGGGTCAAGTTTGCTTAACCCTTAAATACTTGTTTGCTGGGCACTGTTTTCAGCAGGAAGATCTGGATTACGCATTTAAAGAAAAAGAAAAAAACAAACAGAAATGTGACTAAAATCCTATGAGTAACAGAGCAGCTTAAGAAATGTGTAAAAACTGCTCAGAAACAGAACAAAACAAAACAATCATTATTTTTGCACTCTAGTCTGTCCCTAGTGGGTTGTTTGCAAACCCCAGTAGGTTGCTTGATACTTCTCTGGCTGTTACCTGCTGGGATATTTCTGTGACCATTCAGCACCACAGAGCTAAAACCAAAACCAGCTGGCATATAAGGCTTCCTTATGCTAACTGCAATAGTGAGTATTTTTCAGAATATCTGTCGTCCTGGAGGAACAGGCAGGATCCATGAAGATGAGGTGGTTTGCACAATTTTATCCAAATATTGTAGATCCAACTGCATTTCATGCACACTGCTGGGCTTCTCCTTAAGAGGCTTGTTTCTGTTGTATCACAGTGCTCCCCTTCTAGTGCTATAAACTAAAAGAGGAATCCTTGAATAGAGATTCCCCTTAGAGTTTGGAGTCCCCTAGCTCCCCTGAGGGGAGCCTTTTTAAACTTATTAAAGCTCATACCTCTGGCAATCTGTTTTGTAACAGTGCCATGTCAAGTTATGCCAAGCACATGCTGGTTAAAGACTTTTCACTTTAATGTCTCTTCAACTCTGCTCCATCTTACCGTGCCACATCTTACCATCCCCATCAAGCTGCAGTCTCAGTACAGAAGAACTTCCCAGATCATTTTCTGTCTTTCAAGTTACAAATCCAGCTTTCCCATGCTCTCTGCTGCACCAAGAGGATTACTTTCCTCACCCTCCACACTCAGCAGGAGATCAAGTCAGTTGACAGTGGTTCAGGACCTTTTCTTTTTCTCCCACTATCCCTTAGCTGCCACTGATGTATCACTTCTTGCTACCTATTTGGCCTCCCCAGTTCATTGGGCTTCTAATGTAATCATGGCTATACTTTCTTCAGCTACCCTGCTCAAAAGCACCTACTTCCCACCAATGCCCAGCCCTTCAAAGATTTTTATCTTGCTTTATCCTCTTCACCTGTCACAGCCCCCTCTCATGCCTCACTTTTCCCAGAACCTTTTTAACACAGGCAGGGTTAATGATGAAACGAAACAGCTGAGAAATGGGAAGGGCAAAAGCTTTTTTTTTTTTTTTTTCCACTTTCCTTCTCCTGTTTTTAAGGGAAAAAATGCAAACACAATTTAAAGGACTAAATATGGCTGAAATTACACTGGAGGGGACAATCTGTTCCAGCTCAGAAAGTGGTGGGAAGAGAGTCCAAGCAAAAGCAAATTGTCTATCTCCTACTGTAAAATGAAAGGACCATAGTATTAATTGTCTTCAATTCTGTATGCAAGGGTTTTGCAAACCTCTCCTGGCTGCTGAATTACCATCAAAGCTGAAATGCTAAGATGTATGCCCAGTGAGAAACTGTAAAATCAGAACAGCACAAAAGATGCGGGGGCTGCAGGAGGGAAGATTTAAAAGGCTAACTATGAATAAAACTGAGCTTAAACACATCTGCAAAAGAAAAGGGACAGCGATTTTCTTATCAATATTTGAAGGGTCTGCACACCAAGGGGAGTTACCTCCTCCAGGAGATAGGATGCAATTAGGAACAGTGGATGAAATCACAAGGTGAATTTAAACTGCCCACTGTGAAGAGGGAAAAAACAAATCCTCTTTACAAAGGAAGATATTTTAGGAAGCAGGCATCCCATTGCTTCAAGTGTGGAGAACTGATCCAACAGAAACACATTGCTTGCTTCAGTCCTATACTGCCAGGGGCGCACAGTAGCTGACCAAATGGTGGTTTTGTATCTGTTAATTCCATGTTCTGGATTAAATGATCACAAATTCACTATCTGTATGTATCTCTTAAAGCAGTTTACAATTGTATTCCCAAGATAGAGTTGGGGTTGTTCAGCCCGGAGAGGAGACCTTATAGCACTTTCCAGTACCTAAAAGGGGCTACAGGAGAACTGGAGAGGAACTTTTTACAAGGATATGTAGCCACAGGACAAAAGGTAAAGGCTTGAAACTGAAAGAGGGAAGATTTACCTTAGATATTAGGAAGAAATTCTTTCCTGTGAGTGTGATGAGGTGCTGAAAGAGGTTTTCCAGGGAAACTATGGATGCCACATCCCAGGCAATGTTCAAGGCCAGGATGGATGAGGCTTTGAGCAGCATAGCTTAACAGAAGGTGTCCCAGCCTGTGATTGTCAGTACATAATCTTTAAGGCCCCTTCCAACCTAAATCATTCTATGGTTCTGTGGCTGACTCTCTGTTCCATGTGCCACAGCCTGGCACCACTTCACTTTCCTCTGTTGCCAGCACAAGTGTTCCTTCAATTATTAATGAAGGAGTGGGGTTTTTTGAAGCTTTTCTTATCCAAATATATTAAATCTGTCTTGGAGTTGTACTACTGTGTAATTAAATTTAATGCATTTGGGTTGGAGGCACAAATAAGGAGGATGCTGCAGTAGCAGCAAAATGATGGGATTTTTCTCCAGCTGATGACACACACCAGAGCATTTCCAATTTTCAAATTGTGACTCTAATGGTTCATTCCTGTTCTTTAGCAGGAGGCATGTGTGAGACAGAGACACAAGGGGCAAGTACTGAGCTGCCTGTTTTGTAAAAGTCAGTAGCTACACAGCATATGTGAACCGAGATCAATAGCTCACCCCAGCAACTGGCTGGGGGACATTCAGAAAGCAGACTTCAGGTGGTAATTTGCTATTTAGTTTGGACAGTACAGAGCTTACTGATCTCCCTTGTCGGCACACAAGGACATTATGGGAACTTGGAACAACATGTCTAAACATATAAAGAGCAGCAAGAGGATGGAAAAATTAGGAGTCCTATCCTAGACAGCTGCAGGCAGGAGCTTCACCATTCCTCAGCTTCATGTTTGCATTTTTCTGGAACTCAGGAAATTTCCAGTCTGGACAGTGAGGTGAGTAGCACTGACTTACTTATCTTGGAGAACCACCTACAAGTCCCAGTAAGCAATGTACCCCCATGCCAGGAAGCACTTTGAAGAGTGCAGCCCATAAAATAGGATATGGATCACATATTTTTAGATTTTCTGAGATAGTTCATGCATTTTGACACAGGAACATCTGTCCCACATTTTCCAGATTACGTTTTCGGTTCTCTATTAACTTTACACTAGTGGGAACATTAATGAACAATCACTGAATTCACTGTGAGGAAATAGAAATTCTTGCTCTTACAGAGTCTTCCTTTATTTGTCTTGGCTCGTGCCATTTTCTTTGTTCACGTATCACCAGCACAGGATCAAGCTGGATGCACCATTTCAGCAGCCTGATATTTAAGCACATATTTACAGGAAAAAGGTATTTTCAGGGCAGCTCCCAGGATTCGGACTCTGCCAGGCTGGCAGATCCCAGGGGTTTCAGCCATTGTACAGGGCCACAATACAAGGCTCATCTCCTGTCAAGCATTTGGGTGGATGCCCGATTTATTTTCAGAGGCAAATTTTTGGCTTGAATCTTGCATTTTAATGCCATGCATTAAATGAAACACTACACAGAGAACATCAAGGAAGAAATTCAGCTCTCTTGTGATGAACTGATTCCTCCTACCATGTGCCAGGTATGTCTCATTGCCTTGAAATTTTCCATCACCACAGAACATTTTGATTTCTGTTTCCCTTATGGTGGGCTTCTTGGGCACAAGGTATAAAGCGAAAATGGCAGAAGTGTCCCCCTTACAGCAAAAGTGTCTCTTCAAAGTCAACATGCTTTAGGCACTTCTGTCATTTTCACTCTCAAAATGCCCTTCACACAGCTCCTGACTTCAGTAAACAGTATGTTGCTAAGAAGTGAGTTGTTTTCATAATAACTCCGTGAGGCAACCAGGAAAGGAGATACATGTTTCCCACTGCCTTTTCTCCCTTGGGTTGTGCAATCCCAAAACGCCCTATAAATAAAACCAGACACATATAAACATACAGGCTCCAACCTCTGCCAAGCAGTCCGTGATGAGACTTCCAGGGGCACCCGGAGCCTGCCTCTGCAACCCAAAGATCACAAATCCTTGTTCTGAATTTGCTCCTCATTTTAACCTGTACAACTAATTATGACTTCTTGTCCACACATAGTTTTTACTGAAAGCACACATGTCCATTCCAAGCCTTCCTTTACAAAGACAGGTTCTTGACTGTTTTCTCTCAGACTGTCATGGGATTTCCATTGTTCCAGGTATTAAAAGTCAGTCTCAGTCAGGAGAATATACTGGCAGAGGGCCATGGGAAATGGCAGTAAGAAGATCACTAAGGACCAGACTCTGGACCTGGCTAAGATAACCTGTTTTCCTCCTGAAAACATGCCGGAGTGAACACAGGAGATTTTCCATTTACATTGCTTTACCAGGGATTTGAAGGACACTATGCTCCCTTGCCAAGCTCTTCTTTTCTTAGCACAAACAGGGACATGGATCTAAGTTGGAGTAGTGCTTCTACAGTATGCCCGACAAACATATGAAAAAAAACCAGTCTAAGAAATCCTGAAGAATAAATGGGCATTAAAATTAGTACTCGATAGAACATGAAAGCCAAGAACACATTAAAATTTTAAAGAGGACCATGGACCATGAAGATTCTTGGAGTTCTGGTTTTTTTGCAAATTTTGCACTTGAAGTAACAAACTTCAAACCATGGATGTGGGAAAAGGTCATTCCCAGGCTTACAATGGAGTTTTTGTCAAAGACTCATCTGACTCTGCATGCCTGATACCTGACTCATGAATCTGCACATCAGATCATGATAGATCTTCCTTCCTTCCCCTTTCTGTCCTTCATCCATCAAACACCAAATCCTTCTCTAGCTTCCTATATACCCTTCACTTTCTGTTTTGCAGGTCCTGCCACTTTTCAACAGTCCTTGCTCCTGCTATCTCTTCACCTTATCAAACTGAACATCTACTTTGACATATGCATTTTGAAGTGCCTTCCATTTTTGCTCTCTCACCATGTGAGAGCTGTGGCACAGGTCCCAGTTAGTCACTGCCTGCATGTCCCAGGAATTGCTGTCTGGGCTTTCCAGGCTGCCTCCCATCCTTCCTGTGGGCAGTCTGAGGGTGCTCATGCATCCTCCCTGCCCTTGCAGCCATGGAACTGGCAACCTTGATGACGTCTTTCCTTGATGTTACCTCACAAGGGATAGCTGCCAGGGCTACACCATGTGCCAGCAGCTGTTCTCATGAGGAAACTGCATGTTTTGGAAAGTATTCTGATCCACATTAGTCCTAGTACTGTGCCCAGACACACACGTATCTTTCTTGCTCTGGGTTGTGCCAGCACATCTCTTAGGACTTTCTCACAGATGACCAGGGCAGAGCAGGAGCTAACTGGGATTTATTGGTGTGCATTAGCTCAGTGACCCTGCATGTACCACAGAAAGCTGCTGTGCCCTAAAATATGTTAATAGGTGCTATAAAATCTTGTGGCTGAAAGAGAGGGGATAACTTCCACCATTCAGCACTTTCATGCTTCTAATGGTAATGACTGTTCCCTCATTCCTTTCTCTCATCAGTAGCTCTCAAGGAAGCATCATTAAGATGGCATATTCCAGTACAAGAAAGACATCAGGCTCGGTTCATTTAAAAGACATATTTCAATAAAGCTAATTTAACATTCACATCAGAGCTGCCCACAGGGATTCTTGTGCCTGCCCTGCATGGCTCTAATACTCAGCTGTAGCTCCTGTTTACACAACATGGGTGTGTAAGAGCTGAAGATGCCCAGTGAGTGTAGATTTTCCTAAAAGACTCTTGACATAAGTCAGCCTTTTATTGCACTCCACAATACAGTGGTGCTCTGACACATGTTAGAATGATATAAATTAAGTTACATAAAACAATCATTTCTTCACTTGCAGTCCAAATTACTGTACTTGCTTCCCAGGTGGAAAATGATAGTAAACTTGATATTTGGATCCTCAGTGGACTCAAAAATGAGTCAGAAGAAAATTACATCTAAAATGTTTACAGAGATGTCAAACTTCAGTGGAAAAATATTTTATATTTTAGTAGTATTCCACTTGTTTCTCTAAGTGATTCAGTGCTTAAAGTAAATACATTTGATTGCCTTAATTGTTCTAAAGAAAAACATTTGGATTCCAGTGATATTTAGGAACTAGGACTGAGATAAACCAGAAATGAGTGTCTATTAAACTAGGTAAATAATAACAGCTCCTTTTACAAATCAAGCTATTGGGCTTTGTGATCTCTCTAGGACCTTCACAGAAGAATTCTGCAGGCTCTGAAGAGAGTATCTGTTCACATGTTATATCTAAAAAAGAAGGTGGGAATTAGCTCCATCACTA
The DNA here is from genome assembly GCF_965231275.1 of Zosterops lateralis. Lineage (NCBI taxonomy): Eukaryota > Metazoa > Chordata > Aves > Passeriformes > Zosteropidae > Zosterops > Zosterops lateralis. The sequence continues at coordinate 62,967,567 of NC_139763.1, read as the reverse complement.
AGCTAAAAGGTCACTACATTTCCCCCAGAACATCCTAAATTATAGTAAAACAATTCTGTGAGAAACACAGTATTTTAAATACTGGAAGTTACAGCAAAATATCAGCACAGTTGTTGGAGTCAACTAGTTCAGACAGCACAGTCTCTAGATGTAAAAGACAATTTACATAGGTGGAGGTAGCACAATTCTCATACTGCATTTTGTGTATCTGTCTTGGCTTCCACTGTTTTAAGAACCAGACACTACTATGAAGGTACAATCAACAGTAGCACATGTGAATTGTCACCCTACATGAAATGAATAGAGGTTGGGATCCAGCTCAGCAGCCCACTGAAAAAACTGGCCCTAAATTCACTGCCACAGCATCAGTGGAAGCAATCACCTGTCCATGGCGGGAGCTGTTTCTCTATTCACCTGCAATTAAGGTGCACATCCACGTTAAACAGGCAAACTGGATCCCATAATGTAGTGCCAACCAACATTCCAGGCAAGCCATAGTGACTTGCCATCATGACTGATATTTAAGGGTTCCATCATGACTGATATTTAAGGGTTTCCAGTGCGTCTGTGTTACTTGTTTGCACCTCCTTGCCAGTCCACATTACCCAAACAACCTTAGTTTAATGCAGGACTGTTATGCACGAAGAAAACAATTTTGCTTATTTCACACAAAATTAGATCTACTGGGGAATGTCTTTTACAGAACTCTTGTTTACATCCATTAAAGATTTTCTAATCAGTTAAATATAACTAAACAAAACCTGATGGCAAAAATCTTAAGTTTGTCAATGAGGAATAATTGCATATTTCTAGAAATATAGCAGATATTCAATAACAGACAATTCAATTCATGCTAATTCATGTACTGCATAATGTTTTCCACTTTGATGGTTATAAATTACACACTGTAACTTAATAACTTGGGAAAATGTGCCATCCCAGGAATAACATAGGAAAAACATAACAACAATCACCTGCCAGATGTAATAGAGAGTTGTAAAAAATAGCAGCTACATTTATTTATGTATATATATGTTTATATATGTAAAACTTCTGGGCTGCAGCTGTTTGATTCTGCCAAATGTATGGAAAGTAAAAATATTTTAATCATTCTTGTGGTACTCACCTAATTCACAGCTTTGTGATACTGTCTGCCACACATCCTGGGCGAACCCAGGAGCCTCTAGAAAGTACAAATATATTTGAGTTAATCGCTCAATTGCCACCACACAATGCTGCAAATCCAGAAGAGATGACTCATATCTTTGGGTCCAAAATTGATTCTTTTTCTCCTAAATGCTTCTCCATCCATCAATGTCCAAGCATAAATGTAAGAAAGTCCTTATGGATTCATTTTACTCTTGCATTTCTGTTTACATGCTACTTGAGAACTAAGAGTAAAAAAGTAGCCCAGAGAAATAAGGCCAAATCATAGCCTGGAACACACAAAAATTGATATTGGTTTTGTCTTCCTTTTGTTTTCCCATGTCTTTGTTCTGATCATCAAAGTAATGTAAGTTTTTTGAAGAGGAGGAAGGGAAGGGAAGGGAAGGGAAGGGAAGGGAAGGGAAGGGAAGGGAAGGGAAGGGAAGGGAAGGGAAGGGAAGGGAAGGGAAGGGAAGGGAAGGGAAGGGAAGGGAAGGGAAGGGAAGGGAAGGGAAGGGAAGGGAAGGAAAGGAAAGGAAAGGAAAGGAAAGGAAAGGAAAGGAAAGGAAAGGAAAGGAAAGGAAAGGAAAGGAAAGGAAAGGAAAGGAAAGGAAAGGAAAGGAAAGGAAAGGAAAGGAAAGGAAAGGAAAGGAAAGGAAAGGAAAGGAAAGGAAAGGAAAGGAAAGGAAAGGAAAGGAAAGGAAAGGAAAGGATAAAGTGCCCCTACCATCTTCTGCAGTGTCTATCACATGATAAAAGGTTTTTAAGCTGTAAGGTTCCCCAGAGATCATGCGGTCTTGGCAGAAAGTTTCCCCCCTACACAAAGCCACCTTTGCAATATGGTGTATTGGTTTTGGTCAACCCATTAAAGAGATGTAATTTCACTGGATAACAGCTGATGGGAGACAGGCTTTGGATGATGACCAGTGTTAATTGTGGGCAGGAAGTGCATCTTTAAGCAGTAGGCTGAAGTAAATGAAGTGGAAAAGGCTCACTGCTGCTTGGAAGTTTAAACTGAGGAAAAAAATAGTGGAAGAGATTCAGGTATTAATGCATGGAATATGGAGCTTTATATAATGGAATTTGCAGTGATGTGTGTCAGTATGCAGTAAAATTTTACCTACAAAAAAGCTGGCCAAATTGTAACTCAGCTGACCATAATGCAACATAATATTGTCTCAGAGCAAGCCAACCTATCAGCCAGTGAAGCTGAAATGAAAATATTCAAAGCAAAACAAGTTTTAGTAAATCAAATGTCTGCAGATGACTCTTGTGGTATAAAAGGTCATTGCTGGGTACAGAGCAAGACATAGAGAGGAACCTTTCCCTTCAGGTTTCACTGAAATAAAGCATAGATTTATAGAGAGGTTTCTTTAAATAAGGCTGCAGAGTTCCTTCTTAAAGCATCAGAGACCTTTCATTGCTTCAGCATAAAAGCTTAGGGACACTTCCCAACAGTTCAGCCTCTGGTGGGAAATAAAGTTTCCACAAAATCAACTTTCTATTCAAGAAAAAAAATCAAATCAATTTTGCCCAAAGCATTCAGGTTTCCTTTGGGAAAATCAAAACAAAATATTTTCTTCACTACATGGGCCTGACCCAAACCAAATGTTTCAGTTTATTTTTTAGCTGAACAAGAATATTTTATTTCAACTCAGTTCAACTTTAAACTGCCTCTGGGTGTGCTGTCATGGTGGATATAAATTGCCCAGGAGAATCTGGGAATAAGATAATTTGCATCCCAGCTAGTTAGCTGGCTCATAAGAAAATATTATTAATTCAACAATATTAAAGCATCATATTTAGAACAACAAGACTGAAGCAATATATTTGGATTCTTCCAAACCAAAGTCCTTCATAGCTTTTCCTTCCATAAAAGAATTTTGATACGGGGAAAGAAATATTTAAACAGTTAAAATCACACATGAGAAAAATAAATAATTCTGACCCTAATTTCCAGCCAACTAATAATTCCATCAGTTTTATGCCAGAGTAATTCCATTGAGCTCCACTGGAATGACACAACCTAAAGGTGTTAAAGGTACAGTGTTTCTAATCTGACCTCAGTGCATGTGTTTAGGCAGATAAAAGATGTGTCTTAAGGTGCTCTGGGTTCTCTCTCACATTTAACTTCCTCTTGGCAATGTAAGTATGCACAGGAACATGTTGATCCTGAAATAATAATGTGGTTAGAAAAGATGACACCCCACAAAGCCTCAGATATATGGCACATCTTTCCAAAACTCATGGATGAATGATACAATCAGGTTTTTAAAAGCAAGCTATGAATTCAGCTTCAGCTGGGATTGAACACAGATTGAAACTAGCATTAGTGTGTGGGATAGACATGAAAATTTAGAGAGCTTCATTTATATACATATATATGTGTGCGTGTGTGTGTGCATATTTTCTTATTACTTAGAAATTATAATTAAACTGAATTATTCCATCTTTCCCTTCAGCCCCAACTTCTAGTATTCAGTTGTCATTCAAAAGCAATCCAGAGCAAATTAATACCGACATTCAGTTTCACAGCCAAGACCCCTACAGCACTGCACCAGTTACTCACCTCAGGTTTACAGTCATCAGGACACAGGGCTCTGGTGCTGTAACACCCAGCTTGTTCAGGATCATCACCTGTGAACAGCAAGGTTGAGGGATGCTGTTCCAGCATTGTTTTCAGAAAACTCATGTCAAGCTGTTCTCACCTCACTGCAATGCTATGGGTCTAGAAGGCTGAGAGGTCCAGAATGAGCTTAACTGCATCAAAAAGAGAGGAGGGTTTTTAGTTATTAGCTCTGGTTTGTAATGTTTAGCCTCTGATTCATATCCAACAGCCCCTAATGAATGCAAACAGAGGCACCAAACAGTAGTGATCTTGACCAGAACACAAATTATTCACATTCTACTTGCCTTTTAGATATCAGAGTGATTGATTAACATCTGCAGTTACTACTACATTTACTGATTACAAAATCTATGCAGAACACCAGAGAGCAATGGCAAACTCAGAAACTGGGGAATTTTACACCTGAAACAATCCTGAGAACACCAAATTTGAATTATGTAAACTAGGTTTTTAACTTCTCCTCTTTCAGGGGAAAATTATTGAAAAGCAGCATTTCTAGGAAGTGTTTATGTGCACCATGCCAAGCATAAAAACCCTGCCCAAGAGAAGAGAATAACGTCCTACAAAAAATTTCCAAGCAGAGCCAGGGAACAGGGGAGGGGCTGTCATGAATTTGTTACATTGGTGCCTTCCAGAAATTAAAAAGCAGCATGCAGTCTGTTCCCATGCCAGCTGTGTTTCTAGAGACTGCTTTCTGTCTACTGCAGACCACATTATTGCCATTTTAAGGGAAGATTTCACTTAATTTACATAGGCTGAGGCAGAGCACAGCTGTCTGCTTTTAGCACAGTCGCGCTGCCTGCGATTGCAGGTCGCAGCGTGAGAGGCTCTGCTGCTGTCGACTTGCAAGTTCCTTTCTTTAAAATGGAAGATCATGGGACATACAGTTTTCCAGAGCTTTCCACCTTTAGGAAAAGCAATGGTCAAGGCTGGTTTGGACATGACTGATCACTTAGGAGTTGTTGCACACTGAATTCTCAAGGTAGAGCTCAAGCTTGGTTTTGCAGAAGGATGAGAGCCCTGGTACCTTCTTTTTGTTGGGCTCTGCAAACAAAGATTGGACATTTCCTTTGCTTGATACCTGCAGTGATACTGTCTGGAAGGAAAACAATTTTCAGGTTCTTGGGAGGGGGTGAGATGAGTGACTTTTGCAGTCAAAATAAGATAAAAATTCTGAGATAAATAATACAATAAGCTCATGATCAGTTGCACATCCAACACACTTCGCTAGAAGACATACGATCACGGATTTATTTCTGATATATCTACCTACACAAAACTAGTTTCTGATTTATCCATGCTTCATGTCCAAACTTTAAAACAATTTCAATATGCCTGTGGCCCAGTTTCACATATGCCAAACTGCTTTCTGTGAGGAGAGCTAAGATTTCAGAAGGCACTCAGACCTTGTGGTAGATACTTATGCGCTTACAGCTACGCCAAAGTAAACAGTGCAGTCCATAAATTAGGAGCTTATGACTGTAGCTGCAAAGGTCTTAGGCAAGGCTTGCACTTCACTTTTATGTTCTTGATGTCCAGAGAGGAGCTGCAGTTTTAAATGAGTCATTGCACACCTCCAACCATAGTGTTTATCAAGGTCCAACTCAGGCCAAGTTTGGAAGAAATTAACTTCTGTAGATGGTATGCAAATATAACTATAAGTCAATTATCTTACTTCATAAATAGTGAACAGCCAGGGCTCATTGATCTCTCCTGCAGGGCAGTGGACTGTTTGCCAGGGTCTTTTCTTTGAGTCATAGCTCTCAAGGTGACTCCTCAGAGCTGAGAGATTCCTTGACTCAAGAGATTCTCAGTAAGTGATTAATAAATCGCATGCTAAACTTTGAAATCTTAGCTAAGTGACACAAAGGATTGATTGTACACATATAATTCTTGAGACATAAATCGTTGACTAAGTCTGGGACTAAGTTTGGAATAAGGCACACATAAACTTTCTTCTGAGAAGGAGCTTAGAACACAAGGAGGTCTTTTCTGAATCTCATGACTCAACAAGAGACTCTCTTACTCCCTGTTTTGTCTGACCCTGTCCTCTATGCCACAAATAATCAAGTGCACCTTGCCATCAGATCTTATGAAATCCTTCTCACATTTACCATGAAGCTTGGCAAAATCACTGGGTTATATCAATAAACATATTGCTACCTCTTTCCTAGGAGTGACATCCATGACACACCCAAGACTGCTATGCTATAGCTGTCAGAGCCCAGAGATAGCCTTCTAAGAAAACAACAGGACACTTGGGTTCCTCACAAAGGTTGTATGTAGCCCTAGCCAAGGGGTCTTGTGCTCTGTTCTGCACAGAAGCTGCATTCAGCACAAGTGGAGCCCACCCTCTGCATCAAATATGCACTCTCATGTTCATGGGGATGGTTGCAAAATCCTCTGGAACATGGATGCCAAATTCACTTGGTGAACACAGTAACCCATCTGGTTATTGTATGAGAGAGGAAAGTTCTTCTTCTGGTTTCTGGGTGAGACTGCCAGGGCTGAAACATTTCTTGCTAAACTCAACATAATCACCTTTTTTTTACCAGTTTGTGCTGTCTGATAGTCTTCTGGCCTCACCTATGGGACTGGGAAACTTTAGTACTGTGATGACACATTTCCAAGTCCCACATGGGCATTAGTGGGAGCTACTGCCTTGTCTGCCCAGTCTTGTTGGGTTCATCTCTGAGTAAACTGCCTCCAAAGAACTTTACTGTGAAAAGCTTTCTGTAGCTGTGTCCCACTGATCTGAATGGTCTTCAGTGTGTGCTCTGAGACTCACTTTGGTATGGTTTGGGTCCATGAAGAGATTACCACACCTCAGCTGAGCTGTAGTAACGCTACATGTGTTTGAAGCTCCCTGGGATCTGCAGCAGGGTTAACGGTGCTGCACACAGAGCTGAGCTGTGGGAGCCTGAGCCTGCCTGTTTAAAGCCATTGCCCTCAGCATGAAGGAAGTCAGGATGTGCAGGTGAGCAGCAGACCCATTCAGCCGAAATTTTGACAAATGTAAGCCTCAGAAAGTCTGGGAGATGGGGTTTTTTAGGTGGCAGATTGAAGAGTTGGTTATTTCTTAATGTGTGTCCTGGCAGCAGAGGTACAAGGCAGAAGCAGTGTCAGGCTGTTTTGTTTCCCCTTTGCTGTATGCACACTTTGTTCACAGAACTGCTTCATTTGGGATGCCTGCTTGGGACAGCCTGCTGGAGTTAGCTCTTGAATCCAACTCCTGACAAATGACTATGACATCAGAGTGACTTCAATTTTTTATAAATATCTATTGCCAATTTGATTCACACGTCAGCACAGACCTGGAGTTAAAACTGAAGGGGACTGAATATTACGCCTGCCTTTTAAGGCTGGTGGAATTTCCCCTCTTTATGGAGAAAACTTCTCACTTACATATTTCACTAGTATCTACCATGGCAAGCCTTAGGTTTTGTCTCTCTCAAGCCTGCATCCTGTAAATCCCTGTAATTGCATGCAGCTGTTTGTGAGGCATCTGCTGCCAACAGAAAGTGTGCATTGAAAAAGCCCCCAAGCAGAGAACCTCTAAAATAAGTGCTGAAACACTGCTGGTTTACCAAAAAGACCCTCTCTGCTCTGCCCTCCCCTGCCCTCCTCTGATGTCGCTACCTTGCAGTTTATGACATCCAGAGAGTGGGAGGTCTGACAAGCCAGGCAGCAAGGAAGAAATTCCATTCCTGTTGCAATCAGTAATTCCTCCGTGGAGGCTGCTTTCTCGTGAGTGTGTGTGCGCGCTTTCTCTTGTGTCACTTCAAGAAGGGCTCTGATATTATTACTACTTTAAATATAGCTTGCCCTGGGGCGGGGAAATGCACAAGGAAAGAGCCGGCAAGCAGCCTATCACTCAGAAGAAAAGAGCAAGCCTCGCAGCACAGGAACTGGCTTCACTCAAGTGTGCAGTTTAGAAGTAAAAAAACTATTTGAAATATCACCGTTGTGGAGGAGGCTGAAGAAAAAAGACACGGAACTGGCTAAACACGGAGAAGAATATGGTAAACCAAGGGGCAAAGTCCATCTATTTGCAGTTTGAAAGTGGGCTCTGAAGTGCAATGTAAGTCTTCCTTCAATTGTATTCTTTTATAACAGTATCTAGTTGTTTAATTTTCATTCCGAAGCCATGCTGGGTGAAAAAGTACAATTAGCTACAAAAATCAGCATGGACCAGAATGTGTACTCTCTGATATGAGGCTGAAAATGATTCTGAAATACAACAGAAGACAGACATTATCAGCCATATTATGGAAGATGCACTATAAATAAGAGCATATTTAATTATTTCAAGAGAAAGATGCTGGAAGGAATCATTAATCAACTTTCTTAATAGAGAAGCAAGAGCTTTGCTGTTTAATATGGCAAGCTATTTTAATACTGCTGTGTTTAAAATTGTGTGATTACAGTTACCAATAGCAATAAGATGTAGCTCCAGAGGGGAGTTCTAGCAGTTGCAAAAGTTTTATATCTTTTATTTCTCCCACATTTTTGGTCTCTGAAGCCTCAAGTCCACATTCTCTATCCTACAGCCCGGTTTTACTTTTCAGCTGGATTTTCACTATGCCAACACTGGACTTCCTATGGAACTGAAAACAAAACATTTCAGCTTTTGGAGTAATTCTGGTATGTTTTTCTACATCACACTAGTTGCAAAAATACAGTCGACAAAAGATTATGCTCCCTCAACTTCTGGCATGGAGAGCTGAGGAATATAATGCCCAATGGTGACAAAGGGTGATAATTTCCTGTTTTTCACAATTTATCTCTGTGGTTTTGGACTTAGCAATGGATATTCTTTGTGATGGAGAGAGCTCTGTGAACCCAACTGCAAACTCCTTCATACAAATAAATCATGAGAGAAGATTCTACAGAAATGTTTATGGAGCTGGAGAAATTAATATATCACATCTCTGCAACTTGACTGTGAACTCTGACAACTTAACCAATCTTTCATGCGAAAGTAACATGAGCCCACCGTGCTGCCCTTCACAGAAAAACTGGCCAGCTTTGCTGACAATGATAGTGATTGTTTTAACCATTGCTGGAAATATTCTTGTCATCATGGCTGTTTCACTGGAGAAAAAACTACAGAATGCCACTAACTATTTTCTAATGTCACTTGCAATAGCTGATATGCTGCTGGGTTTCCTTGTCATGCCTGTGTCCATGTTAACCATACTGTATGGTGAGTATTAGCTGTGTAACCTTCTGCATGTATTGACAAGCCTTAAACATTGCATGCAATAACATCTTGTTGTTATTATGATTTCATTCTATTACCACAGAAAATGGTTATCACTCCATATAAGTTGAAATATATGTCCCTGCTTAATAGATGGAACAGGTGAAGTACTTGAATCTTTTCCTACTTTATATTTCCAGTTACAGGCCTTTTAAACACAGTCCATAACATTAGTTTATTACTCAGTTGTCAGAGGAATTGTCTCAAAGTGTATATGAAGATGTTTTGTTCTTTCTGTTGCTTTCAGGTTTTTTCTCTGGGTCATAATTTTCACATTCCCAATGAGAATGTAGGGTCCTGCCAGTTACTTTGCTCTGCAAATGTGCACTGAAACACTAATGATTACTTTTAGATTCCAAGTAGGCAGCCCCCTCAATTATTTTTAATGAAGTAATACAAATGTAAATAATTTTCTTGCCACCAATACCCTGTTTAGACATCTACTTGCTAGCAAATGCTGGAATAAATATTGCGGGAGTTAAGAAAAGGATGGGCAATAATTCTGCCTGTTCAGTAACATTTACAAATGCAAAACTATAATTTCTTAAGAGAAGTTTTTTAAGTTAATAATGACTCACAATTCATGCCCTTGCAGGTGATTATTAGCAGATCATTCTTCTCATTTTTACCAAAATCATTTGCAGCACAGCTCGTGCAGGAACAAGCAGCACCCTATATGTGTTCAGCACCAATTTTGTCAGGCTAAACTTCAGAAATTAGTCTTCCAGTGCTACAACTGAACTGCTACAGTTCAAAGAGAAGCTAGACATTGTCAGAAGGAAAGCGAGATTGTTTGGAAAGATTTCTATTACTTCACTACTTCGGGACTTAAGGTCCAAACATGAGCCTGTGACTAAAGGGAAATTTAATCCAGAAAGTGGGAAGTTTATTTTCCGTTTTCAGTATCTCTACACGGGTCGCCCCCAGTAGCATTTGCAAACTGCATTTGGCATCAGTGATGGTGCAACACTGTGATTTACCGTATTGGGGTGTGATTATCTTTGGCGGGAGAAACAGCGTGAAACAGAAATTGTCCGATGGGTGAGATTTGAGCGGTGCGCGATTCCCTGAGACAAGCAACAGGGACTCCTGCTGGCCAGGCTCCGCTGCCGAAGGAAGAGGCGCCCGAAATCCGTGTCTCGGGAGGGATTAGGGGGTTGGGGGCTGGATGCCTTTCCCGCTGGAGTCCCCGTCCCGGAGAAAGGCTGCGGCGGCCGGGGCATGGGAGCCGCAGGGCACCCCAAGGCACAGGGGAGGGGCTGTGTTGGCTTTGCCTCCTCCCTCCCTCCCTGCTTCTTCCCTCGCAAGACCAGGAATGTAAGCAGCATAACTTGGGGTGAAAAATCATCTGGTGGCAAAAACTGGTACCAGGAGAACCATGTCGGTGTGGTGCAACCTCCAGGATGATCAGTGATGGCATGGAGGGACACCTCCCCTTCCACAGGAGCATTTTCTTGGCTGCTCAGCTTCAGCCACATCACCTGTGCTGACAGTGTTAAGCTCAGACTGGAGGCCTTTGCACACACCTGCTCAGCCGGGACAGTTCCAAGGCTGTGGAACGTGAGGGCTCCACCAGCCCTTCTGCAGCTCCTTGAAGGGGTATGGTGATTCCTTTGCTCTAAGGAGAGATGATTTTCTTCAGAGCATCACAGCTACTGTGGGCAATTCTGGTTTGGGTGCCCAGCCATGTGTCTGTGCCAGTCTGCACCCTTTGGGCTGGGAAGGGTTCTCCATCCACTCAGCAGCCCCAGGCTCTGCTGGAAAAGGCAGCACCCAGTAAGTCCTACCAAAGTGGATGTGTCTATAGAGCAGAAAACTTCCTAGAGGATGTTATCTATACCCTTACTAAGGGTGCACCTTTTTGCATCCAGAGTTTCCTCCTTTCATGCACTTTCTCCTTTCTTGAATGCATAGTCTCTAAGGAAGTTTATCTGCCAGATGCTGTTTTGTCCCTGCCCCTTCCTGGTTTATTGCAAAGACAAGAAGTCTAGAAGGATATGACAAACGTGTTTCCAAAGGTCACTGAAGCAAGAGAACAGATATATGTTGTCAAGTGTAAAAATACTTTAACAGTTTTCCCTGTGTAAACTGGCCGGGCCTGGCAGAGAGATGCTACTGGGAAGTCATGCCCCTGAAAGCCAGCCATCACATAACACACTCCAGGGATCAGATTTCCCAACAGAAGAGCAGAAAACATGATCAAATACATCCATAAGTGCTGTATGGCTTGTCAGGGTCAGCTGGTACTACAGCAACCCAAGAACACCAAGAAATAGGTCTCCTCAGTACTCACTGAGACTAAATGTAATAAGGCACAGACCTACATCCTCCACCTCTCCTTCCATTCCTGCTCTAGCAAATCTTGTACTGTATCTCCAAAGGAGACAGGCACTCCTCAAAATACTAACATATTCTAACAATATGAGCTTTGGCATTTCCCCATGCCACATTATCACGGGCAGCTTGGGTAATACGCTCTAAATTAAATCCCTACAAGATAAGGACCCTGATAAGTGCAGAATTTTCTCCAAGAACAGCTATTACTGGTTCCCTGCAGGAATAGATGAGCTTTTGAATGGGGGTCCTGCAGGGCTCTGCTTAGCCTGGGTCTGTTCAGTGCTGTTCTGAACATGTATAGTGTGTGGAGTGAGAGCTTACACAACTTTCCAAAAGCACCAGGCTGGGAGAGGTTACAAACACTCAGAGGGACAGGATGAGAATCATCAACAAGAATCTGGACCCCTGAAGAGAATGTCTGAAACCAAAAAATAACATTCAGTGAGGATAAGTGCGAAGGTAAAAAAGCAAACCAACCTCTGCTGGTGAAATTTGTCCAGGCTTCAAGAATGGTGAACAAGATCTGGTTGTCAAAAGGTATCATTAGCTAAATGTGCTTCACTAGCATGATATTTTCATACAAAAGGCACTTACCATTCCATGTTGTATAAGTAAAGACATTTCCTTCAAGATCCATGAAGAAATCTTGTATTTCACTTAGCATCAGGAGCCCTCTGCAAGAGTACCAAGTCCTGTTTTAGTCACTGAATGATGGACAAGATGCAGATAAATTAAACAGATTCCAGGGCAGAAAAATAAGAAGGAAAAAATTTTAAAAGCATGATCTGTAAGAAAAAGATAAAGTAGTAGGCTTTTCTTAGACTGGAAGACAAAAAAAACCAAAACCACAAAACTAGGCAAGCCATGATAGCCATCTCCCACGAGCTTTGAGAAAGGAAAGTAATCAATTAATCTTCATAGGTAGTGGAAAGAACAAAGAAAAAGTGAGGGCTTAATTTGCAGCAAAGAAGCTGTAGGTTGGATATTGGTAAACACTGATGCATATGCTTTGGATTACATTCCCTGGAAGAACCTATCAATATTCATTGACAGAGGGAATATCCTTATTTAGGTGTGTGGTAGAGGCCTAAAGACAGGTGAGATAAATATCACTGGTATGCAACAAAATAATTTTTCTTTTTTAGCTTCCATTAAATCCAAAGTTTTACTTTCAGAGTTAAGGCAGCTTTGCATATCAGCAGGTGTTGATAATGCAGTAATTACATGGATAAAAAGTCCTAAAGCAAAATTGAGAACTTGCAGATTTACAATGACAAAATTGCTTCTCTTTTTATAGATTTGCTGCCAAAAATGTTTAATCATAGCACCAAGCACTAGCATTATGCAAATAGAATTAAAAAGAAAAAACATATGCTGCCTGTAGCCTGGGAAAGAAGCAGAGTTAACCCCAAAAGCTACAGTTAGAAGACTGCAAACAAAAATATTTTCTTAAAACAGTGTCAGGCAGCTTCTAAACGTATCACTTACTACTGCTCAGTACTTACTACTTATTACTACCCTCCCAGAAGGATATATGTGCTAAGACACATGTCACAGCAAAAGATAGATGCCACATCTTTAGCTGATGCCAACTTTCTCTTGTGCAGGATACGAATGGCCTCTACCTAGGAAGCTCTGTGCCATTTGGATCTACCTGGATGTGCTCTTCTCCACAGCATCCATCATGCACCTCTGTGCCATCTCCCTGGATCGCTACATCGCCATCCGGAATCCCATCCACCACAGCCGCTTCAACTCAAGAACTAAGGCTTTTGCCAAAATAATTGCTGTTTGGACCATATCAGTTGGTAAGTGAGGCAATATTTCAGCATGCAATTGCAGATTTCCAGCTTTTGAGAGGATTTGACATACATACTGCAGTCTAAAACTTTATTCTCTGCCTGCAGTATTTTGCTTCCCACAGTCTAAGAAGTGCTGTAATGTAGTGATTATGCAATGGAAATCAATGACAGTGGGACATGGAGGAGAACTGAGCAGCACTGAAAGAATATACATTAGTATTAGAATGACTGCATTCAAGTTCATTTTAAAGATGTGTTGATTTCCCATACTGGGAATTTTCCCATCATTACCTAAACATCTGAAAAGAAAAGAAATATATATGTCAACTAAAAAAAGTCTTTCCCTCTTTTATCTAAGTCGGTTGTTCCCAATTTCTTATTTGGGTAATTTGCTTAGAGATTTTTCCCATGGGCAGATTTTCTCTGCCTTTTTCGGTGAGTATGGTGGGGAATTTATGCATCCTATTTAGGAGACAACAGATACTGTGTACAGTGAGAATGAGAGGAGTCTCTCCAGAGGACAGTTCGGAGTTACAGTCTAAAATAGGTGCTCTGAATGACCCAGTATACAAATCTTTGTGCACTGGCAAAACCCAGAGCCTCAAGACTAGGAAGGAGAACACTGGTCTTTCATTCCCATGGTGGCAGCATGTCCAGAACAGTCTTATGGCACGGGAGTTGGAAGAGTTTGGTGTCTGGTGCCATCCAGGATTTCCTCACACACTTGGGATGGAGGTTTTCAAATGCTTTGAAAACACAGTTTTCAGTGCTTGTGGTTTTGTAGACCCTTGAGCATTGGCAGTTCACTTATTCAGAGGCAGGAAAAAAAAAATCACTCTATTACCCTGGAAGAGATGTGAGCTGTCAGCAATCAAAGGTAATTAGCTCCTTCCCTGGCTATTACAAATTATTGCAAGTGGTAACTGTAATCCCTTACCACTCTTCCCAGAGGAAGGAAAGGAGATGATGCCTAACATGCTGCCAGCCTGGCACTCTAAATTGTCTCCTGACCTCCCTCTTGATCCTGGCCCACAGTCTGAGAAAAAGCAGTCTAGGATTGTTAGCATTTAAAATAGCTGCAGAGCAAGAAATTGTGAGAGTCTGCACTCAATAGGACAGTTTTGCATTCTCCATGACCTGATGAGGTTCAATAGTATCTGGTTCTGGGGGGCATTCAACTGAGCAGATGTAGATGTCTAGCACAGGCCAGGTGAAGTCCACTCTAAAAATACCTGGCTCTCAACTATATAGGAAGCCTATAGCAAATCAGATGTAGATGTCTTCATTGAGATTAGATGAATCATATCTTGTCTCTTCTACAGTCACACTTTTTAAATCCAGTAGAAAACATATTACCTACTCTGTCCAGTTTCTCCAATTTTTGAAACTTCTAAGTGCAAGTATTTTCAGTGCATTTCTCTATACAGCATAAATAAGTCAAGCACTCCTTAAAATTGTGCATGCTGTGTTTGTCTGCACTTGTGTGTGGTGCCTTGTGCTTAGTGTGTGTGAAATTACTGCCCTGGTTAAATGCAAATTCACAGAATGATCAGAATGAGCATTCCAGTGTTCCACTCTGCTCAGCATCTTTTCTCAGACAGGGGCTTACTGACAGAGTATCTGAATTAGCTCACTATTAAAAGGAATCCAGAAAAAAAGGTGTTATTTTAGCCCTATTAGTTAGAACATGGTTTATGTCCTGTAGCAGGAGAGTTTATTTCTTTGATAGCTTGATGTTTTGTTTAAAAAGTTATGGCTTTTCTTTGCAGTAATAACTAGTAACATATCCATTGTAAAAACACTATTTCCGCTCTCTGGAGAAACTGTCTTCTAACAGTGACGAGTCACAAATGTTGTTATTATTATGGCAAGTGATAGCAATGATAACAACATAATAACAACATCCTCCTGATCTGCCACCATCCAGCTAACAATATATAGGAACTGGGTTTCTGAAGGTACTTTCTGTATCATGAACTAACAGGAAATGCTTTCTGAACAAAGAGGTGCTCCATGTATCATTTACCAGGCTCTCAGTGTTACTTAGAGTGACAGGACTATAAATGATTTAATTCTTTGCATTTTCAAACGCCTATGACTGAGAACTCTCACTGGGATGAGTGAGCTGAGGATGGTGAGACACTGGCATAAATTGCCCAGAAATGCTGTGGATGTTCCATCCATGGAAGTGCTCAAGGCCAGGTTGGATGGGTCTCTGAGCAACCTGGTCTATTGGAAAGTGTCCCTACCTGTGGCAGGGCAGTTGGAATGATATTATCTTGAAGGTCCTTTCCAACCCAAACCATTCTGTGTTATTTGGCATAGGTAGAGCTGGTCTTGAGTGCAACACACCCTCCTCCACAGCACCTGCTGTGGCTACCATCTCACTTACAGATTCAGATCCAAGGTTTTGCTCTCCAGCCTCAGATAGATATCCTCTGACTTCCCCATGTGCCTACAGTTTGCAGCTGAGCTGGTGACTTGTGAACTCTTGTGAAGTATGAGATGGAGGTAAAAAGCAAGAGAAAGAAAAGAAAGATGTTGTGTTCCCCTCTGCAGATTTCATTTTAGCAGAGGAAGAGAGGGGAAACAGCCAACAGTTGTGTGTTGGCACCACATTCAATCAGTTTCACTGACCGTGCAAACAGCTCAGGCTGAACTAAACAGCACTGATGAACATACAGGGCTGTCAGATGCTGCCTTCTACCACTCTCAATACGAAAACAAACCATTTAATCCTACCACTTGTCTTTCATCCTTCTGTCTTTCAATCCATTCTTTTTCTACAAAAGGATCTTTCTTCTATTGCCATTAGAATTTAATTTCACTGACAGCCTTAGACAAAAAGTATTGCCAGGGATTTCTGGAAATCCAGGAACATTATATGAGCTGGATTGCCCTTATCCACCTGCTCACTGACTCTTGCAAATACTTCTAGCTGATTTGTGGGGCCTGAAGAAGTTCTTCTAGTGCTTCTCAACCCACCTAGATTATAATTTCTAGTGTACCAAATTAATTACACTTTTGTTCACCAAATTTGTAATTTTTCTTTTATTCACTAAATACACAAATAAATTCAGTCAATTTTAACCAAAGGCAATCAGTGATCTTCCTTCCATTGGCTTCAGTGACATATGAAGCATTTAAAAAACAGCAGAAAAAAAAAGCACAGATAGTTTAATTTACTTGACTTCTGAAATCTTGATTTTCTCAGTTAAAAAAAAAAAAATAGTGCTAACATTTGTTTTTGCATTTAGTGGAAGAAGAGCATTTAGCCAGAAGCCTTTGTTTCACTAGACCATGTAATGCCACAGGCAATTGGTTTAAAATAGATTCTAATTACTGTAACAGACTCTAATCGTGTCTTTAATTCTTAAATCATCCAGTATGCACAGTGGCTAGATAATTAGATTATTCGTAGCTGTTGAAGGAAAAAGCTCATTAAACCCTGAAAATTATTCCATTTGTTTTAAACCACAGAGGTCATTATTGGGAACAGGTGTAAAAAGCCAAAGGATTTCCCTCTGCTGGAAAGAAGTAGAATTTTGAATAGAGCTGGAACCTATAGACTTGTGAATAGAGCCTATACTGAAAAATACATGAGAAATATCTTGGAGTCCTAAATAAGCCTAACAAGCATTGCTCTGCAAGAGGTGAAGAGTGCATCATTCCCTCCTTGAAAGGGTAGCATAAAAGAATTACAGGCATGAATGTTAAGTCCTTATATATAACATCCCTCAGTTCTTATTTATCTCTATTCCTCTGTTAATGGTCTAAGTAATGTGAAGTCTGATGAAGCCCAAGAACTCTAAGCTGAGTTTTCTCTTATCATTTCTCACTCAGCCTACACATCTGTTCACTGCCTTCAGGCAGTCTCTGCACTCCCCAGTCACTAACAACTTAGATTTATTCAGTACTTTTCATGCAGGAAAAAGAAAAGCCCAACATGGATCTAGATGAAGCTGGTAAAATATCTCCCACCACATAACTCTAAAATTTTGCCATTGCTTTTGAGGCTTTGAAAATAAGAAATACTGTAGTACATGAAACAATGTTCTCCAAAGTGCAGGGTGAAGTTAGCTCCAGGTGTACAAATTCCCAGTGCAACTGAGCCCCCCAGCTAATTTGGCAGTGTGACATTTTCTGCTGGCACAGAGGCTTACACCTCCTTCACAGGCAGCCTGCAATTTCTCTGCATGATTTCTTGCTGCCTTACAGCATATGAAGGGCCAGGGAAGCAGCAGGGATTGGGAGAGTTCAACCACCAGTGCCTCTGGATTGTGTTTTGCTGACAGCTTTGGCCTCTTTAAGCTCAGTATTTTTCAGTCAAGGGCAGCTTTCATTTCAAAATCCCTTTACAGTCTTCAAAAAGCACAAACAGCTAATAAGCCGCAGGTTGGGAGTCCCTGTCCTGAATCTACTACACACCCATTTCTTCCTGGTGACATAACTTGCCATTTCAATCAAGTCTAATTAACGGATGCCTTGGCATAGGAAAAGATCATTTGTTAAAACATGGAATATATTGCCAAAATATATAAAATTGCAAAGAACTACACAACAATCTGTACTCTGGCATATAGATTTAAAGCTTAGAACCTAAATTTGGAGGTCTTGGAGCTAAACTTAAAATATCTACTACACTACCCTCTTTCCCATCTAGTCATTCACTCTGCTTCCATTTTGAAGACTTGACTTTGCATTCTTAGCAATTTTTTATAATCATTTCCCCAAGGAACATTTCTCTTATTTTTATCATACTCGTGAAACGATCTCTCAGAGAGTGAACATACTGTTTGCTCACTCCAGCTGGAGGATCTCAGGGGCAAACATTGTAGGTTTTGTGTTTGGGCATCCCTGGGACCTTTACCATTTGTGGATATAGATTATGCCATAAAAATAAAATGAAATTATTGCATACCATATAGAGAAAATTGCATCAATTATAATGAAGGGTGTTGGCATGAAATTTGGTTAATAAAGAATTAGAGCTTCAGAACCATCTCAGAAATAGAATCTTCATGGTATTTCTTCATAGAGACACAACATATGAGACACAGTAGTCAGCAACAATTATGTTAGTAGAAAGTTCATTGCCATACTAATGACTCCTACAGTAGTGGCAACTAATGAGAACAAGCCCTTTGTGTACAGTTTGCTTGGGGGAAGATAATGTTCAGTCCCACGGAAAAGGAACATTCAGCACAGTGATGCACATTTTTGAGTTGACTAGCACATATAGTCTGGTCATGAGGGATTACTTAAGATGGATCTGAGAAAGACCCATAAATATCCTATTTACTTTGATGTAAATTATTCCCATATTTCCCACGTAACAGAACCCTTTGCTTGATTTGTCCTTCCCGGAAGATTGAACACATCCACTAGACCATCAGCTTGCCACACATATCTCTCTCCCATAACTGTGAAGGTTTAAAAACCTTGCATTTTGAACTTGTATATGTTTGTTCATCTGACAAGAAGGTGTTACTAACACATTTTTCTTTATGGAAAAAAAATTGCTTAAAGGGATGTTAATGATTGAACTGCTTTCTAAATTCTCCAAATTTGGAAACAAAGTGATCAAGAAATAAGACACAGGCATGTGTCCATAGGGACACATTTGCAAACCAAAGACACTGAGCAACCCAGCATTCATCTGGATGGGCGTGAATATATTATACCAGTAAATACGTGTAATCAAAGGAAGAATAATTATTATGTATATATTTACCGTGTTATTTACCATGCTCTTTATGCAATTACATCAGGATGAGATGAAGGGTTTTGCCTGTGAAAAAGGCACACGCTCATTTTGTGAGCACTCCTTTTGCAAGAAGCAATCTGCCTTTCAGGTGAAAACAGGAATGAGGAGTGGTCATGACATTATTTTGACATTGCATTTCTTTCTGCTTTGTTTTTAATTTAAAAGGCAAGTTATAAACAGTAGAGCTGTATTTTAATAGAAAAGAACCTGCTTACTCAAGGTGCTGATGAAAGAATTAGTTGTCTTTTTCAAAAAAAACTTCTTTATTTTGAAGATCATAAGGACCATGTTCTTCTTCCTCTTGAAGCTACCAGCAAAGAGGCATCAAGTTCATTTGGGCCAGGCCTGTTCTATTATGAGGGGTTTTTTAATGAATAAGTAACTATTGGTGGGTGCCAATATGACCTATAATCAGCCAGTCTCTCTGTGTAGGGTACATCAGAGTAAACAGAATATTTTAAGAAAAAAAGCAGCATCTATAGTCAGAGGAGCTGGATTTCTGCATAGAAAATGCCACATGAACACAAATGACAACAAAAGAAGTGTAAAAGGAACTATGTTGAGATTCATCAATTCTGTCGTCTGTACACTGTGACTGCATTTAATCACATTAAAAAATGGCACTGCTAAAGTAGCACTGTGTTGCATAAAAGAAAATGTCAAGAAAAGAGAAAATTTCATTCATTTTACAATTTTTACAATTATACAGAACAATTCCATAAGTTCCTTTATTTATTATATTTAACTTAAGCCAGATGTTGTGTTTTACAATGTTAAGAAAGGTTCATGTTTCACAGAATTCTTTAAAATTAAAGCCTTACATTTATGTTTATCAGCAGGAACATTGCAAATTATTGAGCACTCAGGCTGCAGTTAACTTTGCCCACACATTACTTGGCCTGTGCCATTGGCATCCCTTCTAAGCAGAAACCCAGCTAATAAAAGTCAAGGGTTTTGTCAGAACTTCAGCCACATATTCCTAACTACCTGAGACAAATTTAGAAACACCTGTCAGGTTATTTTGCCTATTATGTCCTCCAGGGCCATTGTTGGAAAATAGCTTGTTGAGCTCCTTTGATGTCCTGAAAGCAGGCTGTAGCATCATGATAAAGGCTTTCTTTCCTGCCTGATCAAAATTGGAATCTGTGTATTTCACAGCATTCAATCCTGCCTTTATGTTGGAAATAAATCACACCCACTGGGAAGACTTATTTCCTTTTGGCAGAACATAGCCCTTGTTACAACTTTTTGTATTTGATCTGAGTTTTGAAATGTCAAATTGACCACTATTGCCAGGATCATAGACTGAGCTGAGCTGTGAGTATCCTGAGAGAAAAACTGTGTGATTTTAGGTCCCAGATGCACTGAACGAGCAGTGTAAATTTCCCCTCACAAGAACAGAAGTATTCAGAAGTTTTAGACTGAAAGTTCTGCAGTTAAATCCAGCCCTGCCCTGCATACTACTGCAGGACATGAGGAGGTCACTCCTGCATTTCTTGTTGCAAGGACAGTTCATGTATTTGTTTTTCATTTTCAAGATGTGACATTTAACAGAAAGATAAGCCATGGGATCATTCTGTAGCACCCACACCAGTAGATGGTAAATATGGGCAGATTCAGTCCCTTCAGATACACACCCTTTTTCTCTCTTCTTCAACCCTGTTATCTTGTAAGTGTGACCAGGGCATTGACAGGTCTAGCTGAGTTCAGTCATAGTGAAGGGCATTAGCTG
Source organism: Zosterops lateralis (assembly GCF_965231275.1). Lineage (NCBI taxonomy): Eukaryota > Metazoa > Chordata > Aves > Passeriformes > Zosteropidae > Zosterops > Zosterops lateralis. The sequence continues at coordinate 62,946,891 of NC_139763.1, read as the reverse complement.
CAGGGTGGACAGTGAAACATAAAGCACAGCATCCTGACTCATCATCTTCAGACCTGTGCAGGTCTCTAAGCTGCTTCTCATTCTGTTTTTCCTTCCAAATTATCCATCACACCAGGACATATACCCCAGTAAGTGTCCAGCCACTGCTGCAGTCTCCTTGTATTATGTATATAAGAAGAAGCTGACAAATTGCTTATTAAACAGCTTCTACAAGCAACCACAAAAGCAGGTATGGAGAAACAATTAGGACATGGTCTGAGGTCTAGAAGATCCAGAAGAATTACAGTTTTTGTTATCTGTGCCCTTCAGATGGAGTGTGAAATTATTGTAAAAAATAAATTCAAAATTTATCTGATAGCTACGTTCAGTCTTCTTTTAAACTACACAATGAGGTCAAGTAGCACTGCTGAAAAAATCTCAGCGATACTAACAGAAATTTCTGTTTAGTTCAGTGGAAGATTAGGGCAGAGTTAAGTAAATTATCAGCATTCAACAAATCACACCATGTAATAATTAAAAGACAGACATATAAAAACTGGGATATTAGGGGATCTTGTCACTTTAACTGCATTAGGAGATATCACATTATTTGCTCATAGTAGTGGAATATCTAAGATCTTTCCATAAGTTCTAGCTTATTTCTGCTTTAAGTATTTTTTAAGCATTATTACTGTGCATGTAGCAGGTATATCACACAATAAATTAGCCCCGAGGATCCTTTAGGAGCTTCATAGCTAAAAAGAGAAATGGATAACATCTGATCTAGGAAGATCCTGTAAAAAATGTATGTAATTTTCTTCTTTTAAAAGCACTATTATCCCCAAATCTGCTCTCCTAGGGGCCTTAACAGTGCACACTGTGAGGCCATCTGACATGGAATACGGAAAGGTCATATGCTAAAAAGAGGGGATATCACTGCGGGCTGGAGTTGATCCTACACAAGACTCTTTTCCTTTGCAAATTAACATATTTTCCTAGGCCAGTGCCAACCATAAATTTGTAACTTCTTTTAAATAGAAATTAAACCATTGCTACCAGGACCTTAAAAACACCAATGGAGTATAAACAACATTAATTGAATATGCAGAAAGAAAGAGGGTGTTTGACCTGCTCTGCTGCATTTTGCTGAGCCACAGAAGCAGCAACATTAAATAGAAGGAGGAGAACCTTGGTCCCTATGTGCAGACATAGGCTGGAGACCTGTGGAACCACTTGCAAATTTTCAGATTAAATATTAAGCTCTTTATTGTAAGGCCAGTCACTTTTCATCACTTCTACTCACCATAGATGAAAGGGTTATATAGTTGTCATTAGCCTATGTCCCCTGAAGGAGCACATCAAGCCCAGTTCCCTTCCAGCTCCCAAATGGCAGCAGAATTGTAGCTGCTGTCTGCCTTGGACTCAGGCTCTACACAGCCAGCATCCCCCAGGCAAGTTGCTTCCTCACCTTTCTTTCTGTATTTCTAGCTGTTTGTAGACTTCTATATGGTCTTTAGTGACTGGGTAACCATCTTAGACAGAGAGATAACAACTTCTCTCAATTGGAGAGCTCTGTGAGAAGCCAAAAAACACCTTGGAAGAGGCCTCTGTCCAAATCAAAAATAATGTCGCTAGTTGAAAAGCAAAGACAGTATTGAGGAATAGGCTCCACTGGAAACTGCTATGCAAAATATTGTGTCTTCCTCAAATACTCAGGCCTGGAAAATCCAACATGAAAATTAAGAGGAACCAGAGTGTAAACAAGTCCTGCAGCATAACTAACAAAGAGAATTTGAGGAGCACTCTCCTCAACAGGCAGGAAAAGCACTAAAAGCCAAAAACAAAGAAACTGTTTTCCACTGTTGGATTCTTGCTGCCTTTAGGAAATAGGGCTGTGTGCACATTTTGAGGATTACATCAAAGCAGAAAGTGACTCCATCAGCAGCTTCCTCTCTCATAACTCAGCTCACTCTGAAGCCCAGGGTTTCTAAAGGGTCGGGTCTAAAAGGTGCACCTCTCCTTCATTTCTTGCACTATCCTCCCTGTAATTCTCCTCTAATCCTGTTAATAGTTATTTTATTATCACAGTTCTACAAATTAATTTGGAGACACATATCTCTGTTCTTGTTAATAAATAGGCTTCAGGACTGAGGACATAAATGAGAAACATATTAGGAAACACAAACTTCTCTGATTTTATTTTTCTAAAGTGAAATAGGTAATTTATGGTACAAATTTCCACTTATCATACTTTTCTCACATAGAAAGAATTGAATATATCTCATGCTAGGCTAAATAATATGTTTCCTTATGGATTTTCTGAGCTGTCAAGAGCAAAGCCATTTCAAAATTAATAGAATAATCCATCTGTTACCTGGCACCCCCTCTATGTGACATTAAATTTGTTTTCCTTTCACTTGCATTAAGTAGAACATATGTGACCAAATAGTGTTCCAAGGGAAAGACACACAAAACCAGCTGCATGTGTGCCCTTGACTAAAAATTAAGTTTTGTCTACCAGCAGTTGTAAGGAAAATGCCTGGACCCACTCTGATTCCATTCCTGTGAGTACAGCCTCTTGGGGTGCAGAAAGAACATGAAGCTCCCCAGAACTGACTCACTTAGCTCTTGAGGAAATCCATGTGAAAAAAAATACTACGTGGAGATTTGTGAGAGAAAGTTCCTCATCCACTTCTGCCTCTGCCAACACATGTACCTACCACCAGGGAAGAGTTCTGTGCTGGCCTCACATGTGAGGAGAAATTCTAGCCCAGGACTTTGGGGATACTGTCATTCTGACTAGGGAAGGTGGAAGATTTTTAGTATTCATGCTAACTAGATGTAGCCTCAGATGGTGATTCCCCATCCACACAGAGGTTTTCAACATCCCCTCTTCCCAGGTGGAAATTTCTGCTTCTGCACTGCCACCCATTAGCAACCTGCACACATTGGAAATATGGCTGGCACTACTCTGGCAGCAACAAAATTATCACAGTGAAGGGTTTGTCATGAGTGGAAAGGAGTCAAAGGGGGAATAACATTTTCAGGTGCATGCAGAGAGTAGCTAAGTGTTTGCAGGTCTGGGAAAACAATGATGTAATGACAAAACAATGAAATGTAGTGATGTACAACCATAATGCTGAGTGTCAAATGCCAAACAGAGACATGAAGCCAAACTGAGCAACTCCTTCATGGATGTTTAAGTGGAAGTAGCTGTTACTAAACTCCAGCTCCTCATATAAGATCCAGACAAACTATCATCCTTGATACTCAGAGGAGGACATGGTCCCCCTGCCACAAGTGGCTCACTGTGGCTCGTGCTCCTTGAGCAAACAAACACCCATACAGGGTACCAAGGTAGTCCAAAGGAATAAATATTCTTTTTTTGTGGTCAATTAAGTAAAAAACATTCAAAATAATGTGATGGCAGTATGCAATAAGGAGATTTTTATACAACATGAAACTGAGAGTATGCATTGCAATGCCCTGGGATGTACCAGGTGAGTTATACGTGGACATCTGTTTGCTGTTTGAATGTGTACCAACAGGGGATATTTTCTGAGTACAAATAGGCACCAGATACCAGCATGGGCTTTTCTAAAGAAATTAGACAATATGGCCAGATTGAGCTGCTTGAAGGAGACACTGGCCTTCTCAAGCAGCAATCCTTTCAGAGGTCCCCAGTGTCAGAGCACATCTTTGTGCAGTGACCCATAAGCTAGCCCATGACCTGGTATGTCTGAATCAATGTGACTGCTAAAACCTGAGATGAGGAGAGGTTTTTGTTTTTCATGAGAAAATGAACAAAGACGACAAAGTTTTTGAGAAACTGTAATGACATTTTTAAAAGGTAGTTCCTAACCTTTGGACATTTATTAAGGCACAGAATAATACTCAGTTGTATTAAACAAAATTGAAATGGATATATGCAAGGTTAAAGCATGTGACTGACAGTTTCTGCTTAAAGGAGACTTCACTGAAAGAACCTTGACCTTTTCAATTTACTTCCCCCTCCTTGCCTTCACCCCAAGAACCCCAGTGTGCCACTCTATACACACATTGCAAATTATGGCTGTGATTTATTGATAGTTTTAACTGCTCAAGGCAGCTGCAAACCCAGTTTACCTGTCCAGTTAAAGTAGTTTTATAGCTGTTGTATACCTCTGAAGCCAGCAATGTGTACCACTATATCAACCTTTGTCAATTTCACCAGGCTTCTTGAGACAACCAAAAGGAAGCCATTGCTTTACTTCTTAACCTTTGGTGTTTTCAAGAGCCTTTTGTCATTCTGAAACTGTTCCCAGATTCCTGAGGTTCAATGCAGAATTTATTACTCATCTTTATTGTTTGGGATCTGTTGTGCAGTTTATTAAAATTCACAGTTTGAAACAGCCACATGTGTATAAATCAAACCATATAAATAAACCACCTTGTACCAGAGAAACATAATATTTAGGGCTTGTTCACGAGGGAAAATATTCTAAATGGGAATGTCAACTGGAAATGGAGTGGCTAATGTACTCTCAGTGCTTGAATGGATGCTACTATTTTGTGCTGAATGCTTCCTTGTGCCTCAGTTTAGTTTGTTTGAAAGCCAAGAAAGATAAACCATAAAAAAGCCCTCAGGGGATACCAATATTTTTTTCCAGACTGACCTTGAGCTAGTGGGAGCATGGAATGGGCAGGGTGTGGAATAACTGTTCTGTTACAGCCCTTTCAGGTTGTTTCCTCCAGATTTGCTGTTGGCACATGCTTCACTTCCCAAACACCTGTTTGTCCCTACCTGGTAGCTCTGCATGGTCCTTTCTTGTGAAGCTGATTTTCTTCTTATGACGTTTGAATGCACAGGCACCATCTGTGTCTTCTTAAACCTCCAGTCACCAAGAGCAGGGAACTGGAAAGCAAGGACAAGTAAACTAGTGAGAATACATCTGAATCATCCAGGTGAAACAGATCATTCATATTCAACTTTTAAAGAATGAGTTCAGTCAGTTGCAATAATGTTAATGCAACTTTAGACTGGGACTTTTCATTATGAGTTTACAAAACAAACGATCTTGACCAAACGTGACTTGTGGGAGATATTCTTGGACATATATGATGGTTCCTAAAAACCCCATCAAAATAGTGAATGTGAGTTGCACATGGAAGCTCCTTTACTGACAGTTTAAATATTACTGCTATTGCATTTGATCCCTGTGTCCTCATGGAATTTGCCATACTTATGCTGCAGAAGCCTACTGTTGAGGGGGGACAAACTCTGTTCCTTTCAGGAGGGAAACAGTAAATTTAGTCCCTATAGAGATATGAAAAGAGAAAACTGGACTGGACATTAACTTTTTCCATGCAGGAATCCCACAATATCATTTGGGGGATGCCCTGCATCAACTTAACTTGGGTTACACAAAAAGCAGTTTACAGCTGTCAGTGTTCTCTGTATACAGTTTTTGAACTGTATACAGGCCACTTCCCTGGCTGTAGGGGAAAGATGCCTTGAATGGTCACTCAGAAAAACTTACATGAAGTAGCAGTGCCTGCTACAGCTCTGCTGGTAGAGCACATTTGTGCTTGTTAAAGGAATGTCAAAGAAATGCAGGAACTTCTGCTACATACTGAAGCCCATTTCCATTTTTTAAAGCCAGAAAGATGGATTTAGAAGCCAGTCTCCAGAAGCTGCTAAGAACAAAACAAAGCAGTTGGGGAATTGCTTCTCTTGTTTCAGGTGAGAAGTTGCAACAGACTTTGGCCCTTTACTTGAAAAAGCGTGCAAATTATGCTAAAATTTTCCTCTGTCTAATGTGGCTGCCTCTGCTCCCATGCCTCCTCAGGCAGCTGAACCATAAGGTAGTAATGAAAAGCATCCTTTTACTCTGTCAATACCATTGTTTATTTTATCTCTGCAGCTCACACTAAGACTTTGAATTAAATGAAAAAACAGCCTCGCTGTTATCAGCACAGGGCAGAAGCAGACAGGAAACTTCTGGTATTGCTCTGACTAATGCTGTGTCTTCATGCAGCTGGAGTATGATGCTGGGAGGTGCTGGATGCCTTCAGCACCCCTTCAAAACATCCAAGAAAAAGAAAATTAACTTCAAAGCATTCCTCATTTCCCTGAAGATGTAGAGCACCCCATATTACTCAGCCACGACTGGACAGTCTGGCTTCTGATGGTGACCTCTTCCTCCGTGCTTTCAGAGAAAGACTCAGATGTTTTCAGCCAGTAGCTAAAAACACTGGAGGTTTCTGTCAGCTCAACTCAAGAGTAGCCACAGTCTGCATGAGTTTGCATCTCACTCACTGGCTTCTCCTAGCCCAAGTTCAAGCATTTAGAGCTTGTGCAGGAGAAACAGAAAGGGTAATACCACAGGCTCTCCACCAGCTTCTGCCCTGGGGAGATAAGAACAGCACTTTACTAAAGTGGCCTGAGGCAATACCATGACTCAGTTCAAAGTTGAAAAGGCAAAATAAGCTACAGCGTTCCTAGAAAAAAAAAAATCTTTGTAGAAGGTCCAGAAGACCAAAAGGAATGAAGCACTTGAACAGAATAATAATCTATTATTATTATTATTATTATTACTGTGTTTATTATTATTTGGTATTGAGCCTGTACTCCACAGCCTTCCTGTAGGACTGGAGCTGTTATGCTGGGCACTGGATACATATGAAATGAGGAGACAGATCATGCCTTTAAAGGGCTCCCAGTCTGAGTAGCAAAGTGGGAAGAATGGAAAGAAAGAGAGATAGAGGAAGGTCCCATCAAATACAATTGTTTCAGGACTCATCTGTGAACCAGTAACGACACTCCTGAGCATCCACTGAACAAAGTAGGGCATCCTCACATTATAAGAAATTCTTCTCTAGTCAATGTTTTTATTTCTCATAAACCAAATACAGCAACTGGGATTTCTGTTCCAAAATGCAAATGGAATTGAAGCTCCCAGATTATGCTAACTTTCCACAGGAGTCAGACTCCTCACTGCTTTTATCCAAACAGGGCTGCATTATCACTCCCTGCTTCATTCCACTTCTGCTATCTTCACAGCACATAATCTCTTTCATTGTCTTTACATCACCACTCTTGGAGAGACAGCATCCATTTGGAGGGGAAAAGACATACTGAAAAAAACCCCAAAACCAAAGAAACAGCAGCTGTTTGGTTTTACCCAGACTCTAGCAGCATTTGCAGAAATCTCTGGGGGAATGGCTGAGTAGGCTTGAAACAGACAGAGCAGTCCAAGGAGAATGGACTTTGTCACCTTGTCTTGCCATTCATGACAAGCCAAGGATACATGTTCCAGGGCAAGACAAATTTTGCATGGCTGTGCACAGAGAAGGCAACCTCTAGCAGCTGGAAATACAGTGAAAAGACTTCTGCAGTCCTGCAGGATAAACTACATCTCAGGGTGCCTCATATCAGTGTCTCTCAGTGCTTAATTTGTTCCCGTTGTTCATCTGGCCATTGCCACATGGGAAGTTGGGTTTTGTTAGCATTTAGCCTGTGTTGACTATATAGAGATTACAGCAAGAAAAGAGAAAGACACAATGAAAGATTACTTTCAGACTTATGACAACAAATGGTCTTTCCTCCTAAAATTAGTATTTCCTAGCCTATTTAGAACCCAGAAACCTTTTAATACTCTAATGAAAAACAAGATCACTTTTACACTGCTCCAGAAAAGAAATATGTAGTGTCATCTTGGTCATAGTACATAAAATCCTTTGCCAAGGTGGCAGGGACCAAGGAGCAAGTCTGGAGATCATTACAAGGGGCCCAAGATTCAAACTTATGCTTTCCTGGCTACCAGGTATCATAAGACAGTTGGAAGGAAGCAAATGTGTTCTACCTGTGGCTGAAGTAAAGTGTACAGCTGCAATCACCTTAGCCACAGGTACAAAACAGGTAGATGTTTATTTCTTCTTGGAGGCTGGAAGTGGTTTTCATTATTGTTTTTAACCTCTTCTTTCTCTCACCCACCTTCAGGTATCTCCATGCCTGTACCCGTCTTTGGACTACAAGATGACTCCAAAGTGTTTAAGAAAGACATTTTTAAGAAAGACATCTGCTTACTTGCAGATGAAAATTTTGTTCTAGTAGGCTCTTTTGTGGCATTCTTCATCCCTCTAACCATCATGGTAGTCACTTACTTTTTAACTATCAAGTCGCTGCAGAAGGAAGCTATGTTATGCGTGAATGACATTGGTCCTAAGACCAAGTTTGCTTCATTCAGCTTCCTCCCTCAGAGTTCCCTGTCCTCAGAGAAACTCTTTCAGCGCTCCTTGAACAGAGATATGGGGACTTCAGGGAGGAGAACCATGCAATCCATCAGCAATGAGCAGAAGGCTTCCAAGGTCCTTGGCATTGTCTTCTTTCTGTTTGTTGTGATGTGGTGCCCATTTTTCATCACCAATGTGATGGCTGTTATTTGCAAGGAGTCATGCAAAGAAGAGGTCCTTGGAGGACTTCTCAACATATTTGTTTGGATTGGCTACCTTTCTTCGGCTGTCAACCCACTCGTATATACGTTGTTCAACAAAACCTACCGCTCAGCTTTCTCTCGCTACATCCAGTGTCGCTACAAGGAGGAGAAGAAACCTTTCCAGCTGATTTTAGTGAACACTATCCCAGCACTTGCATATGACTCCAGCCAGCTCCAGCTAGCACAAATGAAGAGTTTGAAAAAAGAGGCAAAAATGGTGGCTAAGGATTACTCGACGGTCACGATAGGAACACATCGTTCAGATGGTACCTCCAAGAAAAGTATTGGCCCAGGGAATGAAAAGGTTAGTGGTGTGTGATGGTCAGCAGCTGCCATGACAACCACTGTGCGTGTGCTGAAAATTTCACCTGCTGTGAGAAGCTCTGATAGTGTAGGAAAATCGGCTGTGTTCAAGAGACCTTCCAACAACATCATATACTCCTCACATTATCCTGTGGATGAAAAGCAGGGTTGAAAGTGTATCAAATGTGCAATTTTTTTCATACAGTACTTTGGCTGTTTTAAGCACAGGCTTTATTAAACTTATTTTTTTAATATTCTAAAGGATATATTTCTTAAAGAAAAAAATGCAATTTCTAGTATTATAATATGGGCTGTGAAGAAACCTACGCATTTCTTTTCTCTTTGCAAATGAAAGCTAAGCTGTCCTTTGATGTTCTTGCAAAGTAGGCTCCAGCTAGTTTGTCTTGCTACAGTTGAGTTTTCTTATCATTAACTGAATGAGCACTTTACGGAATTTTAAATAAAATGATGGTTCATTTGCTAATATATATTTAAAATAAATCTTAAAGTATTAAACAAAATCTATTAAAACTGCTATAGATTAATTATATGGGCCATTTTTTTGTTAATTGGTCTTATGCCATTTTTTCTTCCTCAGTAACCAGCCTGAAATATCCCTGGGCTTTTCTGCCATTTGTTCTGTATTTCAAATAAGCAATCTTCACAGGTAAATTATACTTGAATAATTCTCTGTTTCCACTACCACTTGTAATCTTTATTTCAGGCATTGTAGTTTATTTGCATTCAAAAAATTCATGTGTTCAGCTTAAAAATTGAAAGTAATGTTTTCAAAATTATTGGTGTTAATTCCCTGCTCCCTCCCACTGGTGTTGACAGGGAGGTGAAGTGAGAGAACAATGGAAAACCAGGCACAACATTGCTAAATAATTTCACACCACTTCCGGATTCATGACTGTTCAATTCCAACAAAGTCTGACTTAAGTAATGTCAGAGGAAGCTTTGTGTGAGTAAAGCCTTCAGTAAAAGGTTGAAGCAGATCCTTTCTTATCATTTTTCTTTTGTTAAAAAAGGCCGTTATGAAGAATGTTCTGGTTTTGGTTTAGTGCTTGTAAAGCCGGAATTATTAGAAAACTGTTAGTTGCTAAAAAACCTTTTCCCTTGTTTCCAGTGTATTGCTGTTAAGGCAGATTGCTCAGGAATGGTCAGAAGATTGCACTACTAGGACTCAGCCTTAATGAAATATGTATGGGCAAATGGGGCTCACTTGAAAAATAACAGGACCTGTAAACAACACTGCATTTCACCTGCAGAGATCCAAGGGCAGAACACATTGCATAAAGAACATAAGATACATTGCTTGACAGACATGGCTAGTCATGAAACTCTTTTCTTTCAGGCATCATAGCCAGTGTCACTGAAGACAGTGGGACTTCGCTGAAGAGAAGAAATATAAATGCTGCATTCACATGCAAAGCTTAAATCCAGTCATTTGATTCATTCCATGAATTTGCAGCCATAATCTCATCAGAACCAGGATGTATTCCAGTTTCTCTGGAAAAAAACACTGCCCATCCAGAAGGAAAACTCCAATGCTTTCTCCATCCTTCTATTGAAGTTGTTCAGTCTTTACAGAGTAATTAAATTTCCACTAAGTCTAAGAAGGAGAGAGACAGAGAGAAACTGAACCTTATTCTAGCCTGCCAAGTGGGAGTCTTTGGAAGAAGAAGGCCTTTAGCTTAAGATACTGATCTATGACAGACAAGGACTTAAAAATTGGCTGTGTATTTGACTGATTTCCAAGAAACTGACTTATTGTCATATATATTGCATAACTAAATCTGCTAGTTTTATGAGCCCTTTCCTCTGACATGGGATAAGTAGGAGCCACTGTGCACTGGCCACACAAAAGCTCTGCATGCACATGACTGTCTCACCCCACAGACCTCAGTCTCCGTGTCTGGGACAAAGTGTCATGCTCTAGCCCCACTCACATTAATGATGCCAAGCATGTCATCTATCACCTTACAGACATTCAGTTTTCCCCCCAAAACTGGTCATTTAGGATGAACCGATAAATCAAGTAGAATAAATGCTGTGCTCACCAGTGCTTTATTTGTTCTCTCTGTCTCTGGGTACATTTGATCACCACAGTCAAACTGAACAACTTCAGCAGAAGCAAAAATGAACTCGCTGCTCCTACCTCCCTATGCACACATCCTGCTCCTACACAGCACTGTGTGAGGGGTGTCACACTGGCAAAGAAGGGATTCCAGGGGGAATCTCCTAAATACAGCTGAGTATGAGGACGACCATAGTAGTAGGTGGGAGCAGTGATTTCCACTCTTTCCTGCCAAGTTTGATATTCACCCTAAATCTGGTACTTTGAACTAAGGACAATGCCCATCTTGTATCCCACAGGCCAGATGTCTCCACTCCACAACAGGTGTGATGGTTTTGAGGATTTGCCCTTGGAAACAGGTATCTCAGGGAATAAGCAGGCAGTGATAAAAGCAAAGGTGTTTTGTGAGAAGAGGTCTGAGGCTCTAGATCTGCCACCAAACCAGATTGCCTTCATATGATGAATATTGACAGGGACTGAAGGTCTCTAAACTTGCATGTAAAGGGAAAGGAAACAAAGAGGCTACCACCAGTGGAGGGAATTGCCACATTTTTTACCATTTATGCCTGACCTGATGCAAGTTTCTCTGGTCTTGCAAAAGAAAGAAGTAGGTGGGACAGACAGCTTGGGTCTTACTGCCCATTTGTGCCAGGGAGCAGAGCCTACCTGCATCCTGTGTTATGCATATGGCACCCTGCACTTGTCCAGAGGTCAATTCCTCCCAAATCTCCTAAGGGTCCAGTTGCTGCTCTGCACAGTCTCCTTCACCAGCTTGCAGCTGATAAACTGTTACTGAACATCTCACATTCAGTGCTTATGGTCTCCACTTACAGTTGTATTTTGCCCATGTGGCAGAGCAGATCAGCCCTCTGTTTCTCTTTCATTTCACCTTCTATTCCTCGTTGACAATGTCAAATTGCTCAGGTTGCAAATACTGACAGAGAATGTTTCGCTACAGTCACAGCGGGTTTCTATGACTGGCTTGAAGTTTCATTACAAGATGACTCTGAACAATCTTTTTTTTTGCAGCTTATTAAAATAAAATCCATGTTTCGGACATAAGAGAGTTGACGGCATTTCATTAATTGACAGCTGGAGAGAACATAACACTTAGATTTTGCTTAGAAGCAGGGAAAACTGATGCCTGACATTTCGATTCTGGAGCACTCAGAGAGATGGTTTTATTGAGTGATCAGCAGCTTTTGCCTAAGAAGCCTCTCAAGGCCAAGAATGCACAGCAGATAAAGACCAATATCTCTAGGTCTTTATGGACATTTTTGACAGCTTAGAAAGGCCTGATTCTGCCACCCTGCATCAAAATATTAATAGATTTCTGTGCAGTTTGCCTTAGTGAGGGTGACAGTCAAGATATGAATTTGTTCTAGCCATCATGCCAAATCTGCTAGAGGTTGTTCATCAGTAGATAGAAATTAATGGGCTCATTATACTCCAGACAGATGACAAAGTTCAGCTGTTTTAAACTAGGATTTACAGTCCTTGGCCCATGCTTGGAATGAACACCATAGTTTTAATATGACCAGCTTCAGAGCAACATTTCCATCTTCCAGAAAACTGTGTTTTCATTATGCATCAGACTGGAATGAAATTCTTTGTAATTTTTCAGGTTAAAAAAAAGAAGAGGAGGCATTCATATAGACTGATTTAGAGGTTAGGGTCTTCCCCTACTTCACAGGAAAAGCATGCGGGGTCAGTCTGTCATATCTGCATTGAAAAAAACCACTTCATCTGAAAAAACTATTCAGCATCAATTTTTCAAGTAGATTGACATTTTACTACTGTTAAGACTGCATCTGAAAAATGTCCAAAGACATGAAGCTCACCATGTATTTCCTAAGCTGGTGTGCATCCTTTTTACACTTCAGGGTAAAAAATTCCTATGTACCTATCCCATCCAGTCAACCATGCACTGTACTTATGTAATTATTGCCAGACAGTGAGATGCATTCTATTTTGAATACTTATATGTTTGCTTATGTAAATACATAGAGAAAAAAAAATTGCTGTATTTTGTAATGTTAATGTAAAATGGTATTTCAGTGCTTTACTGTTCTGTCTGATTGCACTGCTAGTAAAGCAGATTAAAATATTTAAATGCCATCAGTTGTTTTATAAACTGGAGGTTTGTCTTAAAGAGCTAATTTGGTTTGGTTTTATTTCTCCCATAAATATTCAGTACAGTGTCTGCTGAAGGCTAAAAGTAATTTTAAATATTTTGCTGGACAAAAAGAAAGAGCATGTTACAGAATTTAACTATCTCAGTAAACTGGTCCAAAATGAGCCATCGTAATAATTCTCTTTTTTGAAGGACAGCCATCCTTCTACTGAAGAGGTACTCTTTGGGTAAGTACATAGAGCATAATAATTTTCGGTCTCAGAAACAGTGTATTTGCAATATAGAAAGTCAATTAAATTAATTTCACTAATAAGTAGATCTGTAAGATTAAAATTAAGGAGCTGTATTGGTTTGCATGGTAAGGCTTCAGAAGTGAGGAAGCTACAGGAGTGGGTTCTGTGAGATGCTTCCAGAAGTTTCACCCATATCTGACAGACCCAATGCCAGCCAGCTCCAGGATGGACAAACCTCTGGCCAAGGCCAAGCCCAGCAGCCACCACTATGGTGCCAGTGGGATAATAGATTTAATAAGAAGTGGGGAAAAGCTGCACCATTGCAGCCAGGGAGAGCAGTGAGAATATGTGAGAGGAGCAACTCTGCAGACACCAAGATCAGTGGAGAAGGAAGGGTAGGAGGTGCTCCGGGTGCTGGAGCAGGGATTCCCCAGCAGCTCCTGGTGCAGAGCATGGGGAGGCAGCTGTGTCCCTGCAGCCCAGGGAGGTCCATAGGGGAGCATGTATCCCCCTGCAACCCGTGGAGAACTCCACGCTGGAGCCGGTGAATGCCAAAGGAGGCAGTGACCCCGTGGGAAGCCCGTGCTGGAGCAGGCTCGTGGCAGCACCTGTGGGAAGCCCCTCCAGAGCAGGTTTGCTGGCAGGGCTTGGGACCCACAAAAGAGTTCATGAAGAACTGCAGCCCAAGGGAAGGATGCATGTGGGGACTGTCCCCAGAGGGAGAGAGCTCAAGGTGGAGCAAGGGAAACGCATGAGGAGTTCTCTCCCTGAGGAGGAACAGCAGAAACCATGTGTAATGACTGACCAGAGTTCCCATTCCCCATCTCTCTGTGCCACTGTGGGGGAAGAGGTAGAGAAAATCAAGAGTGAAGTTAAGCCCAGGAAGAAGGGAGAGGTGAAGTTGTTTTAAGATTTAACTTTTATATCTCGTTAGACAACTCTCATTTGATTGGCAATAAATTAAACTAATTTCCCGAAGCCAAGTCTGCTTTGCCCATGACAATAATTGGTGAGTGATCTCTTCCTCCCCTTATCTCGACCCAGGAACTTTTCCTTGTGTTTCCTCTGCCCTGCCTGGTTGAGGAGAGCAGTGGGAATTTGATGGGCACCTGGTGTCCAGTCCAGATCAGCCCCAGAGCAGCACAAACAGCGCGGCGCCGCTACAGAAACAGAAACAACCCCCGGGTCACAGAACCACAGTGCCATCTATTGTCGCTATTTTCTTTCACAAAGAACATTGAAATAAGAACCCCAAGTGGGTTTTAATAGTTTTTATTTTCCCTGTCTTAAAACCAAAATAAATGTATTCCTCCAACTGATCTTACAGCATACAAGCTCTTGTTTGCAATGGCAACGCATATCAAAGTAATACAGCTGTTAATAAGTGATCCCTTCAAAACCTTGCTCTAATCCTAAGATTTCATTGAGCTTTATAATGTGTAGAAAAAAGCATACAAAGCTGTATTTTTCAGAAGCTATCAGACATAGGGAATCAGATTGTTTAAGCTGCAAATATGTGACATATCACATATGGAGGTATGGTGAAATGTACCAGATAAGATCCCTGAACTGCAAATCCGCTTAGTTTTACCTCAACACTACTAGACCTCTGTATGTAGGCTCTAGTGCATCATAATTCTTTATGTTCTTTGGAAAACTCCCTGCCAGCTTTACCTGTTTCTACATAATTTGCACTGATCATTGAAAGAGAATACACTTAGTTTATCAATATCGCACTTCAAGACATAAAAGCAAAGATGTTTGGAAAAGAAGACGCTAAGTTCCATCTACAGATATATTCTCTGAAGGGACTCAGCATTGCATATACATCAACATAGTCCCTTATGAAAGGCTCAAAAAACCTCAGAAGTTAAGACAGTTTCCCATCACTACCACCAGTTGTCACCATGAAGGCAGGACACCTGCTCTTCCATAAATATTTCTGCAAGTGCATTTGCAATTGATGTAAAAAAATCTCAAAGAGTTTATTTGCAAATTCTTAGGTCACAATTCACTGACAGTACAAATATTAGCATTTTGTGAGCTCACTTTTATTCTCCCTGTTACACGGTAAGTGTTCTGTAGCAGTAGAAGAGATTGAGAGTCTCAGAATCATTAAACACTTCTTCACAGTTCTCAGGAACCCAGTAGTAAAAATTATATTCCTGGAACCACACAACTGCCACAGGAAATGGAAGCAAAGAAATCATAGTTAAAATGATGGTTGCTGAGTTTCCAAGCAAATTTACAACATGCTTTTTCTGTAAAGTCTCTGCTGCTGAATAATCTGAAATGACAAAGATGATCTATGTCTCTTTGCAGAAAAAGCAAAAAATGTGCAAGTTCAAAAACTTTTTTTTTTTTTTTCATGGAGTCATTTAGACTGGGAACTGCTGGTGACTCCTAGTTAAATGTCCAGGCCTAAGCCAGTTGAGCCAGCTCCTAGAGGCAACAGAGAAAAAGAAGCAGCCTAAAATTAGTATTTTAAGCAAGTGGAAAGAATTATCCTTTGGAAATGTCTGCTGAAGAAAATCCCAGTCTTCAAATCCCACAAGTATAAAATATCTCCATTGCCATCTAACAGCAGATGCAATGTGGCCACATAACTTTGCTTTTCATAACTAAATACTTGGGGCTTATGGGGCTAAGGCCAACCCTAGGGATAGGTGTAAGGAATATTTTTCCCTCTGTAAGGGGACTATTAACAGTCCATTTGGGATCCTTGAGGGAAACCAGCTTCTTTGCTGAATGGGTCTTGAGGAACAACCACCCAGCAGAAGGTAAAAAGATTGAACTGTGCCATCTTCTGATCTTATTCTGCCTAATAAGCCAGTGGCTGATGAAAGAGGAACATACTGTTACATGTTAACTGAGGTTTCACCTTACAAATCTACACCAAAGGATAAAAAAGGGGAAAGAAGCATGTTAAACAGATTACGGCAGTCACTGTCAGACTACATTCACTTTTATTTATTCTTACATCTGTTTTCAGGAAGAGACAACTGTTGCTGGGGACTTATTTGCTGATGGGCAACTGAGGTACAGTGAGATAAAATGGGCAAAAGAAGCCACTCAGGAAGCTAAGAACAGAACTCAGAACTTAAAGGACATGGATGAAGGTCCCCTTCCTGTAAACCTCTACTTCCCAATGCTGGTGAAACAGACTTCAAAAGCATATCTGGAAATCTGCAGTTCTTACTCAACCATGAAAAAAAAATTCTAGCAATGCACAGTTATTGCAATTGAGATTTATGTGTTCGAAATGAGTCAGGTTTACTTTAGGTTTGTAGAACCAGCAAAAATATGGATCAAAAGGAGTTTATAAAGGCACTTCCTGAGATGAAGTACAGCAGTTATGAGACCCTGAAAGACCCAAAGAGACAGATTATCCTAATACTCCTCTTTGATACTTCCCACAAGAAAAAAATGACAGCCATTTGGGAAGCAGCACACAGGACCTGAAAAGTCATTCAAGGCAGGATACCTACTTCAGAAATTTTTTGAAAGAGATGGAACTATTCAGGGTCAAACAAAGGCAGAAAAATCTCAGGATTCAGAAGCAGACTAGTCCAACAGTTACTCCACCAAAACATTTGGAATTTCTGCCTGTAACTATGCATAAAATAAAGGATGAAGTTTCCACAGCAGCATAATCATCATGGCTGCACTCTGGAAGTCAACATTTCTGTTCTTCACATGAGAAGGGTAGAAATTCTTCTTCCCCTCTTCCTGTCTTGTAGACAGTGAACCCTTCAAGTGAGAAGGTTTGCTTCAACAGATTTTTCTACAGTGCTTTGCCCTGTGGACCTGGTCACTGTCAGTGATAAGCTCTTTCCTTTTTTTTCAACGAGCTGTATTATCAATAGTGACCTATATTATCAATAGTCCCTTCCTTATTGCAACTTCAAGTTTTTTTCCAGAATTCCAGAATATCTTTCTAAACTGAAGTCTCTTCTTTTCCCAAAGATCCATTATCCCTCTCTCTTTATCTTTGTTACTGCAGGGAGTAATATAAACTGGCTTTTTCTCTCCTACATACCTCAGACTGCACTCTGTCTCATCACCCAGGTCACTGATAAAGACACTAAACAGTCCTGTCCCTCATATCGATCCCAGAAGGGTGTCACCCTGACAGCTGGACTATGGACTGCTGATCAATACTCCCTGAGCCCAGCAATGAAGCCAGCTTTCCACCCACCTTATTATGCACTGATCGAGCTCATATTTCTCCAATCTTGTTAAAACAAGGAGAATATTAGAAGTTCCTTCAAAGCCCTTGCTAACATATACAACGGCCACTGCTCCTGCTTTGTCTGTTGAAGCAAAATTCTCTTCAGAAGGTAATTAGACTGGCCAGGTGTGCTGTGCTCTCAGTAAATCCATCTTGGCTATTCCTACCCACCTTCTTGCTTTTTGTATACCTGGAAATGGCTCCTAGGAGGATCTGTCCCATTACTTTCCTGGCAGTGGTGGTAAGGCTGACCTGCCCTTTTTTTTTTTTAGACACTAATTATAACTAAATAATCCCTGTATCAGTGACTGAAAACTTGTTGCCTTCAAGGTTTATTACTTTTTTAAATTTTCAGAAGACTTACCTTTTCTTAAAATTCAAATCAACCAATTTTTTTGCCAATTGTCTTTGGGCAATATAAGCATCTATTTTTACTTTTTCATCTTAAATTATGTTTGAAATCTTCCGACCCTTTCATTGCCTGCACTTCCTCTAAGAGTCTTATATATAATTGAAAAAATATTCTTTCTGCTGGGGATCATGTTGGTTGTTCCAAAACTCATGTAGGCATGTTACCATACTCACCTTTGGCAGCAATAAATTACTGCCTTTTCCTCAGCTTTTCTAAAAGCCATGCTCTTTAAAGTAATCTTTTGTTGTAATTTTGCATGTCTTACCTCGTTATAGAAAACAGATTTAAATAATCCTCACAGGAAGAATTTATGATACACATGAAAGTTCCTTCTGCTATTTCAATCCTAATTTGATAAATGACTTCAATTCTGTGGCCTGAAATGTCCCCCCAGACCAAGAAAGAAAGTCTACTATACTTTTATTACTTCAAGGCTCATGTAGGGATCAAGGTATGCCAGCTGGTGTTGCTGATCTTAACTTATTCCGTAAGACCTAAGGAAAAGCCTGTCTCTCTTGGAAAGACAACCACAAGCCTAAACAAATGGCATTTATGCCTCCAGCTCTCCTTGCATCTCCCATTACTAAGACAAGCCCTAATGTTCTACTGTATTATTTATTGACTTAAATTGAATTTAAATTTGTCCTTTGGCATTTGCTAAATCAGACCTTTACTATTACATTTCTGTCAGCCAATATTTTTCCTTAGCTGCAATTATACATCAAAGTTTACTTGAATATCTGAATTCAAAATACCAGCCTCAAGGGCTCAGTAAATACATGAGAAATTTAAAACTGTATAAGGAAAAATTTCTCAAGCAAGCAGACTCTTCATAGGTTCAAAATAATCTGTACTAGAAAGAAATAGAAAAAAAAAATACATAATACAAATATGTGCAATTAATTTAGTATGAAAAAACAAGATTTCTTTATTTTTAATTATAACACATTAAGAGGAAAATACTTCCTGCCAGAATTATCAGAAGCATATTCCTCACTGGATTTAATAACAGTTGTAATGTGCTTAATTTTCCATTTTTCTGAAGTGATAAGAAAACATTACTAATATTTCTTACATTACTGTAATAAAAGAAGCATGATTGAGTATTTTTTCCCTTGGAAAAGTTGTAAGCGCTTTAACTGCTCCAGGGACAAAGAATTTTTCAAAAACACATTACTTCTTCTATTTCCTTATCACAAATGACTTGTTTCTGCAACTGCAAATCTTCTGTGTATACATTTTCCGCAGCCTCTCTGCAAAGAGGATTTATGAACGTGCTCAGCCTCGCAGCAGCTCAGAGCTATTTGAGGCCATTCCTGACCCCCAGTGCAGTGCTGCAGGAGCACCAATCCAAGATAAAGCCAAGTGAAAGAGGAGCCAGGGGAGCTATGTAACCAGGATTACAGTGCAAGCAAGACCAAAGGACAATGCTGTGTCCCTAAAAGACCTAGGGACTCAGATGACTCATTAATGAACAGAAAGGAAATAATGAAATCAAGAAATAGAACAAAGCAGAAAAAAAGCCCTCAGTGCACACAGATAAAGAAAGTGAGGGTGTGTAAGAAAGAAAGAAGGAAAAGAAAAGAAACTCAGATCTAACTTCAATCAAGGAAAAAATGGTAAGATAGATGGATGTAGAAGGAAGGGGAAATAATAAAGATAATCAATAACAATACAGTTGTGCAGAAAATTTTCCCTTTCACTGCACAAACTTTCTGCCTTGAAAAGCTAAAGACTCGAAATAGGTTGTGTGAATACAGCCAGCATGAAATAAACTGAGGGACGATACTGTTGCCAGCATATATGTTTCTTGAAAACTACTGATAGCATGACATAAGACAGTTTAAGATAATTTAGATAAATATCACATCAGAATTCTAAAAGACTTGATTATAATCAATTGCTATAAAGAACACGGGAGAAGTTCTTCACAGGAAAGAACAGCACACAAATAATCTCTTGGCAAAGTCAACAGTGAAGTGTGAATTCAGAGCTCCGAATAGCCAAAGTGATGATGAGATCACACACAAAAAGTTGAGAAAAAAATGACTGAAAAGCAGGCAGAAGGAAATTAGTAACCACCACTCTTAATTCAGACTGCCACAAAAAGTATTAGAACATTAGAAAAGTGTGTACCCAGATGCATGGCTGAGGAAAGGACAGTATTTACTGCAAAGAAAATGGGAAAGGAATTTGATGCCATATGCTTAAGACATACAGCTTGTTTGGCTACAATGCGGAAGTCTCTTGTTGGAAGCTTTACAGAAAATGTGTTTGAGAGTGTTGAAGCTAATGTTTCCCCAAGTACAGAAAAGATGGTGAAAAGGCAAAAATCTTTCTGACAGAATGCAAAGACTGTCTTACTGATCATAAGAGAAATTCTAAGTAGATGATGTGAAATCATATCTCACCACTGGATGAGATCAGTGGTAAGATGGTAGAAAGCACTGTCTGTGTAGGGGGAACATAGAGAAAGTCATAGAGAAAGAACAGTATGTGCTGTACTGGAATATAATAAAGTAATAATAAAGCAAGAGTACATAAGCCAAAAGATTTTCCAAAGTGAGTGTCTGTCATTCTTTTCTTTTAATGTCCTCATTTCTACCGGTTGCCCTGCTGTACCATATGAGAAGCCTTTTAATGACAAAGGAAAGGAAGCCTGTTCCACATCTGGTATTTTTAGAGAATCTGAAATGATAGGCAGAATGCAAACAAAATGAATTCACATGTGAGAACTGCAGACGCTGTCTGAAACGATACAGAAATGGAATTAAGGTTAAACAAATGTGCATAAACAAAGATACTAGAAAGATCTATACCACAGCACAGAAGAGACTGCACCAGCTTGGCTCCCTCTGCCTTAACATTGCTCTTAAAACTACCCCGGTGTGTCAGCTCTGTGCCATGAAAACAGCTCTCTGAAGGGCTGAGACACAGCCCTCACATAATTTACCTATGCATTTATGTTCAGTCATTTTTGACTGAAAAGACATGAAAATAATGCATGCATCCTGACATGGAGGTGTGGGGAGGCCAGGCAAACTCATCAGCAGGCTCTCAGGTGAATCCTTCTGAATATATCACTCTCAAATGGAAATAAATAGGGCAGAGGTTATCTCATGGACTTGGATAGGAAGAGCACAAACACATCAAAATCTGCCTGAGTATCACTGCCTGAGTTAGGCAGATTTCATACTGACTATAGATAAAAAGATAAAAACAATTGCAGATACCAGGGAAAATGAGATGTGTGTAACAACAGCTGTCTGTATATATAAGAGAAAAACCAGACTGGCTACAGTTCAGTTCAAATAACTAACTGGGCATTATCTTGCTAGTGAGAGACATTTAGGGAGCTACAAAATGCACACATAAGAAGAGATGGAAGGAACAACCTAAAGAATACTTGAGCAGTGAAGAAACATAATTTAATTTGATTGATGGCAACTTAAATACAGCTTGAAAAAGAAAAGCTGAATCGAGGAGGTTTAAACAGCTCAGAGACAGACTATTTGTACCAACTACATCCAAGTACAGAGGCAGGATAGGAAAGCTGCTCTGGAAGACAGGATGCTAGGCCCAGGTCTGGGGTCCAGCAGCTGTGGTTCACATGGATCTGCTGGGGAAGAAGAGAAAGTAATGAGGAGACAAAACTGTCAGTACTGTGCATTGCTAGAATTAGGGATCAAAAATAAAGAAGGAATTGGAAAAGTCAAGACTGCAAAATGTTATAGGCAAAAATAGTTACTGCCAATGCAGTACATGGTACAAGACTAAAAAGTAGGAGAGAACTTTGCTGAGGACATTTTTTGACAACTGATAGGCATGTTTAACTGCAAATTGCTAAATAAAGAAATAAACAATAAAAGCCCAGCACAAAGTGGGATAATTTGGGTTATGAATACGATGGAAGCACTGCCAAGTATCTTTGTTACTTTGTGGTCTTGCAGGTGAGGTGTAAAATACTCACACTAGAATTTACATTCACTATAAAATCAGCAGTTTGTCTGGTGGCCCCTGCTATGAAGAGCTCTGAAATCCTGAGGGGAAAAGTAAAACATTTAGAATACAACGATGCAGTGGTCACAGCTCAGGCCACTTCAGCAACATTTTTCCCCCTTGAAGCAGCCAAGGGACCATGACACAAACAGAAACACTATGTGAATAGTTCACTATTATGGACTCTCTGGTGGGTTTCCTGAGTCAGTGGGTTGCGAGCCGATGGTCACGGTCTCCCCATCAGAATTATCTTCTCCTCAATTAGAGCTGATTTCAGCACAGTTAATGAGTTTTCTTCCTTGTTCTAGGAGTTCTGCCAAATGTCCTTGTGGCCATGAATTCTGCATCCTTTGTGCCCTCTATCAGCAGCACAATGCTGTCCCCAGGCTTTGCCACCTCCCCCTGACCTGAGACCACTGAGACATGTCACGGCATAAAATTTAACATGGCAATTCAACCAACACGCCGTCTATCTTTCTAGCACCTGGTCATCAATTAGAGCTTGTTCGCTGCTGTCTCACGGATTAAATCTCCTTTAGGAGTGAAGCACTGATTTAGAAAAATTTAAGACTTTAGTTAAAATAAATATTGCTGAGGTAATGTAGCTAGGACTTCCCTTTTTGTGAACAGAAGCCAGACTGAAGAAACTGATAAATTATGGAAGGAACTGATAAATCAGGGAAGCTGTCAAACTAGGCTTTTGCATCCTGAATAATCAATAGACCCCATAAATACAATACAATCATAAATCAAACAGTCCTGGAAAAAACAGGATTTAGCTGTCACTAACACTAAAGGTTAAAAAGCCAAAGAGAGGAAGACCCATCTTACTTCATCATTTTGGGACCCCACCCCATAAAAAAGACCACTGACCCATTTCAAAGAACAAACTCCCCATGCTTGATGGCTTTTTGGGCTAATTACCATACGGAACGGGGAAGGGGATGTACCAGAGTTATGAATATGCATTTGTGTTTTGGGTATTCAATACTCCTGTACATAAAAGACCCTGTGATCATCTGTGGATTGTGTGTGTGTATTTGGGAGCGATCCCGCACGCTGCCCGGCGTTGTAATAAACATACACTTTCTAACTTTAAACTGTTAGAGAGTCTTTGCTTGTCATAGTTGGATATTGGTGTTATAAATGCAATGGGCAAAAATCAGATTAATAAAGAAACAATTTATTAGAAAAACAATCCCAACCACCGATAAAGAAAGAAAACTACAAATAGGACGGGCAGCGCAGCGCCGGGTGGATGAGGGGTCCGTACTCTAAGGTACAGATTTCCCAAATCCACACGGAGCGGATCGCAGCTCAGGGTTTTATAGGGGTTTTCGTGTCCCAAGGCGAAACAGGTGTGGGGAATAGTCCAGCAAATAGTCCAAATAATTTTCGGATGGGCTTCCCAGATTTGTCAAATAGTATTCCGGGAAGGTTCCTTTCACATGCGGATGGAGCCCGCTGGTCCATGGTTATTTCAATGTGTATTCCTCGGCGGAGAATTCTCTTTTCGTCCGGGGAGGAATTTCTCTGTCTGGGTATGATGCCGATTCTTATCTGGGTTGGCCAGTGTCTTTGTTCATCCTGATGGCTCCTGTCCCGTTCTTTGTCTCAAGACTGGCAGAAGCCTGGCTTGGAGGAAAGTTTCTACAGACTGTACCTTTTCACATTTTTATATTAACACCAACCTAACATATATTTCTACATTCTTTTACCACGAATTTTTACCCCAATGCCACATTTATCACATTGGTATTAGATCAATATCCATAGTTTTTTTTAATAACTCAGGAGGAACCTTTTTGAAGACAACGTTTCCACATTCACCGTTTGGCGGCCCCAGGCGGCGGCAGGCGGGGCACTCCCGGGGCCGCCATGGCGGGCGGGGCAGTCCCGGGGCTCAGGCGGGGCCGCCATGGCGGGCGGGGGCGGTGCGGGCCGGGTCGGCCGCGGGCCGGGAGGAGGAGCCGCCTCCGCTCAGGGGCCGCCCCTTCCCGCCGCTCCGCCGCGGTAAGGCAGCGGGAATGGCCGTGGGAGCGGGCCGGGAGCGCGGGAGGCGGCAGTGGCCGGACGGGCAGGAGGGGAGGGAGGAAATGGAGGCACGGGAGAGCGCTGTGGCGCGGCGGGCAGAGGGGCCGTGCGGGAAGAGGAGCCCCGGGCCGGGCCGGGCCCTGTGGCTGCCGTGCAATGGCCGTGCCGCGGTGCTGGGCCGGGGGTGGTGCCCTGTTAGGAGCCCGCAGGGTGAGGGGTGGAACGTCTTCGTTTTGGCGGTTTTTTTTACCTGGTCCGGTGTTAGCTGGGTTGCCCTCAGGATTTTCTTGTGTGCCGGTGACAGGACCCCAGGGAATGGCCTGAAGTTGTGTCAGGGGAGGTTCAGGTTGGAGATTAGAGAAAGATTCTTCACCCAGAGGGTGGTCGGGCACTGAACAGGCTCCCCAGGGCAGTGGTCACAGCACCAGCCTGACAGAGCTCAAGGAGCGTTTCCACAATGTTCCCAGGCACACGGTGTGACTCTGGGGAATAGTTCTGTGCAGGGCCAGGAGTTGGACTTGTTGATTTTTGGGCGTCCCATCCGACTCAGAATATTCTGTGTTTCTGTGACCCTGCGGTCTGTTCACCTTCTATCTGCCTGCTTGGCCTTACTGCCCCTGCACAAGTGACAGTGCCCACTTTTGTGTCAGCCTTCCAGAGCTTCCTTAGCACACTTGTGCTACCAGCTGTTCTAAAACCCCCATGGCTCTCCTTTGCTTGTATTTTTCTTACTGCTTGCCGTGGAAATAAGCCTTCTGCTCCTCTGTTCCTGCTGTCCCTCAGACTGTTACAATGTGGTAATTACCTTCCACCAAAGATGAGAGTAAGGCTCAGCATTGTGGTGGTTATTGGCTGGATACTGTCACACACAAGAGAAGGAAAGGTGGGACGGGTTTTTCTCATGCATGGTAATTGTGGAGGTGACAGCCTGGCACAAGGAGCTCCAGGCTAACCACAGCACCTGGGAATGCTTGTTTGGTAGCCAAGGAGCAAGCCACAGCCAGTGCTGAGGGAAAGGTCATTGGAGATGTGGGTCTGTAGGAAAGCAGGTAGGCTTTGCCCGTTCTTCTCACGAGAGTTCAGCCTTCTCTGTCCCTTTTTTTGTGGGGAAATTGAAAATTAATGAAAGATCAGAAAGTGAGTTCAAGAAATTCTTCTGAGAAACAATAACATTAAGCAAAGATACTACAGGTTGTATTCAACTCTTCTGTTCTCAAAAATTCTAAGACCAGGATTGTTTTATTTTCAAATTTAACTTTCTCTGTGTTTTTTTGTTTGTTGCTTTTTTTTTTTTTCCCAGTTAAAATCATGGCACTGAAACAGGTTTCCAGCAACAAATGCTTTGAAGGTTTCCAGAAGGTGTTTGAACATGACAGGTAAACACCACTAAAGATGTTTAGCTTGGGGCAGTGGATTCACTGCTGTCAGTGCTTTCAGTCTGCAGTGAAAAGAGCATGCTCTCACCAATATCCATATTTCAGTCAGGGGTAATGTCTGCTGCTGCTTTGGCTGTGCTCTTGAATTTCTGTGTTAATGTTTAACATAATTTGGTATACTTAGTGCTGCAGAGTTGAGGTGGAAAGCTAGTATTTTTACCTTCATTACTTTGAGCTGTCCTGTTTGCAGCACAGAGAACCACTGTGGATGCAAAGTTCCAGTCACACTGGATATCTCACTTCTGTGCACTGGAAAAGTGCTGTGACCAGTGACTCAGTGAATAGATTCTTGTTTGATGAAGGTGTACAAAAACCCAAGCTTTAAAAAAAAAAAAATTGATCCAAATAAAATCATCAGTTGTGCTTAGATAAGTGTATATTGATAGTTTTAGGCTTTATATTAATTGAGCAACTAATTGCTCTGTAGACTTTGCAGATTGAAAACCTCCCTTTTTGGCACAGGCTGTGTGTTTTATATTGTGCAAGTCATGTGCATGTGTTCTTCAGTAAAAATTATTTTGCAATTTGATAGCCAAAGCTCAACCTAAATATTGCTGGGATTCAAAATTTGATTTTCAACCTGTTCTCAGTTAGCAGCACTGTGAAAATGTGGCTCATTTGTAAGTCTCTGTTTTAGGTATATTCATTACAAGGTTGAAAAGTTGGCTGTTGCCAAATCTAGAGTCTAAGGCTGAGTTTAGAAATTGATTTTCCCTTCCTTTAACTTAGTTGTTAGAATTCACTGACCACATCTCCCTTTGAATGAAATGCACTGATCCACTGGTTCTTTTTTTTTAATGTTAGTGACCTTGTTAATTAAGTAGTGGTGATAACCAGAAGTATTTTATTAATACAGTGCAGAGCTAAAATGCAAAATGAAATTTGGAATCTACTTGCCTCCAAAAGCAGAAACTGGGAAGTGTCCTGTGCTGTATTGGCTCTCGGGTAAGTAACATGAGTTTTAGTTTCTTAAAAAATACAATCTTAAACATTTTTAAACCACTGCACTACAGTTACTGAAAACTTGATATGGAGGTACTGCAGTGCCAGCTCTTGGATTCTACAGAAACTCCTTTTCTGGAAGGCACACTTGGTTTGAGAGTACCATGATATATCAGGATGCAGCTTGGGGAGCAGCCTACCAGATTGTGTTCTAAAATGCTCAGTGTTCAAATGCTTTTGTTCTGGAATGTTCATACCTTTTGTTCCAAAATGTATATGTAAAGGTTCTCCTGTAAGGCCTTCCCACTGGGACACCTTCTGCTTTCCTTTCTTTTTAATAACTGCTTCAGCTAACAGAGTAGGGATGTGAAAAGAGCTCATGGAAGCCAGCACATTTGTCCTGTGGACTCTACCTTATTCCAAGTACAGCTTTGCAGGAAGTAACTGGTGAACTTGAAAAGAGAGGTGCTGTCAGCTGCCTTAGCACAAGCATGTCTGGTGTGAAGTAAATCTGTGGGATCAGAAGGGCCCAGGGCTGAAGAGGCTTATGCAGCAGGAGTGAAATTGTCCCATCAAAAATTAATTAATTTTTTTTAAAATTTTATTCAAAATGAAAAGCAGAAACTCTGCTCTGTATTTCAGGGAGTTGCTTTATTGAGACTTGTGTTTAGAAAGTTGGAGACCAGACTGTTAGTGTGGAGACTTGTATATATTCATTTCACAAAATAGCTGATTTGTGTCATGACAGTGGACTGGGTAAAAATGTTTATATTTGACGATAGGAACATCAAAATTGTCTGAAGAGCTCTAAGCCATTCAACACATTTATTTTACTGAGTGTAAACTGTATTGTCTTGGGCATTATACCAGTCAAATTAGGTTACTGGCAACATGTCCTCAGAGAAAACTAGAATCATTAACTCCTCTCAAATTGCATGGTGAAGAAAAATTGAAATACTAGTATGAAATGTAATTTATTTGTAATTGGACTTTATTTGGACCTGCTGCTGTACAAAAGGCATGTATTGCTGTAGGTTTTGGAGCCAGGGTGCTCACAGGCCCTTTATCCTGTCTAAAGTCTGTAGAATTTGTCAGACCACGTGTGTGGTTCTGTAATGCAAACAGCTGTGATGACACCACAAAGAAAAATATAGTTGCAGGATTAGAAGTTACCAGTGTCAGCCTCAGCAAATGCCTGTGGTCAGTGGGTTTAAGTGCACAGTACTTGAAGGCACAATGCATTGCATGAGTGGTGCTTGAGGGGATACAGGGTGCACTCGGATCTGGTTTGATCATGTGCTAGTGTGACTACATGGGACAGTGCAACTGCGTTTCTCTGGATTGTTAAGTATTGTTGAGCCTAATGAAAGCATTTTCCATGCTTATGGAGATGGGATTCCTTGTTTTTCAAAAGCTTTTCTGTCAAAAAGAAACCAGTATGCCCTGAGCAACAGGTGACCAACAATATTTTTATTTCCCAACAATATTTTTATTTCCCTAGGGCTGACCTGCACAGAACAGAATTTTATAACGAAAGCAGGGTTCCAGCAAGCGGCAGCTGAGCACGGCCTTATTGTAGTGGCCCCAGACACCAGCCCACGTAAGTTCAGCCAGAGACATGGTCACAGTCATACACTGCAGTGCATCTCTGTCCTCAGAGAACGGGCTGCTGCACTGTGCTGAAAAGTGTGTTGCCTCCTCGAGTCAGAATTTGACCTCACTTCTGCATCTTGCGTTGTTCACTAGATTGCATTGTATGTGTTCTTAATAATGGGCCAGCGAGGGTTGACATTTGAAACTCTTATTGTTGTGGCCCTAAAACTAGAACAAAGGGGCTCTAGATTTCAGCACAGATGAGGAGAAGGAAGAAAAGTGAAACAAGAAATGTGTTATTAGAATTCTTGCTGACATTTTGTGTGCCTTGTTGACACCCTATAAAACCCACAGAACTGTGTTGCCACACAAAGATGCAATGCTTGCTCTTCATTGTATTCTGTCTTCTAAAGCAAATTAAATAAATGCCTTCAAAGGATTACAATACTTGAAAAGCAAACTAGAAACCCTTCTCCTGTGCAGCCACAACAGACTACTGATGAATGGAATTTTTAAATGATGTATATTATTATACTATTTGTATATATTATTTTATATAAACTCAGCCTTATTTATATAAGGCTGAGCTTATGGTATGGGAAATCTGAAAAGGTGGGTCTGCAGTTATTGGAAATACTGGGGATTCAGTGCTTTATGTTTTGTATTTGTTGGATTCTGCCACAGTCTCATGAGTGCTGTAAACAAAGGTGTCAGCTTCCTAATATTTCCCAAGCTTTAGTGGGTTACATCTGACTACAGGCAATATGGGAAAGAAGCAATGCTCTTTCCAAAAAGTATTTTTTACATCTAGGTTTTGAAGTTGTGTCAGGTCAAAGAATGTAAATACATGTTTCTAATGAAGAAGAGGGACAGAAGAGCAAAACCTGTGAATGAATGAACTCCACACTTTGTTGTTGCTATTTTCTGCAGGCTAGAGATGGGCATCTAAACTTTGCATTGTTCATATTGGGTAGTTGTACTGGAACTTGTTCTTTGGTAGTATCTGTGTAAATGGTCTCTATCAATGTGTAACTGCCTTTGCATAGGTCATTGCTTTGTCCATTTCCTTTAAGTCCCTCGTGGCAGCTTCTCTCTTGCCTTTTAGCCTAGTAAGGATTGCTCTACTATTTAAACGAGTTTTGGTATGAGCTTCATATTATACTCTTAAATTATAGCTCAGAGACCCCAGATGTTCTTAAGTCTGTTTGAGCTGTCTGGAGAAACAAGTGAAAAGCAATTCAAATATAATCATGAGCTGAGAGGTATTGAAAATGCTTACATATGCATTTTAATTGTGTAGTGCATGAGAATTACCTTCTAGGAGCCAGGAGATGTATCTGAATGGGAAAAAGACTGCATGAAATCATTTAATACTTGTCATTACAGACCCTCTGTCAGGGCTTGGTAGATGTTACTTTTCCTGCTTTGAAGGGGTTTGTTTTTCCAGACAGGTATACTGAGCAGTGTTATGCAGATTCCTTTTCAAATTTCTTTTTTTCAAGGCTTCCTGAAAGTTTTATTTTTTAGCATAGTGGGCATTATACCAAGGATTTTTTGAGTTCTTGTCTATCTCCAAGGTACTGAAGATGGACTTTTTATATCCAACATGTTGTTCAAGCACCCCAGTCCCTGTGATTACTGGACTGTTCCAGAATCACTCGGTGTTCAAGGGCATGTCACCTGAGCAGAGTCAACTTTGATCCTTGTACAAATCCGATTTCACACTGTTGGGGGGTGGCAGCCATCTCGGCACAAATTCTGAGGGAGTCTTCAGTTACACGTGGGTTTGCAGTGTAATCTGACAGTGGTAAAAGCCCATGTAATTTTGGATTGCAGAAATTAGGAAATAATGGCTTCTCTTTCTCCAAAATATTCCTATCAACTATACCTTGAAATATTACATTCTGTTCTGCAAACCAGGCTGGTAAATCACAGACTAATCAAAGGGAGGACTGGATGGGATGAACTGACTTTCAAGAACACATCTGCAAATATAGTTTGAAAGTGTAGCCTCAGAAAAGAGGATACAATCCTGCAGTTATTCAAAGAAGAAATTAAGTTTCATGGAAATTATAGGTGGGAGCAATGAAATGAATTGCAGAAGAGGTAGAGGTGTAGACTTGTGAAATTATAGGAACAGTGATTTATTCTTCTGAAGAATCTTGAAAGGGGAGAGGTAGCAGGCATTATTTAAAGCACATAAATTGGCTTGGACACACCATTTGGTGATACATGGTTCTGTCCTTCTGGGGAAAAGGAAATTTCCTTCTGTTTCTCCCACAGTTTGTTGTACTTGATAGGATGAGGTCTAATGACTGAAATAAGCTGGTAGCACCAATTAACAAGTGCCAGCTTTTTGATCAAGTTCCTGGATAAATTGGACAGAGCTTTACAAAACTAATTTAGGAGACTTGTATATGCTATATTTATTTAAGAAGAGATGCTGACACTATTTAGAAATTGGATGTATCTGTAGGCTTTATGTGTCATTTTGAACATGTTGAAATAATATTTTTAAACATTGTACTAATGAGTTAAAATCGGAATTGTCTTATAAGTGAAGGGGTAGAGATGTGATTGAGAAACTTGTGTCCTGAGTCTGATTTGTATGGCAGGTTCTCCAATTCTGAACATGTAATAAAAGAGATTTTTCACACTAGGTGGCTGCAATATTGAAGGAGAAGATGAAAGCTGGGACTTTGGCACCGGTGCTGGTTTTTATGTGGATGCCACTGAAGATCCTTGGAAAACAAACTACAGGATGTATTCCTACGTAAAGGATGAGGTAACTTTGCTGCTGTGTTCTCCTGGTGTTGCTGGCTGATAAAGGGGAAATTCAGTCAGGAAATTCCCACAGTTTGTGTTACAAGGTTATGGGAGATTTCTATAGAGATACTTTGAGTTACTTGTTATCAGCTGAACTATTTCCTTTTGATTTCACCTTCCCCTTCAAGTTGCTTTCAGGCCATGATCACAAAAGTCAGGCTAGAACCAGAGATGTGCCTTTGGTTTCAGTGGCATTAAAAGTTGGTTAGTTGTGTGCTTTTTTCTTAAACATACTCAAGTTGCTTTAGCATTTTTATTATGCTTTTGTTTCCTTTACAGCTGCCTAAACTAATAAATGCCAATTTTCCAACTGACCCTGAACGGATGTCTGTTTTTGGGCATTCCATGGGAGGTCATGGAGCTCTTATTCTTGCTCTGAAGAATCCTGGGAAGTACAAAGTAAGATCAAGTATAGCTTATATGAGGTATACTAATGCCTGTATAGATTTCTGTAGATGTGATGGAATAAAACATAATACTGAGTTCTTTGAGGGTATTAAATGTATAAACAGTTTCATTTGCTGCAGTTCATTGTTACATAGTTTTGTGTTTTTTGCTGCTGTCTTTCTGAACAGTCTGTGTCAGCATTTGCTCCTATCTGCAACCCAATTCAGTGTCAGTGGGGGAAGAAAGCCCTTGGTGGATATCTGGGACCAGATGCAAGCAAATGGGAGGTATGTGTTGCAGCTGCAGTTCTTTAATGACAGATGAACAAGTCATCTGTAAATACATCACAGCAGGAGCCTGGGAAGAACTCTGGAGTGCCCATGAGCTGGTACTGTTGTTTTGGTACACCCCTAAGCACAGGAAAGCATTGTTTGTTTCTGGCAGGAGTGACTTGCTGGTGCCTTATGGTGCTTATGAAAATGTAATGAGATATAGGTCTCTCATCAAATCAACTACATTCCTCTCAGTTTTATGAAGATGTCAGAGTCTGGGCTGAGAACAGTTATGAGCAGTGTATTTTTGTAGCAGCCTGAAGAGAGAGACTGCTGCAAACTGTTCAGACTGATGAGCCTCATGACATCTTGCAGGGGACAGCCTGTGGGAGGCCTCCAAGAGGAGCCTGTTGGATACCTGGAAATTGGTATCCTGCAGAACAGCATTAAACTAGACAAAGTTAGGTTTTAGCTCCAAGGCCTTAATTTTGAGCTTTAGTAGTTGTATATGAATAGCTAAAGTACAAAAATGTTTGTCTGCATGGTTGCTGCCTTATTTGGGCAGCCCTTCAGTATTTTTAATCTCAAATTGAACATTGCATTTTATTTCTGTAATTAAGTTATAAGAGGGCATTGTGACCATGTACTCAGATTTCCTTGTAAATAAGCACAAGCTACAGTTCATTCCCTTGTAAATTGGATTAAAGTATGTCTTAGGAGAACTTCCAGGTCTGATTAAAACTTTACAGGATTGCAGAGTGTTCTCTGCTTTTCTAATTGTTAATAGAGTAGTTTGTGTACTTAGAAACCACCAGTTAAATTTGCTTAGACTTAAGGTAATGGATTTGTTGTGGAATGAAACAAAACAACAAAACCCCTGTTTTCTGTCCCCTTGTTTTGGAGCGTTTCTGCAAACCTTATCCATAGATCAACAGCAATCATCAGGAACAGACTTAGATCTGCCTTTGGCACAGATATACAACCTCTGATCTCTCTATTTTAGCTTAAAATTGCCATGTAAATATGTTCAGGATAATTTGATACCATGGCCACAGTGCTGGGCTGAGCCCAAGCTCCGATTTCCATGGTAGTGTAATTTCTGGATCTGGTGGCGTCCTGGAAGGATGATGGCTCTGATGCCTTGGTGTAGGACTTCGGATTTTGCTGTCCATTGGTGATTGGTCTGCACAGCCTTAAACACTTTGCTGTCTTTATTTATTTTGAGCATGTAATAAGCACAGGACCCCATGGGTAACATGCTTCCCATCACAATTTCATTTTGATTCATGTATGTTTAGAGTTTTTAGTTTTTGTTTCTCAGTCGAACCAAATTTTCTTGGTCAAATGATCCTGGTAACCTTCAGGTTAAATGCCTTCCCACGAGCACAGTTGTATTACACTGGTCTTTTGACTTCTAGCTGCCAGAATAATTACACCAAGACACCAAGTTTCTTCAGCAGGATCTAGTTTCTGCACAAGGGTGTGAATTATATTGCTGTTCTTCCATCCTGTAGGAATTCAGCCCTGGGCTGGATGGGCTGTTTGGTCAAACTTGTACATTTGCCCTTTTTAAAGCAATGGCTATTACTTTTCAGTTGCCTGTTTTTTTGTTCTTCCAAAGTGCAACTTGGTGTCCTTATCAACACTGCCCAGGACTCTCTCTGTGCCATTCTTTTCCTGCAGTTGACAAACTGAAACCAGTTGAACAAATGTAACTGACTGTCATTTCTCTTTTATTTCTGCAGGCATATGATGCTACTCAGCTCGTGAAGTCCTACTCGGGCTCTCGCCTCGACATCCTGATTGACCAGGGCAAAGATGACCAGTTCCTGTCCGCGGGGCAGTTACTGCCCGATAACTTCATTGCTGCCTGCACCGAGCGGAAAATCCCAGTGGTCTTCAGACTGCAGCAGGCAAGTTGCTTCTGCAGTCCTTGGTGGTTGGATTCTTGTTTGTGGTTTTGTTTCTATGCAGGAGGCAGTGGAGGGAGTGTCTGTAAGGGAGCAGGCATGCTCTCACTGTGGCTCTGTCCCTGGCCACCAGAGGAGGAGAGTGAGAAGTGCGACTTTCCTGTCGCATGGGCCATCACCGGCCTGATTCAGCCGCACTTCACCACTAGATGCCGTCGTGCTTCCAGCTTGGACAGGCTGATCCCGGCATGGGGACTCGGGCTGCTCGTGCTCGGCTGAAGATACAGTATTAATCACTTTTAATGAGTATCTCAGTCACTGTGCAGCCAGAGTGACAAATGGCCTTCTGCTGCATCCCTTATCTGTGCTGTGGGTTTCGTGTTTACCATAAAACTCCGTGATTTAGTTTGTTTGTGTCTGTGTAAATTAGGGAAGGGGTGGAACTGCTTGACATCCTAGATTCATGTAAAGACTCAGGTGGAAGGATTGTTCTTGCCTGTAGCACAGTGACCTGGTACAAGACTGTCCTGAGAGCATTGGAGTCTTTGCAAAACACTGGCAACTTCCACCCAAACCCAGTGAGGAGCCCAGTTGTGGAGAGTTGAAGGGCTGTCCCCTCTGGTTTATAATACACCTTGCACCTAAAGATAGAGTTAGTGCTGATGAAGGGGTGTGGGCCAGAGGGTGGCATTTCACTCAGTGATGGAGCAGTAACTGTGTTTTACCAGAACATTGCCCATGAGGGCAACTGTTCTCTCAGATTGCATCTCACTGCAGCTGACCCTTGCTGTTACCCATTTCTGGTTTACAGGCCCAGATCTGGGCAGGTTAAGGGACTTTCTGTTTGTTTAACTTCCTAGTGCTCATTTATACTTAGCCTGTTATGTACCCTTTGCCATTTTTATATACATTCCAAGTATTTCTTAAAATGGATAAAAGCAGGAGAGTCATCACGTTTCCTTTAAGAGAGCTTAGCATGATTGCCTTATCATGAGCTGCATGTTCTCTGCTGATTTCTTTATCATTGTTCTTTTCTAGGGTTACGATCACAGCTATTTTTTTATTGCTTCATTTATTAATGACCACATCAAACACCATGCAAAATACCTCAATGCTTGAACCATTTGGATGCAAATGCTGATGAATCAAGATGAATCAAGAGATTGTGGTGAACTAAACGAAAATCATTTGCTGAAGTAATGTTTGTAAAATGGAGCTCTTCTGATTGTACTTCTAAGAAAAATAAAAGTCCCACTTAATTTAATGTGTGTGCTTTAGAGTAAGTATTGGGAATGTTCGTGCATGCTGGGAAAACTCTTGGTGCCGTGAAATTACATCCGCTGCATTTTGGGTCAAAATGTAAGCCAGTGGATGAGTAACTTTCAGACCATGAGTGTGGGTGTGGATGTGGCACCTGCAGAGAGCTTCTAGTGCAACTGTGCAAAGACTGACTAACAACAGTGTGCCCATTCAGGTAATTAATTAGTGGGGTTTGCTTCGTCCTTTAAAGGTGAAGAAAAGTGTTAGTGGCACAGCTAATCAAGCTACTTAATTAAGCTGAAGTGGTAGGAGTGTTTTTCCTTGGCCTGTGTAAGTCCCTTCCAAGGACCAAGTCTGGTGCAGAGTGCAGACAAAAGCCTGCTGTGCACAGTAGTTTACTGTCCTGTGCACTATCAACCAAATGGAGTTATTTCATGAATGATACTTTTCTATAGAAAAGACTTCTTTAAAAACATGTGAAGGACGCTGTCTGTACTAAAATAGATTTTTTCTCCACTTGCTTTTGATTCTTGGAGTGTGAAAGACTTGCATATCTTAGATTTGACAGGACTGAGAGAAGACTGCTAAATAGATCTGAAAAAAGCAATTGCTTTCTAGATGATCTAATATCTCATTGCTGAAATCAAGTATGCCTATTTTACAAAAGATGGAAGAATTTAGTCTTGACAGTTGAAGATCTAAAATAGCTCTTGGTGGTATAATTCTGCCAGCTACCTTGGACAAGAACACGGACTGTTCCAGTAAGCTGCAAGTCATCACTTGTAAGCTCAGCTTTCTCAAGGTTTAGCTGGACCTAAAGACCTTGACTTGCTCTTGCCAGAGGAAATACTCCAGTAGATGTAGGATGGGTTTCCTTTTTTAAGCAGTGCTGAATGCTGTCCTGTGTCTCAGGCTCCTGCTAGATTCTAGGTTACAGGGAGGCTGGTGCTGGTGATAGCCTTAAATTATGCATTGACTTTTACCAATCTTGCATCTATTTATTTATGAAGTAAGCTCTGAAGGCTGGGAAGATACAACTGTATGCAGTGCAAGGAAATTACTGCAGAAAGATCCTCTGCTTCCAAAATCCATTATCAAATGTGAAAAAGTACAGCCCATAAAGTTACTGTTCACTAAGTTAAATACAGTCTATTAGAGAAATTAGAATCAAGGAGAATCTGTACTTGGATGACTTCAGAAACCTGCATGGGCAAGAGAAGGCTGGATGCTGTGAGCTGCTCCTTGTTTCTGGAGGCAGGGGCAGAGCAAAGCAGCTGAGCACTGCCCTGGCACACTGGGGTACCCCTAGGGCTGAAGGCTTTACTGTGTTTACTGCTTGGATTCAGTGCTGTCAATGAATCTTCAGGTTTTGCTTGCTGAAGCAGAAGGCTGCAGAGCAATCTCTGCATTTCAGAAGGAGAAAAGGCTGCCCTGTAGAGAGAAGTGGCAGCAGTAAAATGAACTACTCTCACACACCAATGTGAGCAGGAGCACACTGAAGGAGGGGTCTCCCTGCATCTCCTTGAGCCCAGCCCTGGCAGCAGAGGGCAGGTAACTCCTGCCACTGACAGAATGGCAGGAGGCCACAACAGGAGCAGCAAAGCTGCAGGGAGAACATTGCAAGCACCCAACAGCTACCACATGGATCTCATGCCTACTTCAGCTGCAAATTTCCTTTATTTGCACCACATCATCATCTTCCCCATCCCCAAAACCCATCATTTCCAGTGTTAAGCTCTCCAACTATACCATCCCTTTTACAAGAAATCATCAATCACAGAGATAGCCATTAAAGGGTTTCTGCAAATAATATAGTTTAATTGTAACTACAGTAAAGATTTTCTATATACATTATGTTCACTGCAGAGGGTATTAGAGATTTGCCATGCATGTTTTATTGCACATATAAATATTGTACAAAGGATCATGAATATTCTCTTTTTAGCCGTACAGGTTAAGACTGCATAAAAAAAGCTGTATTACAAAATACTTAGAGCTATTTATTTACAGCCAACTTCAAGCAAATACTGAAAGACACTATCAGGAGAAAAACAAAATTTTAATTATGAAAAACCAAGATTTGTCAAAATAATAATAATTACAAAGCTTCATGTTGCCATATATACATTGTAAAAAAATACTCAGGAAACCTGCATTTTATCCCTCAAGACGCAGAAATCAATATTCCTATTTTTATATTTGATCCTTGAATGCTTTTAAAATTTGATAAACTCTGACTTGAAAATTTATTTTCTTTACATTGCTCGTGCTTTTTGACAAAACAGATATTTGTGCAGCTCTGTAAAATATTAAAATACATTTTCATTTAGTGTTAAAGTGCACAGTACATTTTATAGGAAACAATATGCTAGCTGCCGATCAAATTACAATTTCAGGCAATGTTCCCTCTATAAAATGAATGTTTTTGCTTTGGTTGAAGTAACTGGATATTCCATGCATACTGCCTGTCTCATTGTCTGCGAGCCCACTTTCCTCCTCCTCCCACGCTGCTGTCACTGCCTCCCAGCCCCTTGGCAAGGTGTGCTGCTGAGGTTCAGACATGAACATGGGTGGGTGGAAATGCAGCGCCTGTGAACGTGTCTGCAGCTGCCTCGGGAGGGGGTAGTGACAAGTATGCATCACTCTGCCCAAAAGCCTTCATACAACAGTTCTCTCCACATCCTCTTGCTTAAATATTTAGCCCTCCCACCCCCTTGTCTCTTTTTTTTGCCACTCTACATTTCA
Source organism: Zosterops lateralis (assembly GCF_965231275.1). Classification (NCBI taxonomy): domain Eukaryota; kingdom Metazoa; phylum Chordata; class Aves; order Passeriformes; family Zosteropidae; genus Zosterops; species Zosterops lateralis. The sequence goes on along the minus strand of NC_139763.1, from coordinate 62,909,638 downwards.
AACTCCCTGCTTGTGTGTCCCCAGCCAGCTTTCCTTTTCACCACATGCAGCTGCCCCATCCTGCTTGCCCAAATCCCATCACTGGCTTCTTGTGTGAATGAAAATGGGATGTTCCAGAGAGCAGAAGAAACGCTGTGCTGGAACTTTTTGATGTCTTAATAATAAATTATGCTTTTAAAAATGTCTTTGAAAAATGTAAAGTGGTGATAAGGAGAAGAACTTTTATATCCTATTGCTGACATGGAAGTAGAGGTCTGATGCTGCAAATGTGCACTACAGAACATTGTGCTTAATTCTGTGGATACTTTTAAAGAGAAGCACTGTACCCAGGCAGGTTGAATCTGGAAGATTGGGTCTTTGAGACTGCCTTTGGCAATTTCAATCATTTTGCCTCCTCTTGAAGGAATCACTGAAGAGAAGTTAATTTTTTGGCTACCTGGTGAATCTTATTAATGTTCTTGTGCTATTTTTTACTATTTGTTCTGTAGTGCTGTAATCTTTAAAAGAAATCAAGTTACAGTGCAAAATTACATTTCAAGACACATGATCCTAATGCACGTAATTCATTTTGTTGTGGCAAAAGTTAAATGTCTTGTGCATAGTAAAATAAGCAATCAAAAATATTTGTTCACATTTATTTTTCAAGTTTACATATTTCCTTTTGTTTTTTTGTTTTTAAACATCTATATACAAATAAAATGGGTGTGCTCTCACTTTCAGCCAATTTAGTCTAGTGAGGGAAGAGGTGTTACTGGAATGTAGGAAACTCAATGGAATGCAGACAATTTTTTACCAATGTTCCACAGATCCAAGAAATAAAGAATGCCATTCCAGCTAGCTGTTCTTTTAATAGAAGCACCTATTTTGTTTGCTTTTTATCTTACATATTAGAAAATACAATTTATGGAGATCTAGAGCTACTGCACACCAAGTAGAATAAAAAATAACTAAGTATTTATATTAAAATAAAGTGTTTAACCACAAAAAAAGCAGTAATAAAATACAGTTTCCTAATTTACATTTTGCATCCAAAGGATGAATAACAACTCACTAATAAATAATATTTATATAAATATTTTATGTCTGGATATTTTTAAAAGGCAATAGCCTGAAGCAACTGCAGAAAAACCTAAGGTGGTAGCAGTCTGATTTACTCTCCCTTCTCCCTCCCCCCAGGTGATTACAGTGATTCTTACTTTAGTAATACAAAGGTATCTTGCTGCAAGACAGCTGTGTACTCCACACGATTTTAAGTGGCAGAGAGGTGGTTGTTTTAGTAAGTACTGTACAAAGTGAGCTATAAAAGGAGTGAAGCGCCAACTTCCCCTAGAAAATGTTTCTGTTCAGTTTCTGCTTTGTAGTTTGACACATGTACAGTCTGAAACATGGGTTTAAAATCGTAAGAATACTCTCGGAGTACTGAAGTTGTTTTCAATGCAGTTTGAAAAAATGGGCAGTTTTTTGATTGTTTCATGGCACAGTGTAGCTGGTAACAGCAGAGAGAGTAGTTTCATGTGAATAAAGCTTGTTTCACTGTGGTTACATCTAGCAATGCTTGAACTGTTATGCTCACTTTTACCAAGCCCTTTTCTTCTAGGATGTGATGTGGTAGGCAGAGCTTCTCCTAGAAAAAGACAAAAAAAGGAGTAAAAATTAGAATATTCAATACTCGCTGCAGAACCTCACTTCACATGATCACATTTGGAACACAAAGCCCAGCAAGCAGGAATCGTTTCCTATTTTTAATTAAAAAGAACTTCCTGTGATTTTGACAGAAAGTCTCTTTTGCTCCCACTACACCCAAGAGTTAGTGAGAGATCTATTAATATTCTGGGCCCCAGAAACTAAGTTGTTCTGCGGTCATTACAGCATGTAAACAGCTAAGAGTGAGGGCCAGCAAGCACACACCGAACTTTCACCTACAAAGCAGGATAACACGGCATTTGCCCTGTTATGACATATATGAGAGATGGGGGATGGAAAGCTGACTTTTTTTAAAAAAAGCAAACCAAAAAAACCCATTTTCCTGCTAAGCTCTAGCCAGGTCCCAGGCTATGCACCTTGAAAACTACACACTAGCACATACAGGGAAGTGTGTGCAATGTTGTGCATTCAATGGGCAAACTGTTTTGTTCTGAATATTTGCACCTTATTTGAAACACCCAGGAATCAACTTTATTCACCATAAGGACACAGCAGTCATGGCCAGGATGGAACACTGGCTGTCCACAGAGGCTGTTACAGCAGAAGACAGTCAAGCAGTAAATACTGTATCTCCTACAGGGAGAGGAAGACACCCACCCATGAAATAATTAGAGAAAGCCTTAGAGGGGCAGCCTTGTGTCACAACTGGCCCTCTCTTTAAAAAGTTTCTCAGCGTAACTGGGTATTCATGTTAAGAAATCAGTGTAAGTGGGCAGCAGGTCTAGAATAAATGGAAAAGCCAGACTACATCACATAAACCATAGTTACAACTGTGAGACTCACTGCCACAACATGGAAGCCAAAAGCGTAAATGGGATGACAAAAATATACAGGTAAGAGAAAAATCCAAACAATGCTGTTAAACACAAACACATGGAAACAGTGTCTGGCTCATGAAGTCCCTAAGCTGTTAAGTCATTGCTTTAGGCATGAAAAAGGCAACACCTGTGTGATCTAACCCGTTCCTTCCCTATGCATCCATACATGACCATCAGCAGACCTGGAATATTGATTTTTTGGAAAGGGTGGTTTTGATATTCTCACTATTGATTATCTTGGTTATTCAACAAACTTCCAGCTTTTAAAACTACTGATGCATTTGAGATTGTTTTAATTAACTGCCTGTCTTCTACTGAATATTCCTCCTGCATCTGTAATGCTAACTAAGGTTTCCTTATTTTATCTTAATGCAATTCATGGTCCTTTTCCACACTTCCTCATATTGATTACTTCTTCAATTTAAACCTCACTGATCTCTTCAACCTGTCTTCTCATGACATTTTTTCAGTTCTAGTCCCTTCCTTGACTCCTGTGGCCCCTTACAACTCAATATAACAGAACTGGTATACACAAAAACAATTTGTTCAGTCTTTATTACATTATGCACCTATGTTTAATTGTTTTTATCTCCTTCCACTCTTGTCCAGTCCTTGCTCATGAAACCTCCTCTAGTGGGCCACAGCTCCAGAAAAGTATCAGTCCTAAACAGCTGTTCCACTACTTCTGATGTTTATGACTTTCTTTTGTTAATGAATATTTTCCTTATGAATAACCAACATTTAGCCAGTTTAAATTTCCTGTCAATTTCCTCACATCCCACTCCAGCTTCAATGAAAGGAAAAACTGCAAAATGTACCTGTTAATTACTAAACCTGAAGATAAGAGCCAAACTTCATTCACAATCACAGCATCTGATACTGGTAACTGTAATTTATCTGTATTTTGTTTGCATTTTATATTTTACTAATGAAGCCTTTTTAGTATTTATTATGTTTTAAAGCTTTTTTAAAGACCCAGAAACAACTTCAAACAGATAATTTTCAAGGAGCTTGGCTGAGAAGGTCAGCAGGAGATGGACAACACTCATTTCCCCTTCATTTCCTCTTCATGGAAGACAGCATATATAGTAATATTCTTACTAATGCTGAGTTACTACTTCTACTGAGTTTATTGATTCTGATTCACATTGACCAAACTATTCTGTTCCTGTTGGCCACTCTGCCCCCTCTCTGCTGCAACCACTTGTCTAGTCAGGCCAAGGAACTACCCCCCATCCTGCAGCCATTCCAGGTCATCAGCCACATTTCCATTCCAAACCTACCTACCATAAACCGATCACTTAAGTTAAGATGCTTAGTTCTGCAGTTCATTATTGTTGGTTCTTCTGACTGAAATATTGACCTGCAAGCTTTCAGAGATGGTTTCCCTCGACTTTTATTCCTCTAAAAAAAGTGTCTTTTCCAGAAAATAATATAGTTTAGGATGCAAACTCCTAAACTGATACCAATTAGCACTGGAGTATACATAAGGTAGATACAGTGATATCAAATAAAAGGGGAAACCCACCCCCCAATATTCTTATACTTCAAAGGTGCGATTTCTACTAGACATTTTGCCAATCTACTGTCCTGGGATCCAGTTCATCTAAAAATCCACAATGGTCTGATTTTGAATTTTTTTCCTTTAAATAATTATATTAATCTTACTTGAGAATACAAATCATACACGTGAAGTGAAATGTTATTCATTCCACACTCTTCTACTTCTTTCCAGGGTCCTTGCACAGTAGGCTCCTGTTTCACAGATTTGGTGGTCCTTAGCATGGCAATATTTCATTATTCTTCCATGCTAGACAAAAGGTATTTAATAAGAAGGCCTGCTGAATTCAGTATCTGAAAACTAAGGAACTGGCACTACATGGCTGAAGAGTATGGACTGAATCCAAAAGTCCAACTTTAAGAAAACCTATCTCGCTAGATATTTATGTTTGAAAAGATTCTACATTTTGCTATTGAAGTCAGATTTGCAAAACCACCACAGTCAAGGATGTTTACTTAGGAAAAATTTAAATTCCAAACCCACCATATTTTTGTGGCACCTTGGAGCACTCACTGAACTGTTCTGTCATGTCCTTGCTAGGATTTTTGCAGTTGTTTATAAGCACATTTGCACTAAAAGCGTAAGGGAATGCATGCCCCATTTCCTATAAAAACCCCATCCAATATGTTTTCTTTCTGTTTTTAAAGAGAAGTGTTATCTAATTATTTTAAATACAGCATAGTAATTTAGTCTGAAAGAAGCAACCTCTCTCCACCTGCTGTATTTACAAGATGCATACTCCAATCAGAAAAGCTGTCCTAGGAGGTCTGTAAAAACACAGGACCATACAACTGTGTTGTAGGAGTGAAAAGTTTCCCACCACATAACTTTTTAATGCATCATTCTATGTTAGTGCTCAAAACATACACACTTGACAGCCTTCTCTTATGAAGCACGTGGAACTTGCTAAAATTTTATAATTCTGCAGCTCAACACATGGCTACAATGAACTTTTCAAACTTGACAATGAGACTGATGCCATCTCCTAAAAAGACAAACTTCTCTTAATGTGTCACAAATCAATTCTGATATGTAATTCCTAAACACTGTCTTTCAGGCTTTGTAAATGACTTTCATCAAGCCTGTGTCACATACTTTTCAAATCAGAGTTTTTGAGTCACATATTTACTTCTCAGACTAAGTAAAGTCAAATCTCACCAAGGATGGAATCCAAAGCACAAATGACAGCCTTCCATAACAGCAGTAACATCTCAGGCGTCTCCATATTAAAGTTCAGCTGCTGTCTCTGCTATTCCATGCCCTGCTTCATTCCCTCACCAGATACAACTGCTCTCTGGAAACTAGTGACAGCAGAGCTGTGAAGTGGCACACCATGGAGATTTCAAAGCTTACCTTAAATCCTAGCATTTTGAAGCCAATGCCTGACCAACCAAGAGGAGAACTTGCCCCTGACTCTAAGGAGACTCAACTTCACCCACTTCTCCCCACATTTAATACAATTTCTGTCCCAATTACAATAGTTTCAAATGCATAATACTTCTGTATATAAGTATGAATTCCCTCTCTAAAAACATCCCTGCTGAAACCATGACTGAACAAACCCCAAAAGAATAAATTGAAGAAATGGATACTAATTCTACAGACCAGCCTAAAACAATTGTGGTGGGAAGGGCTGTCACTCCTCTCATAGCAGCACCAATCTCTTTATTCTCTATCCATATTCAAAAATTAAGATCTAATATATTTTTACTGCCTTTTTTCTCTCTAAGAACACAAAGGAACTTAAATCACTTGTTGCAAGCAAACCACCTTCTACAGACACACAGCCATTTTGAACGGATAAAGATGTTTTCAAAATCATATGAAGCAGAAGAACAAACTCCTCCTGAAGGGAAAAAAAGCATTAAAAAGTGCACAAAAAGGAAGCAGCAGCAGGAGGCTGAATCACAAAGCAGCACAAAGAGACAGTACCACAGGTGTACCCACAAATGTACACGTGTGCATGTGCTTGCCAAAGCAAGTTTCTAATCCTGGAACAAAATGTCTGATTTAGGATGGAAGAAAGCCAAAAATACACAATGACATTAAGCTCTCAAGAATACATAACACACTTCACATACATATCCATTTTCTTTGACATTGGATGTCTTCAAAGTCAAGACAACTGTTTGAATTAGTTTATGGCAGGGCAAGCAGCTTGGCAATTCAGATAGACCAAGTATTTATAACAAAGACATTGCTGCTATAATATCAGATTGGTAAGTGGTAAAATGACCACATCATGGTAAGAGCAGGGCCCAACTGTCTGTATTTGTTAGGAAAAAGACAGAGAAATGGAATCCCATGATTTGGCAAGAGCCTCTCTCTTTCTTCCTTGGATTTGTAGAATATGAGATTTCAGATCTACAGGGAAAAATATTAATAAAAAAATGAACACTGGAATGTGCAAATTCTGAAAGTACAAATTAAAAAACCTTAGTCCATGTAATGCCCATCATTTCATGTTCAAAGCCAACTATTTTGAAGTGGAAAGTCAATAAAAGAAACTTTAGGACCCTACACTTAAGCAAACTTATGTGCAATACTCTCAGCCTTTAGGTCAATACACTCATCCTTTTAGATCAAGGCCGATTTTCTTTCTAAAGATTTGGAAAAGAAAGCTATAGCAAATATTTACTTTTTAATATGTCTAAGGCAATTTAAAACTATGTCCTTTAATATATTTTTTTTCTTTTCCACTATTACCGTTGATGTCTATATATGCCCAGATGCAACGAACTACCATTTCAAGTAGAAATGAAAAGAGATATAAAAAAGCACAGTCATTCAGACTATACTGCAGCTGCAAAATTATGTATTTGGAGTCATAGCCAGTTAGACATCTCGATAGGTGTATCTTCTGCACATTCAACAAACTGTAAATATCTGCAAAACTGTAATTGCTGATGATGGGCTTTGAATTCTTCAATACCTTATGACCTTGAGCCATAAAATTTAAAAGTAGACCACATATTTTATAAAATCCCTCACAGTTTTATTCTAACATGCTTAGAAAACAGTGATCTGAAACTTCAAGGAACAAAGATCTTTATAAAGACAAGACACACATGAAACAGTAAGAGAAAACAGAATCTTACAAGGGAAATACCAATTACACCATGAACTTACATATTAAATTCTGAGAAAGTGATGAGTGTTTTGTATCATCAAAGCAGAATAGGTCATTACCTTACAGTATTTTTCTACTGCTCTTTCTGCATAATACAGTTTGTGTTATAGAAATGAAGGAAATGGCAAAGTTTCACAAAACCAGCTGTACCACTTTTTTCTCAACCTGCATGTACAACTGGGTTGGTTTTTTTGTTTGTTTGTTTGTTTTGTTGGGTTTTGTTGGGTTTTTTTTGGTAACAGGAGAAAAAATTGTGAAAAACAATGACATGGCAACTCTTTGGTAACTTATTAATGTGTACTGAGTAGAAAACTGTATTGAGTATTTGCTCAGATCTAATTCAGTCCCCATTCACATAAACTTCAACTTTCAGAACATTTATTAGGAGCACAATGGAATCTATACACAGCTTTCAGCTATAAAAACTTGTTAATATACAAGAAGCATTTGAAGGACTGTTATAGTGCATTACACTGCACTTGAAAATACTTCTTTTTTCTGGATCAAGGAAAAAGAAAGCCAAATCCTCACATCAAAATGCCACTTGTGATCCAGTGCAAACAGTTTGCTTGCAAAAATATCGACTACAATCTGTATTTATTATTTTATTACAGTATGGATGGGATGACCCCCATAGGACATAAGCGTTAATATGATGGGCATAGTACAGATTGGAAATAAATTTATTAGGAAATCTCTGATGATCACTGCAATGGAAAAAAAAAATGAATGGGAAAAGAAACAGAGGAGCAAATACAATTAGTGTTATTAATGAATATAGGGGTGAAATACAGTGCACTTTCTTTTTTTTATTTTTTACTCAAGGCAATCAACTTCTTATGTGACTGGCTATGAGCAGTCAGTACCAATTATACCTAGCTGGATATCTCAATATTGACATCTCCTGAAAGAGGAGGAACCATCAAAGTGTTGAACTGTTTGGTTCACAAGTACTAAAGCCACAGAACCGCAGCACAGAAACAGGACTCTGAATTTAGCGAAGAACCTACTGGAGTAGATTAATGATGTTTTAGTTTCCAGTTCTCCATTTAGTGTAAGAATTACTGACTTCAGAGATGGAAAGACAGATATTTTTCATATGTGCATTATGTTTGAAATATATTTTGAGAAACTTTATTATATTCCAATTTAGAAAATATACGTAATATTATTATATATAAGTAATGTAAGTATTTTCACTATTTCTTTCCCTTTAAGAGTGATAGATATTTGGAAGTGTAATCAATAACAACCCCCCAAAAATACCAAACTGGATAAGCTTCATGTATGGTAGTACAGCTGTGCTTGTCATGAACCAAGTATGTTTGGTGTTTTTCACCATCTGTTTCAAGACAGCTTCACTATCTCTACCAGAAACTGCACATAATGCTACAGTTTAAATACCCAATATTGTTATAGCTGAGAACACACAGAAAGTGATCCCTAAGTAACTAAGCGATGACCCTGTTTGCATGGTAAGCATATACCAATTTAGGACTTTGGGCAAGTCTGAGAGTAAAGTGTCACTGTGACTGGGGGAAGTTCACTTGGTCTACACTGACACGGTGTAGCAGTTCAGTTTCTAGCCCAGTGTCTACTCTGATAAAGCATTCAAAACCACTGAAGACATGAACTTCCATTTCTGCATACTGAAAACACAAAGCACATTGATTACTCCTCTTACCACCCTCCAAACTGTTGGATACAGTGGATAATCAGATGTGCTATTAGACAATGGACAGACGTGTATTATAGGATGGTAGCAAAACCTTTCTCCACATGATTTTCTAATTTGAAAAGATGTACTCATACATGTAGTTCAGCACTATATAAGGAGGGTACAACACAAAGCATGGACAGGAGACTTGTCTACCACTTAAGGGAGCAATAGCAAAATCCCAACCCTACAGAAGACATCACTTCTGTCTCAAATGCCAACACTGGATTTGGATTATAGAGAAACATTATTAATAGATTCTGAACTGATTCAAGCAAGATGTCTCTCAGTTTCATCAGAAAAGCAAAATAATTAGAACAAGACAACAAAACTCAAAACAAAGTTCTGCTCAAAGTAGAAGCTTAAATGTGAAGCTGTGACTCAATAAACAAGTGTCTGCTGTTGGAATTGCTGAAATGAGGCACACAGAAGACAGGCCTGTGTAGGATGAAGGCACAAGTCTATAGCTACATACCAAATAAAAAGCTTTGAAACACTCACTGAACTCTCACCTGGTCACAGATGACATTCTTTGCAATCAAGTCGTTATATGTATGCACTGGAAACTTCTACACATCAAACCCTTTAAAAATTTTGATTTATCCATCATCTGAAATTAATTCTTCCATTGAAAAATATGTATCTAAGTTACATTGTATCTATGTATCTATCATTTACTACTTTTTATCTATATCTGTCTATATATATGTATCTATTTATATCTATATATTTAAGCCACAGAAACCAGGAATAGAACTGCATTTAAAAGTTTTTTAATAAAACGTTACAAGTATCTGTGGAGTGAACATATTTATAGAGCAGCATTAAATAATAACCGTATGGCCAGGATAATCAGTAACGTACAAATTTTTATCCTAGTTATACTCTAAAAGTCTATAGCTAATTTTATTATATACTGTACAGGGGAAAACTAATGCATGTATTTTCAATACACAAAACTGAGGTCCTTTGGTTAGCTAGCCTGAGACTGAGTTACAAATTTAGGCAACAACATTTAGGCCAATATTGCAAATCCAATATGGGTTTATACTCAAGGGTTTGTATTTTTCTATCAATTTTTATTTGTACATTTCATGTCAATTAGGAGAAAACCCAAAAATTGTCTTATTTTAAGTTTCAGAGTTGATGAACAGAACACAGAACTGGAAGGGAAGTGGAGGTCATCAGCCCAGCAGTCTAACCACAGGCAGAGTTCAAATATACCAAAATAGCTCCTGGCTAATGTATGTCTAAGCTGCTCTCTAAAACCTAGGATGGAAAAGCTAGAGTCTTCCCAGAGGATTTGTTTTCCTAGCTACATAGTCTTTGCTCCATTGGTTACACAAACGAACAAACAAACAGTATCTGCATTTTCACAGGTGATAAAACAGAGAAGATGATGCGACTTGCTTGATGCCACACAAAAGAATGGCAGGTAAAGGAATCTAACGGCTTATTCCCAAACTGCCTCACTGTACTGCATGATTTTCATCCAGAAACATTCTAAAGTCCCTTGGATTCTATGGCTTACTCACACTTGCTGCTAATTTACAGTCACCTTTGGGGTCTATCGTAGCAAGTGTTTATAAGGAGTTCAACACTATTCTGTGTAACAGAAGAAAAGGATTATTCTACCATAGCAAAACATAACTACTCCAGTATGGAATTTAATCAGAACAGTAGAGACGAACAATAATCTCTCAAGTTACAGTACTCTTGTTAATATATAAGAATTTAAAAATCACAGGAATTTGAAAGACAGTTCTCTAAGTGCTCTTAACACACTACGTGCAGAGATAATTGGCAACCACTCAGAAAATACCATCACCTGCTGGAAGTGCCACCTGAAGCTGCTTCAGTATCTGCAGCATTCTTGGATTTTCACAAGTAAGAGGCTCAGCTCTATTTAGCTTGTGATACTCATCTAGCCTACACCCAAAACTGGAACAAGAGGAGCTTCACTGCTTTAACGCATTCAGTAAGTAGTCTAGGCAACATGAAAGAAAAACTATAAATAAAGAGGTACATAAGTTCTTAAACTACAGCTGGAGGGGATAGAAGACATGGAACTTGCCTTCAAGATGCTACTCCTCTCTACAATTTCAAGAGATTAATAAAGATATTACAAGGAAGGGAAGCAAGGGAAAGGGAGAAGCTTGTAAGGCAAAGGAAGGAAATCAAGTACCTGTAATTTGTCAGAGACAAAGCAGAAAGTTTGTGCGCACATGCGAACAGGTTATGCTGTTAGCAAATTCCAGTGATAAGTAATATACATCAAGACTATAAAAAGTATATGGAAAAGACAAAAGCCTATTAGATCCCAGGAGCGAAAAGCAGAAGTTGATTGTGGGGGTTTCTCCCCGAGGGCGAGCAGAGTGTCAACAGTCTTTCGAATGTGACGAATATCCGACTGCAGGATGTCATACGGAGAGCAGAGGTCAGCCTATCCCGAAGGGCAGCCATTAGAACAGAAAAAGAGTGCAAAAAATTAAAAATACAAAAATAGAAAGATATTGATAAATATATTATCACAATATTCTAGCATAAACATGTAGGACTAGTTTCTTCCTAGTATTGCCTTAGTCACTAGACATCTCAGCCTTCTTTTCTCTCCTCTAAATACTGAAGCTATTGTATAACATCAGAATGTTAAGACAGAAGAGCTCAGGCCTTCTAATCCTTCCAAAATTATGCCCAAGTTCACAAAGGTGAGGAAGCTCCTGTGATCCACTCACTCCAATGAGGTCTGCACACCTTTGTCAATATGGACCTTATCCAAATGCTTAAATGGAACCAGCTGAAAAAACTAACTTATAAAATAGCAAACAGTGGGTTAGAAAGCTGTTAAAAGCACAAGCAGCAGTAATATGAAGTCTCAAGAAAAAGTACTTACAGAAATCATTAGAAGTATGCAAAATTCTCTAATATAGTTATCTAAAACTTGGTATTCAAATATCACCTCAAATGATACCCTGGGATAGAAACTTTAAAAGTCATTATAGTACTAACTATACTTAATTTTAATAAAGTTTTTAAACTGAAGAATTGGGCACTAAATTCCCTATGTAGCATTTTTTAAATTATTAGCAGATTGGATTCCCATAGCTTTTTTGGAAAGTATCAATCAACTGATGTGGCAACTTACTCTAGAATAGCTATACAATATGAAGTGTAATATGTAATAGTATCAGTATGTTCACACAATATTTAGCATTTAAATCAAACCAAGCAACTCTAGTACTTCTGAAATGCAGTCTAAGATACACCATTTTACATTGTAAATAAGGCCTTACTGAGATAATTAATACTTACTGAACAAAATTACATGCAGTAAGAGTTTGAGAGAACACTATTCCAGTGAAGCTTTTCAGCCTCACTTCCTTAATGAACTGACAGTACAGAAAATAAATCAAGACATGGAAGTTCAATGTCTGTTCTCTGTTAGTGCAAATTTTCAAGACCCAGTTTGAAATAAATTAAACTTTAAAATATTTAAAATGTCTTTCCATCCTGAAAAGTGGCTAGTGAAACTGGAAGTCAAAACTGTCAGTCATTCATACACAAATAAAACAGTGACACTTTTGTTTTGTTTTGCTTACCATGACTGGTTCTAGTTTTACCAGGAGTCAAAAGCTGCAAAATGTTGTAACTTAGGCCAGCAGATACAGAGCAGGAAACCAACCTGCCTAGCAACAACACTTTTTTTGCAGTCATTTTTTAGAATTTTTAAATTCAAAACTTTAATGTGATAATAAACTTCAATTCAATTCTGTTATTTTTCTGTTATTATTTAGACAGCACAAAACATGCTGATCTTGTTTAAAAATGGAATAGAACTAGTACTGTATTCAAGAACACCTACATCCACAAGCTGCTTATCACAGAAACAAGTTTTAATGCAAACTATTTGTGACTAGCAACTACATAATATACTGCATTTATACAAGACACCAACAAATCCAGTAAATACTGGATTAATTTTGGAACAACATCCAAGACTCAATTCCTACTTGTTGCAAATACATACCAAAAGTAAATATCTAAGATATATTCAACTTACATTTTAAAAAGAGAATGCCAGAACTTTATAACAAGGAGTTTTCAAAATTTTTGCCCAAAAAAACACCCAAAACAATGCCAAGAGTCCCTACTGCAGTCAAATGAAGAAGAGAGTAATTTCAGAGTTTAGAGACTAAGAGCTGGTAAAAGGTTGACTTTTTGCAGATACTGATGAAGTTACTAACTCAAGATTCACATCCTAAGCAGCATAAGGAGGAGCCAAAGCATACAAAAACAGCCAACACATGCAGAAGAAACTTTCTACAGAAACTGCCATGATGTGTTTTAGTTAAATTCAGTGAAACTTGGGGAAGTCTTAGGAATGTCTATTTTTGTGTGTTCTCTGACCACGGATAATTTGGTATTATATTCACACCTTATAATGTAAAATATTTCATGTGTTTTAGATTTCTGGAATGTAACTGTAGATGAAAAATATATAGCTCTTCTATAATGGTAGAAGTATTTCCACTTATTGCACTGATATTGTGCAATAAAAATACAAAACTAAAACATGACATCATGAAACTGTGAAAAAGCACATGACTCTCACATAAAGTCTCAAAGATAATCACCCATCCACTCATCTGTGATGAACACTGCCCCTCTCATTTAGGGGACTGAAATTATTGCTAGTAAGAACTACAAAGACACACCTGTTTAATCATTACATTTATGGACTTGTCATCTATGAAGCTGTATGATTAAATCATACAGCTGTCAATCATGCACACAGAATAAACACAGTAAGACAGAAGTGGGACAGCAAAAGCATAACCAGCTGCTTGTGTGGACAAACCACCCTCATTGTGCATGCCCCCGCAGTGACTGAAAACAGACAGCATTTCAGAACTGACCTCCTCGGATTTACACTCTAGTAAAAAAAGCCAAGAGTAAATTTCCAGAAGTGCATTAAAGAAAGAAATTTGTAGTGCATGTGCACTATACTCAAAACACAAATGAAAGGAACCTCAGAACTCTGCTTTCAGAACTGTAATTGAGAGTGTATTGAACCACTTAACTCCATATCGTAGGCCAAACAGTGTCCATTACTGAGTCCAGAGGGAAAAGGTGGAGAAAGGAGTCATACCTGATAAAACTTACTGCAACTTCATGGATGTCTCATGATGAAACTATGGAGAAGTAACCAATTATGTGAAGTGATTAGAAAACAAGCATAAGTGGCAATGATAATATGCCTTGCAATAAACTGAAAAACATGATTACCAGTTGAACAACTAATAGGTGGATAGAAGGTAAAACACTTTATAGTCACTGCCTGGCTGCCTCCTTTACTTTCTTTTGCTACTTTTAGAATACAAAAGCTTCCTGTTTTGTTTTTCTTTATTATTGTTTTATTAATTTCCAATTCCACACTAACTCAAGTCACACTGATTTTTGGAATAATTCTGTCTGAATATATTATTGCCATATAGTGGACCTCAGTATCAGAGGAGAGGTTGAAACACAGAATGAGGTCCCATTTGCAGAATTTGAAAGTTACTCAGAAGGGACAGAGCTTAACCTTTTGTAGTCTGCATCTTCACACAATGACTTGAGATCCAAAAAGCTGTTCCTTATCATCACCCTCTTTTCTGCTCAATATTTTTACACAAGGTAAATGACTGAAAATTTAAGAGACATAGCAAAAGTCTCTCACTCCTACCCAAGATACTATTTGTCCCACTAAACCATGCTGCATTACTGCTGATGTGCTGGAACACAGATACTTGGTAAATCTGCCGGAACATTTGGCTGTGAAAGATTTCATTTTATCACTACTTTTTATAAATAGAAATAACCATTCTAGTACTAATCATGACAACTTCAGCCTATCTTTTTTTTTTAATGGTATGAAAATTGACATGGTATGTTATGTGGGGCAAGTCTTTCTTTCCTTTTTTAACAAGGTAAATCATATTTCTCTGACCTAACCCCGTGAAGGGTCAAAATATGCTCAAGTGCCTAAATTGTTATATTACATTAGTGTAAGCTGCTTACCATAAAAACTCATTCCTGTCTTTATAAAAAGCTAATTTCAATGACACGGTAAATACTTCATTTTCTTTTTTAAAAATGCTTAGAAGATCCTACTTCTGATACCCCTTTATTTGTTCATAACTGAGAACCAGAAAAAATGCAGACCAAAACTTGTAACTTTAGTCTTTAAAACATATTGCATGTACAGCTTTGTTTTGGTCTAAATCTTACTTATATTAAAGTATTATTCCACCCACCACAAATGAATTATTTTTAGCTTTTGAACAAAGTATTGGTTAACACTATTAAAATTGCATAATACCCTGTAATATGGGTTATCAGGAATAACAGCTACCAAGAATAAAAGCTCAAGTTTAATTAAGTTATTAATTTGCAGATTAAAATAGGAAAGTCTACATCCTCACTCCTAATATGAATACTGATTTAGCAATGACAAGTTGAAGAAATCTGCATTAATGTTTTTGCCTTTATTTACATATATTATATTGTTACTGGTTTCATGAAAGAGCAGTTGTAAAGAAAATATTTCCATAACACCACATAAAAGGTAAGGTGATGATAATTCACTTTTCTGACAATTTTTAGTATCTCTGGCATGAGATGTCACGAGGAAGAGTAAAACTGCAATAGAACCATTACATCTGACACTTTGGGGGCCACACTTCCACACAAAAGAGAAGTAAAAATTCAGCTTTATTTTTCAAACCCACAAAGTATGAGAGTCTAGGTGCAACATGGATGAACTGAGTAAGCAGTGAGGGTGGTATTATTTTGTAATAACAGGTTCATGTGACATTAGCAATGTAAGTCCAGTGAATGGCATCATCCAAGTACTGCATGTCACTAAAAAATGCAGCAGGACCTCAGCCCTGCTTGCCACACATCTACTGCCACTTGCTTATTCAATCAGTATAAGCTAAAAAGTAGAAATGTTTGTCACTGTCACCACTATAGAAGAAATGAGGTAATTTGACAGGTTTTAGTTAACAATGTAAAATGAAGTATTCTTTAGCAATTTTCTAAGGGACAAAGATTGCAGCTTTTTGTCATACAACTCCTGAGGAGCACAGCAGATATTTTCTGGATCTTCATACTTTCAGATACTTACCTAACAACATCTCTTTCTTACATCAAACAAAAATATTGTTTTGTCTCAAGAAGTGATCTAAGAGGTTCTCAGATAAGGTGCTACAGCAAAGCCTAGTGGCAAAAGTGGACACAACTTGATTGTCCTACGATTCTCACACTTTTGACAGTCTCCTAGTGCAGCCAGAGCATTGCTGTTTAATTTCTTATTAAGGGTCAGACTTCAAACCTCCCCTTTTGCATGTGATCCAGCACATTTCTTCTGCAATCAGAAGCATCATGTGGCTGTTAACAGAAATCAATTTCAGTGTGTGCCCCACTGTACTGTAATTCTCACCTGGCAGGTAATGGCTTTCACAGTCATCTACATACCAGTCATTATAAAGAGACACTGATGTTCCAGAATTCTGTATTTGGAATTCTCTGGTCAAGATGCCAACTCTTGATACTCAGTGTAACACATTTAGACACCAGTTGCATCGTTCTACATTTGTAGGATATTTCCCAGGAACATTCTGGGAAAGTAATTTTGATCCAAGAACTGAATTCCGAAAACCACAGAAGTAAGAGACCATGCACATCAGCACAACACAGCAACTACTTAGCTATTTTCTTATTTTCATTTTACATGATTAAACAGGAAATTATTCCAAACCTGTAGAGTTCAAGAAACAGGACATACTCTATTCCTTAAATAATTGAAAACAAACCAAATTATGACAATTTTGAACCCCTTTTAAACTCATGCAGCAGAATTTCAAGTCAATTCCCAGGAACTAGACATGGTCATAAGTACCACAGAAAAGCCCAATACCTACAGGTGTAAGGACACAAAAGTAGAACCCATCACTTTCCCATATAAGGTGCTTGTTTTAAAAAAAGAAGTCGTTCACTGCACTCCTTTTCCTGCTTTCTCCAGAGATAGTCAGGCGCTGCAGAACTCATCCATCTGAAGCAGCATGAGCACGCCATCTGTAGTTCTTTAAAAACTTTGACAGCTGACTGTCATACTTGCTATTACACAACTTTACATTCCTAATCCATGTCCCTGCAACACACAGCAAAGTTCTAGCATCTACCAGCTAATCACACAACACGATGTGTTTTCACAAAATACAGCAAATATACATTCGCAAATTACTGATGGCTAATCAAACGGATTATCCTCAGAGTACCTAAAACTTACTGTAAGTTTATAATTCATTTAATGTTTAAGTGAATGAGATTTTCCCTTCAAGAGAAGTTAATGCTTATTTAGATACATAAAGATGGTTAGTTTACAAATCAGACTGGTAAGGTGTGGCTTTGTGCCCAAGCCTCCATGCAATTCTTCAGCAAACAAACTTCAATGAAATTTTTAAAAATCCTAAAAAATGCAACAGTAATTTTGATGAAAATATTAAAAAGGAAGGGTAATAAATATATATATGGAAATGCCTATTCACAAAATACCAAAAAGATATTTCTGCAGAGAGCTTACTTATAGAAATACAAAATCAAAGAGAAGGAAAGATTTCCGAAAGATCTCATACCAGCAATGAAAACAGATCTTAGCCTTTTCTTTCCCAAAAGGCTACAGCCAGCAAAATCTGACTTGTACTCTATTCACCAATAATTTATGATGCATCAGAAGAATTTTGGGGCAGCTTAACAAATACTCCATGACTAGAAGTCCACAATGAGATTTTCATCTTCTCTGAAGTGAAATTTTACTTTTAATATGAAATCATTCTAACATAATAAATTACATAACTACAAGAACTAAATGAAACATCACAACTTAAGAGGCCCAGCCAAGATTCATTGAAACTGTAAGGAAGTCTCCCCCTCAAAATTCCTACAAATAGCAAAAATGATCTGTCACTTTTTCTGTTCTCCAAATCAAGTGCTAAAATATAGATAAAACAAAGAATTGAAACTAGAATTCTTTCCCAATGTGAAATCTTGCATTACCATCTGCTCCCCAAGGGAATGGTGGTGGAAATCACACAAAATATCTTTTCATTTCAGCATTCTTGAAACAGACTAAAAAGATCTCAGCCTTCATTATACTGTCATATGTAGGCACCAGTGAAAATACATAATGCAATTTTCCTGTGTTCAGGAAATGAAACATGACCTTAAATAACACTTTAAATGACCTTATATAACACTTTACCTTCTTTTGAGGGTCATGTATTTGAAATTTAACTTTTCCTTAATAGGTTCTTCAGAACCACAAGGGAGTCTTTGAAATAATCCCAATGCAACTCCAGTACTCATTACATTAGTTATGAAGATGAGAATAAATTACATGATGAGTGATACCATTCTTAAATGAAAATCACAAAACACCAAGCACTGCAATTTCCCTGTTTTCAACTACTGAAACACTTGTAACTACATTATAGAATCTTACACATACATGCTTTCCATACCTAACATACAAGGCTTTTCTTCAAATCACTGCAGATATGTTTCAATAGAAGAAATGAGTCTGTTATTAGTCACCAATGCACCGAGTACTTTACATAGTAAAAAAAAAAAGGAAATATTGCAAAAAAAAGAAAAAATTAAAAAGAATGAAGTTCATATTCTAAAAGCATGAGGTAAAAATGCAGTTATGCTGTGCAACAAAAAGAATTAGCAAGCTTTTGGCTACTTACATAATATATTAGTCATAATTCCTTATTTATTTTCCATGGCAAAGAAAGAGGTATTAGAGATAATAATAAATTACTCATTTGAGACAACACTTGCAACTTTTAAGTGCTATGTAATAAGCCATTTAAATTCATTAAAGTAGCATTGAACCACATTATTTAGCTCAATTTTTAAATTATGTGCCTTTATTGCTTGAAACCTGTAGTTGAAAAAGTTATCCTTCAGTTTTCATGTAAATAATGTCTTTTCATTTTTGAATATCTAGAAATGACAGACTTAATTAAATTACCTCTGGTATCCCCAGTTTTCTACATGCATCCAAAAAGTTTTCCACGTTTCTCCTGCATTTGGCCATGCTAAGTTTAGGCTGTAGAACAGAAAAAAAAAAAAATGTCTATGGCAAAAAGAGTCATGAGGAACAGACTTAACTGAAATTAACAGGCTCACTCCTTCAAAATTTTAAGTACTCACAAATTTATAGTAGCTATACACAATATTAATGTCTCTGAAGAATCAATGTGCTATTACTTTAGAATCTCAAACACTTCTATAATTCCTTCCTCACTCAGGACTATTCACCAAAGACTTACAAAAGTATCATGTTACTAAAAACAAAAACCAAATCTTAAACTCCTCACTATTTTAATTGTTCAATATCAGATGTGAAACAACAGTAATTCCAGAATATCCACTTAACCAAGAATTCATTGTAGTAGCAAGGAATTCAAAGAACTGATTTTCCAGGCTAAAGTAATTTGAAGGCTGTTTCAAGGCAGAGAACATCAATATAAAGTTGAAACAAAATGAAGAAAAAAATTAAAATATGTGTGTTTTGTTAAAGAAAACATAAGATATTTATTTTTTTAAATCAGCATGAGAAGTTTTTACTCCAGAAATTCAAGTTTGCTTATTTTGGCAATGTCATATTTTTACCAAAGATAGAAATTATTTTAAGTCAAGGAACAGCAAAAGAAATTCCACCAGAATATCTGAGAAAATACATTTTTCTTAAACCTGTCTTTTTGGAAGTTCTTACAGATTGCCTCCAAAATCCACAAGGTATTCTCAGAATCAAGTATCAGGGTGTACATGGCAAATTTTTACCAAAATGTACATTAAAAGGAAAAAGGCAAATAGTCTGAAAACACACAAAACCTCTTCAGAATCAGACTCTTACCAGAAATCTGCAACAATGATCTATTCAAGAAATAGACATAAACAAACAGAGAAGACACAATAGTGTTTTCTTAAGCTTCAAAAAATGCACACAGAGTTTGTCCTGAAATCTTCAGGTCCTTAGATTTAGGCAAGCCAATATTAAATCACTACAGTGCAAGTTTCTGTTCTGTCTGCAGTTAAAAAGGAATCACCTCTACACTGCACTTGGACAAATACGCTAATAAGTGTATTAAGCACTTTAGTAACGTGACATCTGCTAAGCCACACACTGCTGAAGCCAACCTCACATTTTTTCAATCAACAAAGGAAGGGCTAGTTTTCTTTTTTAAGGGTGTACTAGAATAAAAACTTGTAATCAGAGCATTTCATACTGTTCTGAACAGAAATGCCATTATGAAATACCTGATCTTGTTGCAAGGTCAGGGACAAGGCAGGAAAATTTGGTTCATATATAGATGTGCTTGTATACATATACACGTATACCTAGATGATATATATAAATGTATCATATATAAAAGTGAATGAACATTTGAATTTGCAACCATATAAATGTTGTCCTGAACAGCAAAGATCATTCATTGAAAACAGTAACATGGTTTATGTCCCCAAATACCATTTGGGAATGAAATAGTTTAATTTTAATCAATTAAACATTTCAGTGCAGCAATAAACATGCAACTTACTACTGCTGGTGAGGGTACATGAATACTCCCGACAGAGCGAGGGCGAACGTGATTCACCAAATGGCACAGAACGACACCATCCATCAGAGCCGAGCCCAGGTCTTCGGGCAAACAAATCTTTAGTCTTGTCTCTATGTTCTGCAAAGGAAGAATGCAGGCACTCTTTGATACAGAAATGGATTGAATGGGACAGAAAGGGAATAAATACCCTCATCTCCTGTGCAGTAGGCACATAGCCAGTTTTGGAGTTTTTATTATATAAAAACACAATTCCTTTATATAACTAATTCTTTAGAAACTAAACCATAACCTCCTTTATGCTGTTCACTGAACTACTTAAAGTTCCTTAAAAGAACTCAACACTGCAATGCTGCTGCCACAATATGCATCCATTTTTATTAGAGAGGTATAAAAACACATCTTCGTGCAATTACTCATATGACTGAACTTCATATGGCTCCTTCCTTTCACCATCCCCCAAGTCTTCCACTTATTCATCTTAAATTTTCTTTATTGGCAGCACATTGAAACAAATACATTGTGTTAATGACTGAACAAGCAGGAAAAAAAAGGCAATTTTTCCCTAGTAGCCTAAAAATTACTCAGGAAGCATTAAAGTGAGCAGAAAAATAAGGAAGGGAAGGCAAAACATTCAGATGTAAAAGAGAAATTCTGGACACTTGTTAAGAAAAACAGAAGTCTCAATGAACAGAATTTGATATTGCAAAATAAAATACTTCTGAAAATATTTAAGAATTAAAAAAAAAAAAACCCAATACATTGTTAAATATGATGAGTTTCCTGAATTATGCTCCAATCTTGAAAATATTCCAACTCCACACAGAGATAATTACTCCCATTATCTTTAAATAGATATTTCTCAGTTGAACCTCTTAATGTCATTACTCTCTATTAATATGTTACCTCAACCTATATTGGTTGAATATGAATAGATAATTATTTTTAGCACAAAAGAAGTAGGTTGGAAGAGATTTCTGAAGGTCATAGTCTAACAAATTTGAAGTGACACCAGAGCCCTGGTTAGTTAAGTTTTGGATATCTGCAAGGACAGCCCTCAAAGTCTCCAAGCAACTTTATTCAGTGTTTCACTGTTCTTATGGCAAAGAATTTTCTCCTTATAACTACCTGAAATGTCTTTCTCTGGGATTTGTGCAACTGTTTCTCATGAGTTCACTGTTAATATTTGAAAAGCCTGGCTTTACACCTTCTCTTTTACTACCCTTCAGGCAGCTGAGGACAGTCTTATGATATTCTCAGCACTTTAAAGCAAGAAATCCAATCTAAAGAAATCCATCTATTCACTTCTTTCTCATACATGCTTTATTTGGGTGGCCTCACCGTGAAATAGCCTCTACTGAAGCACTCTGGGGTTTCATTATGTTTTCCCCTTTTTTTTTTTTTTTACTAGACACACTACTCAAGTACTTGCACATAGGTCTGACAAGGGCAAACAGGACTGTATCATGTTCACTAATATCATGTTTCGTTTTCATCTTGGTTTAATTCACAAATCAGAAAACATGTTTGGTATATAAGGGCATAAAAGAATACACTATGAGACTGTTTTTCCAAAACTTGTTAAAAAAAGATTTATATAAATTAATAAATTAAATTATTTGTTAGAACACTAATTTGTCTATTGGGAGACTATTCAGCAGAGAACAGGATACACTTTTTATAGGAGCACAATGCATCAACTCAGCTGGAGTTTGTGGCTCTATGGAATCTCACTAAATGCTAACTTACCATTCAACAATTCAAAAGCAAAATTCACTAATATATATTTATTAAATAAAGTACAAACTTACTGGCTTATATGTTCTGGGCTATTTTCTTGTGTAGTACATAATCAAATGCTCTGATGCTTACTGAAGTCATTAAAGGACCCAGTATATCTAAAAAAGTTTTATTAATTTGAAATTCTCACTGTGTTTTCAAACATGATCAGTCTTCTAAGCTCACTGACTTGTAATGAAACTTCTCACAAGAAACAAAATAATTTGCATTCCAGGACATGATATTTTGGGATGAGAGCAAAGAATATAGTGCGTGGAGCTGAAGATCAGTAACACATTAAACCAGCACTACTGGCAATACATAATACTGCATAGAGACATCCTTATTACTTCTCCACAATTATGCCTGACACAATGAATAACCTTGTGCTACTTTTCACTGTGAGGATTAACTGAAATAATGCACAAGGCAAAAATCTTGCAGAAATTATCTATGATTACCTTTAGGAACTTGGGGACTTGTGACAAACTTGTGGTAACTCTTCAAAGAAATGTTAAAAAGATGTTTTGTTGCTGCTAAACAGACTAGGCTCAAAATAACTACAACTATTGCAGTTTATTACTGCTACTTCCCCATTACCACATTTTCTTCCCCATTACCAGTAAGTGTCTCATCTAATTCCTGCATCTTGTCCTTTTGGCATCATTCAAGTTTTAGAATTGATAATACACTACATTTGATCAACTATGTTAAATCTTCAACAAGACCTGTTCTGTTAAAGAAAAAAAATCAGCAGGGTAAATTCAGGTTAATTCATACTTAGAACAGGTGAGGGCCTGAGGTAAGACAATGCAAATCTAGAAGTCTACATAGTTCTACATTAAAAATCTCACCTAAAACATTTTTTGATAAAGAGAAAAAAACTGTTGCTTTAAAATTAAATAATAGAAGATACGTTATTTTTAAAAAAATGGTGGTTTTTTTTCAATTAACCATTTCATGAAGCTAGTGAGATAAGAACAAATAATCTTATAATTCAGCAGTGAAAATCACATATGACTTTCAGGATTTGCAGTGATACCCTCTGTTCTGTTAATGGGATATAACTGGAAACCTTGATAGGTTCAGACTTGCGACACTCCTTGCAGCAAAGGTTGCCATCTCTTTTTTTTAAAGCCCAACCAGGTGTCACACAAACATTGCTACTGAGGTATTGCATAATACAAATCCTATGCATCAATTTTTCCATCAGGCTCTAGCTTTTACATTCAAGACAATGTATCAGGAAATCACCTTCTGTATTCAGATTCTCCACTGATGAAACATTGATTCAATTTCTAAGAAAGCTGTTTCAAACATCAGTTATCTACTTTCAGCTTTAACTAATAAATTTCACTATGCCTTTTACATGCAAAACTGAAGATTTCTCCAGCTGTTTGGAAATAGTTCCTAGACTTCTCTCTCTCTCAAGTGCTCACTTCATCCTTTCTGATTAAATTAAATAAATCATTAATTCCACCAGTGAAAGGGATGCTGATTAACAGGATATTATTCAGGTAACTCCCATTATTATTTCTCATTTTTACAAAATCTTTCCCAAAGTACAGACATCTGATTGTGATAAAGAATTTCAGCAATAGTCTCATCAATGTGATTTGCAGAAGTAACATTGCCTCATTTAACCTCTTATATTTTCCTCCTTAGGCAACTTTCCCAAAGAAAAACTAAAAAAGACATTCCATCAGCATAAATTAATTCTACCAACACTCACATACCTCACGTAGCTGTTCCACAAGCTCTCTCTCTTCTCTCATCTGCTCCATTTTCCTTCGAATCGTGAACTGTGGATCTATTGATTCCAAATTTCTTTGTGGTCTTAAGAACACTGATTTTTAAAAAGAGAGATTTTAGTTTAAGAACAAACATTGATTTATTTATTTCTAAATTAAGCTAAATCCTTAGGCACTGCCTCCAGCAAAAACGGATTTTTTTTTTTTTTTTTGTCCTCAGGAGGACACAAAAATCTGATCTTGGATTACAATTATGAATGGCTGCTTTTTGGATATTCCTCTGGACAGTGGCCTGAGGCATCAGTGGCACAGATAATTTAACATCCAAATCCTAATCTCAACGGTCAAGTTTTGTCAGATGATTAAGCACCAGCAGTGAGTGTCCCTTAGAGAGTCTGATCTGTACAACACTTTGTATTTAACATGACAGGAAACATCCCTTACTTTTAAGTAGAACTCTCTCCTAACAAGATGCTCAATTGCGTAAAAAGCTGTGACAAGCCTCCTACACAGAACAAAATGCTTACTAGATAAGGTTATGCTAAAAAAAAATCCCCAACAAACCCACAAAACAAAGATGAATGTAGGAAGACTCAGCCATCAGTAAGTGCCTGCACTAAAAAGTCCTATTGCAAATGTAGCACTGCACAAACTCTTGGCAGTTCTCCTTCCCACGAGTCCTGTCAACTCTATCACTTTGCCCACAATACAGTTTCTTGAAATCATTACATGACATTTCCGCAAACATACACCTCTACCCTTCCATTTCTGTGATCAGTGACTGCTTTGAACAGTTTGGAAGAAGATGTACAGTCAAAATGTAACTGCCTCTGTTTGTGACTTTGTTTGCCATCTCACACAAGTGTAGTCATGAGGAATCATGCTCAACTGTGTGTAGGCTCACCTGTATGCAGGCTGTTTAAGTAATGAGATGACTGATGTAAGTTACTTCTCTAGCCAAATGGACAGACAGACAGCACCTATGGCACTCCAGCAAAAAGGCATTCTTTCCCTTAGTTACTACAAAAACCCTAAGGCAACAAACTCCTTGAATATCTTTAGGCTATTTATCTGAGGCATCGAGACAGAATAAATCAGGGCCAGTTACCAAACCTGCTTCCTTCCACTACTTGACTCATACAGTTCTAATTTAACTTTTCTCAGGGAACTGAAATTCACTACATTGCTGCTAAGACAGCCATATTAATGCTATTTGTTAAACAGAACTATTTTTAAATAGAACACCTACTATTACAGTTCAATATAAGTAAACTCTATTCTTCATAATGTCAGAAATCCCAGGGGCAGAGTGGGAGAGCATCCTGTAGAAAATGTGCAGGACTGAGAACTACAGAGAGTGACTGCAGCTCAGTTCCCTTCTCCAGGTGGACAACACATCTTCATCAGTGTCACCACTCAGAAGGATCTACACAGAAGTGCACACATCATAAATAAAAACATCCTTCATGCTGACCTGCCACACAATGCATAGGAGTAGCAGAGCCATGCCTTCAGATGCAAAAGACCCAGAGTTTTATTGATATTTAATCTTTCGCTCTGTAGATAGCAAACTGAATTGAATTCCACATCCAAAGTAGAGTGTATGAACAGATCCATGCTTCCTAATATTTTGTAGAATGGTGACATATGACTATAACTGTACATGCCCAAAAGGACAGAGGCTGTTAACACTGATATATGGTGAAAAACATCTAAAAATGTTATTTATAAATTGTATCATTTAAGATGGCTGCAAAAAGAAAAAAATCAAATCTCAAAATTTTCAAGAGCACAAACCCTTATCAAGGACTTCTATTAACTCCAGAACTGTACTGTATTAAAATTTCTGCATTAGCAACTCTGTAATAATTTACTGGAGACTGTTTCTAAATTTTTAAGAGGTGAAATAAAAATGTCCTATCATATTAATTAGAAACAGTAGCTGCCATTACTAAGATTTTCTAGTTTATTGTACAAGTCTAGTAATTGAGCTTTGCTGCCTCGCATGGAAGAAATACCTAGATAAAAATCCTTCTTGAAGAGTAAAACCATGGTTTAAATGGTACTTTAAAGCCACTGCAGCTTTATTAGCAGTAGTAACATTTCAAATAATTATCTACAAAAACAGCAGTACAGAATTATGTGCAATTTTCATAAAATCAGAGTATTATTATGGTTTACATTCAGTTTGGCCACAGCTACCCTTTTTTTTAGGACTTTGTGAAGTCAAAATTCCAAGATTTACTTCCTTCCAATTTCAGATTACAAACATCCCTTACTGAAAGGTATCGGCATTACTTTGTCAATTCCACCACAAGAAAAAGGCAGGCTAATCTCAGGCAGTGAGAAACTATAATCAGAAGCTTTTCAATAAAATAAGTTTAATTAACTAAAAAACCTTCACATTCTAAAGCATTAACTACAGTAATTTTAGTTATGTAGTGATTTTTTAAAAAAGTGTTCCCCTAGAGGAAGTTTTGGCAGTTCTAAGTGTTGCTTGCTTCTCAGCATTACACAAAATCTCCAGCAAGGGGAGCCCATATCTCACACACACCTGAATGTCTACTTTTCACTCTATGAGTTCTGTTTTTTGAATCCATATTCAAGCCAAGTTATTAAGTAGAACTTGTTCCAATCATTTTTTAAAAAAGTATTTTGCACAAGTGTCAACAAGTTAGATGAGTAATAGTTAACAACATAGTATGTACTCAGCATACCACTGTCAAGGACAAGCTTCCTGGTGAAAATTTTCATTTCAGCACTGAATTTCAATGCACATTTGTGCACTATTAATTGTATATCAAGGAATTCTCAGTGTACTTAGTGTGACAACATCACCCTTCAGGCAAACCACAAAATAATTTAACCTGACTCTAAAAATAACAAACAAAAAGAAGGTTGGACTATGACAGGCAGAGATGAAGTCAGGCCAAAAATTTATAGTTGCATTTCTATTTGATTAACTTATTCTGTCTAAGTTTAAGTAAGAAAAATGCAATAGCCCCAGTTAAAAAAAATATGCTATTGTAAAAACAGTTTCTGCTGTACCACTCCAAGATAATAAACGCTAACATTTGCATTTGGCTTAGGATTTGAGTGACAGGAGGCTTCTATCTGTTCCAAATGCACAAGCTAGTCTGTGCCACTCCTTTCATTTAGAAGATTAAAACACTAACAAATATAGGTTAATATAGATCAAATTCTGCACTGATAGAAGGAGGTTTCTCTGTTACAATTTTCTAGGTTTCTCTGTTATAATATTAATCCCTGAAATGTTAACTTAGCTTCACACCATCATGAACTGAGTTCAGTTTTTTCAACTTATCACTATCAGAATTTTTATATTCCACACTCACTTCCCTTATGGAGCTGATTCCTTATGTATGTTATGTTTTATGTTTTTATAATCAAGAACACTGAGGCAAATACCCTCAACTAAAGAACTGAACTAAGAATGAAATGCCTCCTGTGAAGAGGCTTCAGTCCTGAATTCTTGGATGGTACAAGTGTGATTTCCAGAGTGGCATCTGAATAGTCAGACAGGAAAGTTTCCTTAACAATAAGCTAAATGTTTGCATTTATCATTCAATATTTGTGGTCTTGGTT
The DNA here is from genome assembly GCF_965231275.1 of Zosterops lateralis. Classification (NCBI taxonomy): domain Eukaryota; kingdom Metazoa; phylum Chordata; class Aves; order Passeriformes; family Zosteropidae; genus Zosterops; species Zosterops lateralis. The sequence goes on along the minus strand of NC_139763.1, from coordinate 62,881,903 downwards.
TCAATCTGATGCTTTTGACAGTTTCAGTACCTTTTAATAGCTAAACACCTTTCCACTTTGGGGCAACTGGCAAAACATGGCCCACTTTGCATATTAGTGCTGTATCTCAGTGTATTATGACAATAAAACCCTAGAGAAAAACAAAACAAAAGCAGCAATAATGGAAGTCCACTAATGTACCTGACTGTGAAGAGCTTATTAACAGTTTCTATTAGGCAGAAATCACTATTTTTGCTTAGCTGATTGTTGCAGCTTTGTTTCTTTATGGATTCTTCTATTATGCTAGTTATGCACCTGCACCAATAAATGCAGACGGAAGCAGGATATTTTAATAATCAGTAATTTTCAAAAAATAATAAATTAAAAAATGCAGAAGAGAAAGCAGCAAAAATTAACTGCTGTTTGAGTACAACCTTTACAAACTCTTGAAAATAAAACAAGTAAATAAATCTACACTGAAAATAATTCTTGGAATTAATATAATGGGAAAAGTTGTTTTGTCAGAGTAGAAAAGAGTGAAACTTCACTCATTGACTTTTGACACTACATATTCCAGAGCAAAGTGAAGTGAGGAACTGAGTCTTATAAACATCCCCTGGAGAGTATTGCCTTTTGTCCTTAGCCACGTGGGGCATTCACCACATACTCATGTTTCTGAAAACACAAAATTAAGTAAATTATATATGGAACACCTACCATTGTCACTGTCTCCTTCAGATGGGATACTGTAGCTAAAGCTGTCCCATGTTTGTGCCTGTGTAAGTGTGTTGAAGGAGATAGGAGGAAAACTGAGGGATGGGTCTGCTGGAGGGGAGTGATAACCAGTCCAACCATGGTAGTAACAAGGACCGGAGTGGGGATAAAAGTGGGCAGCAGCATTTCATATATGGCATTAGGATTGTATGGTAATGGCAAAGATGCAATTCAAAGGTGATTCATACAAAATGCATAAATTTTGAGAAAAGAATGAAAGATGGTGCAGAATAAAAAGAATGAAAAGTTAAATGTTAGTACTTGCAAATCATACATTATATGTGCAGTTAAGGCTGTTAAGCTTAGCAAAATCATTGCAACGATAGCACTTCACACAACTTGTTACAACTAAGTTTTAAGAAAAAGTACCCATAGATTTTATATTGTAGCCTGATAAAAACCTTAACTATGAATCAAAAGGTAAATATACCTGCTGTGAAGTTTCAAGAAGGAAACTTTCACAGAATAAGAATTTTTATATATTTGTGTAACTACGTAATAAGAACACTTCTCACAAACACAAAGAAAATTTACACATCCATATGAAAATATTATTACAATTTCCCAGCTGATTTTGGAAGTAGCAAGTACATTATCACTTGGATTCTCATTTTGTTGAAGGATGTTCAGTAAGTACAAGTACCACAGATGTTTTACCTTCATTTTAATTCACTTAAAAATAAATGAAGTGCCTTTTTTTTTTTCTTATCAACTCCCCCAGGAATAAATTCAACTCTACAATGGGTCCACCATGCTATGTAAGTACTAGTCTTCCACAACTTTTACAGGCTTCCCAGGTCAAGAACAGGTATAGAATACCTCCAAAGGCTGATCCTGAGTTTGTTCAACAAGCTTTAGCAAACTTTCACCACAGGCAGTCTCCTAACAAACACAACATCATTAATTATTCCACTGGGATTCCTGAAGTACCCAAAATTGTACATTTCCACAGAAGCTGCAACAATCTGCAGACTATTTACCAGATGACTGTAAAAGCATGCCATGCCTACAGTTCATGACCACCCATGAACTCTTTATGGAGCTAAATTAGGGCAGCAATACAGTCTCTGTTCTCCCTATCCATTCTGCCTTCTCTCCATTAACTAATCCCAACACCACCTCTTACTGATCCTTGGATCCTTCTGCAGAATTTTTTATTCCTTCTCCACCACATCTACTCTCTGCTTCTGTCTCTTGTCTTGATTGTGGCAAGGATTTCTGCCCAAGCTTTCCTCAAACCTCCATTCTACAGTGTTTCAGAACTGGATACTGACATCTTTAAAATATCTCCTTCCTGAATCTCTTCAGCCTATCATCCATCCTTTCAAAGCTTCACACTGGTTTCCTATTTTCTGACAGAAATTTAAATATCTTTTCTGCCTTTTACAGTGATGTTGCTCCTTAATGAGCTCCTCCACAATGTTCCTTACCATTTCTGCAAAAATAAAAAATTAATTCACTTATTTCTTGGTTTTTCTACATGTATCTCCACATTTATCTACTGAATCCTACACACAAGTAACATTCATGTTCCTCAGACCAACCTGGAGATTATAAACTACATCTGCTCTAAATGCTACACCATAAACACCAAACAATTTAAGATTGCTGTGTAGATGTAAAAGCAACTAAAACCACTTAAAGAAGACCACTTAGAAGAAGTCTGAAGTAAAGTTTCAGTAAGCACAGAAAGTCCCTCTTTTTTACCACTCCAAACTAATATTCAGAAGGAACATAATCATGTAGGATTTCTCCTTTCCACAATTTTGTAATATGTATTAATATGATGACTCAGATAGTGTTGCATAAAACTTCACCTTAAACTTTTCTGGGTTCCACAGCTCTCTCTCTTTCAACCTTCCCAAGTCTGGGTCACTGCTTCTGGCTACTGGGACACCAGATCAGCTGAACTCAAGAGTCAGCACAATTTAAACTCTGAGCAGAGTCAACAGTAGGTAACAGAACACAGATTTACGGCAAAAGATAAAGAGTCTGACTCTGGTAGCACTGGGATTCTCAACTGCTTTCCAAAGTACACAGGGAATGCAGTCAGAGAAGAGAACAAATGGAAGGAATAAATATCCAGAGACAGAAAACCAATAATGAGCACTCAAATGAGAGAAAAATACTGTCAAGTTTCAATGATCATTGTATGTTCCAATTAACTTGAAATACAAGCATGTCTACCACAGATCCTAACACTGTGCTTCAAGCTCCCTACAAGTCACTCAAACTGAAGGCCCTACATGCACAAGTAATGTGCTACATGAACAGTGGTAAGGAACAACTTCTCACTTTGGAATTCAAAGTGCTTTGTGACTATGAGTTTTGTCAGTGCTTGCTTCAGCCTCTGACAGTAGAAATTTTTTTGTTTGTGTTGCTATCACTTTGTTCAGCAGAAATTAAGACACATAGTGACCTAGAAATTGCACAGCACAAAAGGAAAAACAACTCCTGCTTGCAAAATGTATTAGAAGCTGTTCAGACTTGAAGGTCTGGCATATTAAAGATTCCAAAAGACCTTGGCAACTCTCAATTTCAACATTTAGCACCACTTTGAACATTTTAATCAATTCATGGGTGAAGGAGGGAGAATTTAAATTTATTTGGTATTCTGTGTGATTCCTTTTTAGAGAGCTCATGCACCTCCCAAGAGGAAAACTACAGCTCTACGAAAAATGTTTCTTTTCAATGGTATTTAAGGTTTTCAAAATTAATGTGAATTTGAAAAGTCTATAATCTCTGAAAATACTTAAAATACAGAAGGAAATAATGTGAAAAATTAAAAAATCCTCTGTCTTTTTACATTCAAAGTAAACTTCTGACCCTCAGAAAAAATCTTTCAAGAAATGTAAACATTCATTACTTTTCAAAACATTTTCTTTAGGTACTTTGGGTTCTTTCTGTCAGCCATCAGGTATGAGTTTTCCCAATGTTTTGCCTAGCTTAAAAATGAAGGTATAAAAGGACCTTCAGTCCTGAACACATATCAGTATGTACTAAAACAGAAGTTTAAGCCACTGTGGTTTATCCACTGGAAGTACTGACATTTGTGTGTGCACTTCACAAAACTGGAATCTTTACCAGAAGTCTAGAACAGTTTACTTTCACCTTTCCAAGAGACATAAATCATTATGAAATTATGAGGGGGATGGAAAAATCAAAAAGAAGGCAACATTCATTTTAAATACATGAAAATAAACACAGTGAAAATAAGCTCTCAAATTTCAGAAAAAAATACGGTTGCATATATTTTCATTGAAAATTTGCCACAATTTTTTCCACAAAGCATGATGGACACATTTTAGTTCAAACACTTCAATGTTCTTTTAGTGCTGCGCTTGGATTTAAAAGATTTATAGGACGAACTAATTCAAATGGAAGCTCTAACACAGTTAAATAGTCTTAATGACTTTTAACTATTTAACTGTGTTAGAGCTTACATTTCCAGTAAGTTTTAACATTTCCCCTAAGGCCATTAAGAACTGAAACAAAAAAACAACTTAAAATACTCTACAAACTAGGCTGAAAAACTTTCCTGGGTCACAGAAATGCTGGACCTCTGCACTAGCTCAGGTCTATGACAATAAGGCAGCATATAATCAACAAGTACAAATTCCAGCCAGAATGGTTGGAATGGTAGAGTGGTTCAAATGCACAAAACTTGTACTAAGTTTTAAAGGAAATACAATGAAGAAACTACAGACCTGCCAAAAAAAACAGCTTTAAAAGGAAAAAACATTCAGGCTTCACAAACATGCCAGTATTTTCAGTCATGTACTACTTCTATCTGTAAATATTTCTTATGTATTAGCAAAACACCAGAAGATGAAGCAATATGCAGCTTTACTATGCCTTTGCAAGGTTTCATTTTGCTACATGGTGCTACATAGCTAATATGCTGTATTTTTATCTGAAACTGGATGTAAAATTTTACTATTGCAAAGTTCCCCTATCTTACCACAGTATAAATTTAAGAGAAAATAAATTCACATTATCAAGTTTAATGCAACCAACACGTGACCAAAAGACACTATTGGCATGCTCAAAGGTTTTAGAATGTATGAACTTCAATTAGTACAGGGCAGAAAATCAGCAGGTTCTAACCAACTGACTTTGGTATTCAATGAGGCTATACACAGCTGCAATATAATCAGGGGATGAACTGTAGGACTTGTGCACATCTGATCTTGAATCGTGGGACTTGGAGGTTTTGCTGCAAAGGACTGCAAGCATTGCAGTCCAGTCTTTCTAGAAATTCTCTCAAAAAAAGAGTCACAAGGCTATTTTGCCTGGACCTATTCTAGTCATTAAGTATAAGAAACTTTGGCACGGTATGCCAAGATTCAGAAGTGCCTCTTAAACTAACACTTGAACAAGTAGTCAGGCTTGTATATTCTTCCACAAAGCAGCTTCCAGTCCCCAGCAGCAGATTTTACTGCGGGCTCAGAACACAGCCCACATCCTGTGAAAGCAGCAACATGCCCTGGGCCCCTTTGCTTTCACACATCTTTCTCCTGACAGTGATATTGCAATATTGCAAAAGGACTATGCAATATTACTCAATGTTTCATTTTCAACAAATCCTGAAAGGGCCCATTTGCTCATCATTTAACTCATATTTTAAATTTGTGTGGAAATATTAAGATTTCTAAATCATCAGGAACAAGACAGACAGTGCTTAACATTCCAGCAACCAAAGAAACTAACTGTGTATCACAACTGCATGAGAAACTTAAAGTATCTTCCTTCATAAAAACAGCTAACACTTAAAAAAAACCCCAAAACAACAAAAACCAACTAAATCTATGGGTACAATTTCATAAACATTTTCACAACGTTTCATCAGCAGTTTCACAAACTGCTGCCATTATTACCAAGTATTTTGCTGTAAGGCTATTGTTATTGTTATAGTATTTTGTAGGGGTTTACCATCATTTGATTAAAAGCATTTGTGGTGAATGAGAGAAACCAGAACTATGCATACTAGGTCTTAGTATGCTGAAACATACTGAAAACCTACAGCTACCCATTAGAGGTGACATGGCATGATTCAATATTGACTACTTCTGCACAGAGAAGACAAAAAACTGAATTAAATTGTGTAGCTAATCCAGTTTTTAAAGGAAGCTGTTATCCAGGCCCTCAAATACATCTCTAAATTTGGGAGCCTTTTTGTCATTACTTGCTTTTAGGTTTAGTTAGCTTGTTTTTAAATAAGCTGCTGCTTCTTAAAAGACTGGTGGTTATGCAGATACAGTGCACTGCAAATTCATTGAACTCAGCTGCTGGCTGAAGTAAAGCTGTAATCTTTCCATAATGCTTGATATTTACTCAAGTGTAACTACTGAGAGACTCAATGAAGTGAAAATTTTTCAGAGCAACGCGTTTTCCAAAATAGCCTAATTATTCACATATTATTCAACAAAATCTAAACTGTATCCACATAACAATCAAGCAAAAAATCTGACTAATTAGTATGTTAGCACAGATGATAAATATGTATATGCATATAAAATATGTGTAGTTTTATCCAAACACATATTTTTTTAATATACATATAACTTTATACAACACCCACTAGTAATGGACGAAAATTGATCCATATATAATGTGCCAAATAAATACTTCTTACAAATTCAATATTGATTCAAAACTAGAGAACCTTAAAATATTCTAAGCTTCTTCTAACTGTTGTACAGAAAATGTGAGATTTCTTACTTCTTAAGGGGGAAAAATAGAGCTATCTAATAATAACAGAGATGTCAAAACCCCCAAACCAGTACACACAAACTGGTTTCCCACATTACCTGATCGTGGCTTCAGGCCAAAAGGGATTGTGGCATTTGTAGTAGGAGACAAACTTGTTGGACTTTTATCCTTACTCTGTGTAATTCAAGAACATATCTCAAAGTTAGAATAAAACCTAGAATATATCTCAGAATATCTGACCAGGCAAAATGCAAAAGTTAACAAGAACATAACATGCTATAACTATTACACCATAATCTGATCACGATATGGTCACAAACCCATGGTAACCTCCCTTTTTTATTGCACTCTATTTCTCTGCTAGAAAAGATGAGTTTCAGACAAAAGACAGCAAGATATTCTCCCTAATTATAAATATGCTCAATTATTTCTCAGTTTTCTCCCATGTCATCACTTGGTTCCATCAAAGATACATTTTTTGTGGCAGAGTACATTTAAAAAAACAAAGCAAAGGCATTCTTTTTCCTTAGACAGATTTGTTTCTTACACAGAATTAATTACGATTCTGCATGGTATTTTCCATGCAATACTGAATTTCTGCATTAAAAACAGAAAAGAGGAAATTAATCTTATGCCTCAGAGCAGGATCGCCCCTGACCCTGAACTAGGCTAAGATTTGCAGCAGGAAGAATGGAGCAGCAACACACAGGAGAGGGGGAGGTATAATCATCATACCACTAATGGCAACACAGAAAGAGTCCTATGACCGAACTCCGTAACAGGAATCCCATTTAAATAGTGATTCCACTGAGAGCTGGGAACTACAGAAGTCTCATCACCAAGACTGGTGGACAGTGGCTGTGTGCACATGAATTTTGCAAGATGCTTATGCCCAATGTAATATAGAGAGAGAAGCCCTATTTTTTTTCAAAAAAACATTATGAAGGTAAATAATCCCCATAAGGAGCTCCATACAGTTTTTACTTTTTTAATGTTCCAATGAGATTTGCACTAGAAAGCTACAAGATCAATAAAATCAGATTCCTCTCTAAAAATTAATCAAGGACATGACACAACTGTGCAAAAAGAAATTGCACTGAAATCAATAGAAAATCTTGTTGAACAAGGAAGAACTTAAAAAAAAAAAATTTAAAAAGTGTGTCTGAATGGAGAAAATGTAAAAGTTTAAATGTTTTATACTAAACTCTGAAACAAGCTGATAAGAAAGTGTATTTTTATGCCCTAGTAAATCTCTGAAATGACAAGATTAAACCACACACCAAGCAAACCACATATTCATTTCTGATGAAAACCTCAGTCATATGTTCTGTGGAATTCAGTTATGCTTCATTTAGTCTATGAAACATTGATATAAAACATATAAGGGACAAACAAATGACATCTTACCTCATTGTGAGAGCTTTGTCCACTTCTGTTCCAAACAATTAGATCATTCTGCACATTTGGAAAGTAAACAAAAAAAAAAGAAAAGACAAAAAAATATTTCAGAACATAAATTAGTGATACACTCCAATGGGACATTTTAGTAATTATACACATTAATACTTTTTTTCACTGAAACAATTAATTTGCATGAATCATAAATACTTCTATTTCTAGTGAAGAACATTTTTTAAAAAGCATGTGGAAACTATCCACACTGATTTGTCATTAAGTTTTTTCCTTCAATACAAAGGGATTGTAACTGCATTTTTAAGATTTTACTGTTTGCTAAAATGCAGCATATTTTTAAATTAAACTATCACAAAGGTTTTCTTTGGAAATATAGATTTTCAATACAGATTTGAAGAGAGACGTATTCTGTAAACAATTAAATTCATAACTGCAGCATAACAGACCTTTTGTTACCACTTCCGGTACAGTTACATTGGAAACATACACCACATTGATAAATATGAAATAAAATCATTAATTCAGCAGCAATCACAACTCAACAGAAAGACAACTGGCGTAAGTAAAAGTAAATTATAATTCAATCCTAAACAATTTCCCTAGGGCAATTTCTTTTTTTTAATTGACAAAAAATGAAAACAAAGGAGAACACTTGGAACACTAGGTCCCAACAGCCACAGAGCTTTCCAAAAGTTAGCAAGATGGGAAGGAAGATTACACACCCATTTTGCTTCATGACCTTCCTTGGCCCCTTTTCAAGATTAAAAAAAAATTCTTCAGCCTTAGACATCTTTCATACTATTAGCTTAACCACCGCATTACCTAGAATAAACAGAGAGAAATCTTGCTCATCTGATTCCAGTTCTACCTGGGGACTTGTGTGCTTGAACACTTCTCTATTTTTCTAGTCAGAATTCTGAATTTGTACTGAATTGAATTCATTTAGCAACACAAGTGCTTACTTAAGTACTACACAGAACACAGCATGACTAAAACCTTGCTCTTGCAGGACATGTTTCCATTTCACAGTGTGCGTCGAGGATTTTCACCTGCATAGGACAGTCCAGATCAGACCCCTGCAAGAATTTAGGAAGATTTTGCTTCTTTTGGAGAGGTGAACTAGTGGTATATCTTTGCTAAACACTTCATGAAAGTACAGGGACCAGTTTGACACTGAATTAGCCTTATCTGTTTATCTCAACAATGAAGAGTTGCTGCAAATAAAGTGTGGTAAATCCAATGTACAATAATATAACAAAGGAAATTAACCAACTCCATTTTTTTATGTTTTAAAGAAAAAGCAAAGAAAAAATTAGGATTAACAAAGTCACAAGCTTATCACAGGAGTATTTCATATTGTGATGACGATTATACATAAAAATATTTGAAAAGCATTAAGATAAAACAAAAAAAATATTTCTGGATAGAACAGACAATATAAAGGTACTGCAAATATAGACAGCATCTTTTGTCATTTTGTTCTCACAATTTGCTTGCAAATTGCAGTCACAAAATCCTTGTACAGCTAGTTCTGAGTATAACATATGCCCCAAATATTTTTATTTTTTTTTTTGTAGTTCTGCATTTCTGGATCATTGAAGTGTACAAATCTTAAAATATTTTTGAAACTTTAAAAACTATCATCTCAACCTATATACAGTCTGCTTGCAATATTAAATACAATAAAAAAACCTGCTGTTAAAATTAAAAAACTTATGTAACTACAAGAATATTTGGAGTATAGGGAGAAAAGGAGTCAGGTACTTTATTTTCTTCAAGATCTAACTTTGAGATTACATTTTTTCCAGGGGAATGCAACCCCTGCAACTACTATAATTTTATTGGATATATTTATTATATAAGTTCTTTCCAAAGGGATAGGTGTTAATCAACTTTCCATTTACAGTCAAACCTTGAGATTCATCTAAGGCAAAAAAAAGCCCAATCCCCACACTGGGCCTAAAGCCATTATCTCCACACACCAACTGACAAAATGCAATGATCCATTCCAAATGTTTCCACATTTATTGCATCTAGACACCTCCATACCTGGCTCAATGACCATTTTTCACCCTGTTCACAAGTTATCGCTTCAGGCTTTGCTTTCTCCATAATCAACTCCCTCCTCCTCTGGAATTCCAGTTCCTCTTCAGCATTTTCTCTCTGTAAGACAAATAACTCTTCTGTCTATACTACTGGAATAGAATTTATTTTGTTTTTGCATAATATTATCTTGAAGTATTTTTTACAAACACTGTGATGAAAAGCAGACAGATAAGTAACTAGATACTATATAAGTGCATTTCCAGCACAAACAGGTGGATAATGTAAATCTAAACCAACTACTTCATAAAAAACATCAATTCACCAGACAGGATACAAAACAAATAATAGGCAACATATATCACACTGTAAAACTCAAAACCCATACTTTAGCTGTACTCTCTGTAACAATAGTGACAGTATTCTGGAAAAACACTGATTTTTATTTTACGAAATAGTTTGGGTTTATCCTTCATGAATAAACTGTTTTTCCACACCACAAGATGGAGATAGGGGGGTCAAATGGTAGATGATGATGCATAGCCCAAGTGGCATACAGGGACAGGGTGGGGAAACTAAAATGAAAAAGTAACAGATAAACACAGAAAAATTATATATATATAGACACCCACAAACAAAAACAAACAAGCAAATCAACCCCACAACAATTCCATAAATATGTTACAGAAGAATTTGTTTTGCCCTTCAGCCTACTTACTTTTTACCTTCCCTACTTGGCATAATTGATGAAATTGTGGACTCATTTTCTGTCTTTCCCCCCCCAGAATATTTTGTAATTATACACTCATTGACGTACCTGACCAAGAGAAGACATGTCCATCTGTATTTGACCACTATACATAAAGACAAAGGCAAATATGTAATTCATTGTGTAGCAACTTGAACATGATGCATCTAACAAATTATTTTTTTTCTAAAGAAGGTATATAAACACACTTTACTGTAGACTCCTGAAATTCTAAAATTGTTGCTGGTTCTGTGGGATACAGATTCACAGCATTGCTCTCTGAAATATCCATGCTTAATCTGCAAGGTTTGAAATAAAAACATTGCATTGGGCTATAGCTTTGGTCATCACTCTGTTCAATATTTAATTGCAAACAAATACATATATTTAATACTTTTATAGTTATAATTTTAACCTCTTCAATGTCATCTCTTAGGAGCTTTTGGAAATGCCACCTTCAGTTCAGACTGAAGCATCATTCATAGTCTCATCTGAAAAGTACCACCCTGAGCAATGGCTTATATCAAAACAAAAGGACCTATTTACTATCAACAACCATGTTGTTATCTAGAAGCCTGCAGATTTCTGCATCTAACCTCTAGAATCCAGTGTTCAAATGGAAGCCACAGCCCTGCCTAAATATTTCCACTTAATTTACAGTGGCTGAAAATAATGCAGTGAAACAGAAAATGAAAGAAAGCTGGAAATATAGGAAAGCAAATATAGAAATACAATGCAAATGCAGAAAATATTAAGAAAGGCAGCATTTTCTTTCTGGGAAGAGAGATTTCAGATTCAATCTAAGTGCAATAGGGTTTGAAGATTTTAAATTCTGCAGAACACTAAACCAACAATAACTGGACAAGCATTTTACAAGTTTAATAATCACACCCACTAGCAAAAACAGCTTGAAAGAATCCCAGTCACTGCACATTAGTTGTACCAGCATCACCAACTGCTTCAGCCCCTACAGTATTTCTTCCTAAAGGGCCTTCGGTTTGAGATAAGGATGATCCTGGATAGAGCTAGCTATTTCAGTTAGGTTACCTTGACTAGGCCAGAGTTATATGGATGCACAAAGGAAACTGGAAAAAGTTACAATGTTTGACATATTCTAGGTTTAAGCTAAAAGCAAATGCCAATTTTGCGCATCTTAAACTAAGGAGCAACAGAAGCATTTGAATTCCCTTCTGGATCTGAATAAATACAAAACCTCTTGAGTATGAAAAAAAAAACTTGCACTGCTTTATATGAAGCAATCATATAACAAAATGCCACAAAACCCAGTAATTATTAAAATAAATTTTAAAAAATTATGAGGAACCTGTGGCCCAGAGGACAAAGTCTAAAGCATCATTTGACAAGTACTGGGCACTCAGATGTATCTTTGCTGCTTAGGTCTGGGTGCTGATAGACAGGAGGCGTATATTGAAAAGCCTGTATGACACTCATTAAATACAAATGCTCATGTTTTAAGGTTAAAAAGAAAGTACTGCCACAAACTCCCTCAACATGCTGCAAAAACAACAGTAGAGAAATATAGACATACATGATATGATTAGCCACTTTTAAAAGTAATTTTTGAAATTTACTGTATTGTTACTAATGAAAGTATATTTGTGTGTAAACAAAAACCAGATTTTCTGTATTTTATTGACCTTCTTAATTTAATAGAAGTACCTAAGCATGTAGAAAGTATTAGGGCAATATCTGGAAACAAAAAAAAACAAAATGACAAAATTTATCAGGCTAACAACTAGAATATTTTTGCTGGTATTGTTTCCAAAACAAACATTTTCCTCTGAACTACAACACTCTTCTGACAAAGTCATAAGCCTCATATGAGATGCAGAAGTAATGGTACTGGGAAGCTAAAGGAACTAAAGAAATTTCCTAATTGTCTATTTCCTAATTTTACAACACTTTATTAAGCAAAAATATTTTTGATTCAAGTATTTAGTGTATGATTCAAGAATTCAAGTATTTTTCGCATGATGTAAAATAAAGCCAGTTGTCTCTCTAGAAATATTAACAGGAATCAATTTCTGTCCTAAAAGTACAAAAGTCTTCTAGATGAAAAAGCAGTTCAAAAAAGGCATTTAAAGTAAAGAACAGTGTAGTCACAAAAGCAAGTAGCTATCAAGGGAGGAAAGAGAATCAAGCATACTTAAGGCTGAAGTGACAAGGAGGTTTCTAATCTTCAGAGAAATGAAGCTGTAAACCACCTACCTCATAGAATTAAGAATTAAAATGAGTTTTGAAATGAACTTAATTTCTAAAGGTGATGACACTAAGAAAAGCAATAGCAAGCATCTGGACAGACAGAACTACAAGCACCACTATTTTAATATTTTTTCAGTAAGGCAAGGACTTATTTTCTTCTAAATACTTATTCTTTTGTTTAGCCACAGTTCCAGAGCCATTCTATGTGATTCTGGCCACTTAAAATGGGCATCTGAATTATAAAAACTTGCCTTCTGTAGTAGGGGAAATCTAAATAACTTTTTTGCCTCTTCTTCTTTCTCCTTTGGATTTCAGAAAACTAAAGAAACTTCACCATTAATTCAGGCACCTCCTTTATGTGCTTCATTGAATTGGCATGAAGATGGGCAAGAAGCCCTTCTCAATCCAACAACATATACCAAGCATGAGTAAGAGGAAGATTTATAGTCCCTAAAAGAAATGTGACAATCCTAGACAAAACTTCAGATAATCACATTAGTGCACATGAGATAAATGGTTAAGGGGTGTCCCTACCTCTGATTTTAGGTTTCTTTTTTACGTTCTTAATTTACTGGGAATTTTGTCTAGATACTAGAGAGTGAATGTGAGTTTCCTTCTAAACTACCTTGCACACACTGGTATGCTAACAAAGCACTTGGTAACTCCAGAGAGCTTCCAGAATTCTAAGCTAATTCACAAAAAAACTTAAAAATAGATTGCATTCTATTATTATTATATCATTATATCAGCTATTGTAAGCATACCTGATGGAATCGTGTAATAAATCTACTGCTTCTCCTAGTTGTTCTAGTACTATATCAATAGTCTGTTCATCTGGTAAATTTATTCTATAACAGAAAACAAAAACATTCAAAAAAAAAGTACAACAGCAATTATCAAGAATAGTCTGAATTTCAATGTGCAAGCTTCACCTTCCTACTGGCATGCAAACATTCTAGGGGGAAAAACAGCTTCTCTGCACACTGGAATGTGCTGAATTTATGGAAAGAGCTTTTTCTGAAAAAACCTCTCCAACACTTTGTCCTTAGCAAAGCCCCCCAAGCCTAATACATACATACATAAATGTGATGAAGTTAAACTTCTAGCATTCAATTAAACAGAACGACTTCTAAATTTGAAAATTTATTTACCAATATGTGACTCTGAAAGGCACTCATCCCATGCATTGTTTCAGCACAAACAGCAAATACAGTGAAGTTTTATAAGGGCCAGCTTGCTTTCTTTTGCTTTTCAACATTTATAATTCTTTTTATGGAGCAGAAATATAACCTCCCATTAGTTCTGCCAGTAAGGCTCTGTCAAAAAGCACTTATTCTTTCCTCCCTTCAGGTCTGGGTTTTTTTTCAAATATCATATAGGACTACACTGTTCTGATGAATGACAACTCCGCAGTACAGTCATGCTGAATTCCCTTTCCTTATGCACTTATCTCAGCAACTGATGTTCATTTGTTCTACTCTGGAATTAATATCCATAAACTAATGATTGCTTCAAGGTTAAAATTATGACAAGCAAGAAGAAAAAAAGATATGTTTTCTAATTAAATTGATTTTTTAAATGTATATTAAATTTAGATCTTACAAGTTTTGATGATATTTTTTCAGCAATGCCTTTTATAAACAAAATATCAAAGCACCTAATTAAAAAAGATTGCATCCTACATAGACAAAAAATCATTGGGGCATACAAATTAATTACATCTAATATAACATCCACTCTATTCAGAAATAAAATATAAAACACTGAGCACCCACAAAGTGCAAGGTTTATGCTATTGTCATGCCTCCAAATATACAAAATTATTAAACAGTAAAGTCATACCAGTCCTGGTCAAACTAATTAAATGACATAGGTAATTATTAATAGATTCATTAAATATACTCACATTTCGTCTGCTTGCCATTGCGTGTCCTCTTCTATTCTCAATAATTCATCACACTCCGCTGCTCTGCTCTGTAAGTAGACAAACGTGGTAATGAGAACTGAACTTTGCAATTAAGTAGGCAGATAAATTTTGCTTTCCGACTCAGCACTGACCTAATTTATGTAACATTTTAGGTTGGCTGGTTGAAGCAATCCAACGCTTCTGCTCCATTCCTCACTCTACCCTCTTTTAAGATACTGATTACAAGATCTTCTATTCAGAATATTTTATTGAGGTCAACAGCCCTTACCCTCCTTTAACTGTAAAAAGAAAGTCAAGCAGCATAAGAATTCTTTGTTCTATGTCCCAGATTCCATTTGTGACTTTCTGGCATATAGAAACAATGCTTCAATTAACCACGCTCCCAACTCTCCTCCTACTTGCTCTTCTACTGCAGCCAGATTTGTTTACAAAGCAAGGAAATTCCAAACATGCAAACAGTGGCAATTATGTACTTCATGCATAATTATTAACAGGATTCATATTTGACAATTTTGACAGTCATGAATCATTTGTTTTTTAAAAGGAACAAATTGGAACAAAAGTTGCATCCAGGAATTCATATCAGTCAGGGAGTTATTTTGGGTTCAGTGTAGTCATAAACCGGATCCCCCACACCTATAAGTATGAAGTGCTATTTATTTGAAAACTTGAATCTCTTTTATGTTTCCACTTGGTGCTTTGCAACTCTTTCAACCCACACAGGCAGGAGCACTGAAGTAGTTCAGCTGCCAGTAAAGACAGAAGCTTTCTGAATGAATGTGTATTTGTACTTGTAGAGAAGGAACAGCAGAAAACAGAGGCTTATCATGTATTTGGTACATCAGCTGCATCATCCTACACCAATAAATTCTACCCAATTCTGCTGTATATGACACCGAAGAGTGTACCAGCTTCTCTAACACTCTCCAATGATGGCTCATTTCTCAGAGACAATCCCTAGAAGAATAAATAAAGCCATTCCTTTTCATCTTTCTTCACCTTACAGGAATAAAGACCATGATGTTTTCCTATAACAAAGGTACATATTATAAGACAACAAAAAAGCAGCACTTATTCTAGAAGGTGATTTAATATAATTTGTCTTTAAAGATTCCTCAACTGCTACTATAATGTTTAAAAAATTAAGAAAATGCATTTTACTACCATAGCATTACTTCAAAACTTTAGCCATCACAGCTAACACAAAGTCATCTCACATTTTAGCAATGTAACAAACACAACAAATCACTCAATTCAAAGTATAAAGCAAATAGCACAGAACAAACCTGTCATTTTTCTTCAAGCCTTAAACTAGTTAATGGATAACTCTCACATATCCTAAATAGAGTTCTGGGTAAATTGTACTAGATCAATTGCAATAATTTAAAACCTACCTGCTTATTTTTTCTTTCTGTATATTTTTAAAACAATTAATATCAGCTGCAATCTCTTATTCCTTAAAATATCTGCTGTTTATCATTCCTATTTATTCTGCACTTATAAAAGTAGTGAAAATATTTTCCCCCACTTAACATTGTCACAAACTTGCCTTAATGTAGCTCATAAATTCAGTAGTAAGAGTATCCGATTCATCAAACTGGTTTCCTGTTTCTCCTGACTGATCATTGACAAACACGTGTGAAGGTCCTTGATGGAATTCCACTAGGAACAGCAATGAAAAGAAAAAAGATAGAAGAATGATTTCAAAAACAAAGTTTAAATTCACATTAAACCTTTCTAACAGGTTAAGATTTTTTCATTGTAAACAGGGACGCCAATTCATTTCTAAGTTGTTATAAATGCATTCCCTGGACATACACAGCTGGGTATCAGAAGCACCAGAGCAGGCATTGATGGAGCCTGTTTTGAACTACACCAAGTCTGTCTTGCCAGTACCAATACAAGAGCACAGCTGGACAACTGTGCAGTGTTTTAAGACATTCAGATGTCTTAGGCAGTGACTTGCAATCGAATGCAATTTCAGAGTTACCATGCTGTAACAAACCATCAAACACCAAGCAAAATTATTCAGAACCTGTCCCAATCCCTTGCCTACATATATTATTTCCAAGGATATGATCCTATGATTTACCTTCTCCAGTTTTCTAATAAATACTGTAGGATATAATCCTGTTATCTCTCTTCATATTCTACCAAATTCTCATGAGTATCTCAACAAAAGTTCAATAAAGTGAGTAACACTGAGGGTATGCCATCTCCTATTTATGTGGTTTACATATGCAACTTGCTGACCTCATCCTGCCATTTATTATTAGTATGTGCAGAACTTGTTTATCACTTTCAGAAGTGATTCAGCAATTCAGAAAAATATTAAGTTACTTTAAAAAAAAAGGATAAAATTAGACCTCTTACAAAATACAAAGAGATTTATTCATTTCCAGAAGTGATGCTGACCAAAAAAGCTTCATATACATACTAACTCCAGCTATAGAAATAGGCTCTGTCGTTGCACTTTGCTAAATTATTGAACATTGATATAAGTTGTTGGATAGCATTGCTCAAACCAACTTTAACTTTTCTTCCCCCAGTCAGAATCAGATCTCATTAACTCTTGAGACAAGGTACAGCAAGTTTTTTGGAATTTCTACGGAAAATTACTAGACAGACTCAATTCAGTATGGTAAAGATTTTCTAAGCAGCATACTTATATCATTTTTACACAACCACATATGCATGCCCAAAGCCTTCTGGGTAAGTAGGCAGGCATGGAATCAACAAGAGAATTTCCCTATATTTAACATCCATGTTTTTTACATTCCAACCTTTTCTTGAGTTAGCATGGTGACCTGAATCATCCTTTATAATATGATCTTCTTCCACAATGTCTGACATTGGAACATTAAAGCTGATAGTATCTTCATCAGATGGCTAGGAAAAAATAAAAGAAACACTAGTCCCAGCTCAAACCAAGAATGATAAAAATGCACATGTTAACAAGAGTGCTCACTAAAGAGCTGCAAATTAACATGGGAGAGGATACCAGAACATCTAACACGACCACATCCTGCTGTAAGAAGTTGTAGTCACGCTGAATACATCCTCACAGGAGATTTGCCAAGTAGAACAATTCACATGTCGTCTTTTCCTGTCTTACTCACTACACTAGTCCTCTCCTTGCACTGACACCATTGCACTGTGCTGCTGCTTTCTGTGCTTCTCTGGGGCAGATGAAAACAGGACCTCCTTGTAGCCACCAAAGTCTGTAGAAACACTGAGCCTCATATCGCAGAGTACCACACACTTCAAGGAAAATATTTTGGAGTATTGGTATTGAAAAAAGGAACAGACTATTCAATTTGGAAACAAGAAAATATTCCTTTAACAGGCTATGTCTTACTTTCAGAACCTACACAATTCTGCAATTAATTTTCCAGGTGTTTCCTGCCACTATACTACTAAACAAAAACTATCCAAAGCCGCCTTGGATAATACAAAAGTATTGCTCCTTCACAGGTGAAAGAAATACTGTATCCAACTTCCTTCTTCCACAGTTTTAATTTTTATTCAGACAGCAAAAGAAGACAATAGACATATAAGAATCAAAAATACCTAACATTATTCTAAGACAGAATTGAGACGATGCACTTAGAAAGATTCTTCATGTGTATTCCTGCTGGTACTAATGCATCACTCATATTGGTACTAAAGCACAGAGACCATTCTAATCTCATTCTAATGAATTTTAACAGAAGGAAAAATAAGGCCAAATGAAGAGGTAAAATTAATCAAAATGCTGTATTTTTTCACAAAAGATGAGGTAGATGGCACACTGCCTTAAGGCAGAATTTGCCCTCAAGTTGCAATGATCAATTTTACAGAACACTACAAGATATCTTTCATTTGAAATGCCCAAATGGCTATAGCTGGGAAAACTGATGCTGTAAGGACCCTACCAAGTCCGAAAGAGAAACATGAACAGCTCATTTCATCAAGTACTCCCTCCTCTGTATTCACCCAAAGTCAATTACCAAGCTTCTTGAAACCCACATTAGTGTTCAAAGAAGTGATTCATTTCTGTCATTAGGTTACACATGAAAAATGACATTGTAGTATTTTCTGTAAAAGAACAGAAAACTCAATAGCCACTACTCTCCAGACTAAACAGTAGTTTATATTCGTTAAAAAAAACCCCTCAGAAACATGATTTAATTATTGTTTTGTGACTGATCATTTAACGTTTATCCAATATTTGGTATATAACTTTCTGACTGTAATTAACAACACATATGAACCTGTACTTGTTGTATTTCTTGCACAATTTCCATGCATTGCACAGGTATTAAAGGTCACATCAGAAGGAAAGTGAGTGGTGAACTTACTACCAAATGCATTTGGGATTACTGATCTCAGCATTTATTTCTCCTTAAAAGTAGAGCAGCAGTCAGGTGGGAATAGAATGAGTAAATAGTTTTCATATAAAAAAAAAGCTTTGTGCTATTAAATATGTATTGGCTCCCTGTTGGCAGTCTTCAAAATATTTTTTGCAGCATTTCAATTGCTATATTTTGATTATAGGTAACATGATCTATTTTCCAACTGTGATATTTATAGCTAAAGAGGAAATTCTGGCATAACAGTTTCATTAACAAGCCAACTGAGCTTCAGGAAGTGTAGGACTGACAAAACAGTTTTTAAGTGTCTCTGAACAGACTGAATGTTCTTATAGCAAGAGGTAAATCATTAGAGATTTGGCTAGAAATCGTAACAATTCTGGTTCACTTCCATCTATCAAGAAATTTCCCCAAACACTTGGAAATTCATGTGGGTTTTTTAAAGTACTATTGTGTTTAAAAGACCAGTGAGTAAGTGGATTCATGTTCAATTTGCTTTTGAGTAACTATAAATTCAGTACCTAAGCTTGATTCTTCATAGATTTGTTTCAAAAGAAACAAAAACCCTTTTCCTGCAAGGAGGAGAAAAACATTAAAGAATCAGAGTAAAATTATTTTAAGTAGCAAGAAGGTCATCCTTTTATTGTGAGACATTTCCCATTAGGTCAGACCACAAATTCCATTTTTGTATGTTTCAGAAAGATCATCATCACTGATTTATACTGCTAATTATTTACTTATTTATCATTATCTATTCAGTTCAAGTCCACATAGATTTAGTGCCCTGTTCAGCTAAGCAGTGCCTCAGAAAAAAACCTCTGTGAATCAGTTCTAATTGCTTAGGACAATAATAGTCCCACAAAGCTCTCCTTTCTCTTTGCTCAGTCAGACAGCAAAGTTCAGGAAAAGATCTGAAGGTTTATTTTCCGCATTTCCTAGCTGTCAGAACATTAAAACACATTAAAATCTGCAAAGTTTCTAAAGTTTCTTCATGATAGCAATCTGCCATAACCACATCACAGAACATATTGGGACTGTGCCCTGTAAATTCTCAACAGGAAAGACTAATCAGGCAAAGATGTGAGAAGTCATCAGCTTGTAACCTTTTAGTATGTTTACTTTGTTGAAGACAGCAGACATGAATTCTGGTTTGTTTCTCATTCTCTAGATTATGTAAACTGACAGAAAACTGTAGAGAATTTTCACTATTGGCAAGTCTGTAACCATTTGGAAGCAAATGTCTCACTGGCCACTCCAAGCAGTGTACAGACAAAAAAAATTTAAAAAAATAAAACCGCAGTCTCCTTTTATCTTTGTTTTAGCCATTTCTTAGTGTAAAATTTACGTCAAGGATATGGTTGCAGATTTTTTAAATCTAAAAACCTTTTCACATTATTACCCAACTTAAAACACAGTCAAAATATGAGTATTGGGAGAGGAGTTTGACACAAAAGGCAAGTAACTTACCTCTGTTGCTGACAAACGTTTATCACCATTATCACTACCAACACCTGAATCTGAGTCCTTTTTACTTGGGTAGATGTCATCAATGCTAGATGTGAAAAAAAAAAAAAAAAAATAAAAACCAGTAAAAAGCTATCATAGGATTTACATTCAATTTCTGTTCTGGTCTCACTTAACTCAGAGCAAATTTCAAACTATTCTTAGTGGTAAAAGTGAAATAGCCTAGTACAATAAAACAGTAAACATTTACAATCTAGTGATGGTAAAATCGATCAGATTGCATGACTAGTTAGCCTAAGGATTAACAAAACAACAGAAATCATCTGCTATCAGCTTGCTTTTTTCTATACTGTGGGAAAAACTGCTTAGTTACTAGGTAAGCAGCACAGGACTAAAGCAATTTAGCCATGGGAGAGGAAACCAAAATAGTAAAACTCAAAGTGAAGTCAAGTGATTTAATTGTAACCATTGATCCATTAAAACAGAACTCGTATCTCCCTCAGGCTTGAAGTAATTATTAACACAGAAACCTCCTTTTGGTGCCTTAAAATAGACTTTGGAATTTAGGTTTTTGAGAAAATTACTGTTATAATGACAACTGCTCTCTATTCTGGTTTCATTACCCAATATGACCTCTACTCATTTTAAAGTGCACTATTAGATGCAATACTCTCATCACCTTTTTTTTAAAAATATACCTTATTATCCCTTTATTTGCTATCTTGAAAGCTGTGATACTGAAATCAGATTGACACAGCAATTTAAGAAAGGAGCTTTATCAGTTTTCATATGAAAAAGGTATCTGATTCATTAATCCTAATCTTAAACTACCTTTTATCAGTAAACACTGATGATTGTTTTGCAGAAACTCCTTTGGAAATCCACTCTGTACCACCCCCTTACCCTAATCTGCATTCTTCAATATGACCAAAATACCAGACAGGACATGACATACCTGTCAATTTCCTTGTATACTAAAAGAACAAAACAGAGAACCAGTAGGTGTTTCCCAATTGGAATACCTACTCTTCATCCTGGATTCTTCTCACCTTTGACATTTATCTGATAGAAATTCACAAAGGGATCTCCAAATGTACATGGAGGAAGACAATTTGATTCCAGCCTTATTGAGATGACTGAAAGGGGGATTCCGTAACAGTTCTTGGCTTTTTCCTCACAAGGTTTTAGCAGTAACACCTGTACTATTATTCATATCAACACTTTGTTTCATTGAGTACTTCCCTTCAAAAATATCATACTTTCTCTGATTAGTAATATTACATTGCCATTGGTAGCAAAGAAAGACTGGGCTAAAAGCTGATTTCCAACCAGCTATGGAGATTCTCATAGAAAGGAGCTGCTTTGTATCTGGTTCCTGACCTTAAACCATGGTACAAGATGCCATTTCCTACAAGTCTGATGCAAGAAACAAGAGATTTTGCCCCATTTTGCTAACAAATCAGCACAATTCATTTTAAAAGCATCTCAATTTTCATGTAGTTCTCTTTGTTTGACAGGTGACTTTGGATGAATTAAAAAAGATTAAGCTGCCATAAATGTGTAAACATATAAATCACATAAAATTATAAAACATAAATCATGAAACAACACATGAAATTAAAATTTGGATAGATAGATTGAGCCAACACCTAATGTAACTACCATCTGATTATTTTCAATATATTCAAGGAGTCCACTAGAAAGAGGTTAGATTTAAACTAAGGCTCACTTTTACACTCTTAACTAATGTGCTGCTATTTTCAATCATAGTTGATTCTTAATTTTCTAAATTCTTACAGGGATTTCATTACAATAAAAGCAAATGAAATCTCTGTGCAAAAAAAAAAGTACACTCTGAACAGCATCTAAAGAAAGAAAACTGTGGAACCTAAAGATAAATACTATTTTATTGTTTTAAGTGTTACATGAAAAAACCAAGTGAGACTTTCATACATACCTCTCTTCCACAGGTTGTGGCAAATGCTGTGGCTCTATGGCATTAAGATACAGTGAGTCTGCTGTTTTAATCTGACAGGCTTGTACAGTCAGATATTTGAATATATGCACCTTACCCTTTGTACAAATCTGTGGGACAAGGAAAAATTAGGTTTAAACTAAAATAAAAAAAGTCATTTACTCCACTGTTGCTTAGTGTAAACCTCTCTGAAATTCAATATTACAAATTGCACTTAAAGGAAAATAGATTTTATCCTTTTTTAAAATTAATTAATAAGTATTTCAATTATATACTCAATTATTTGTGTGTACCAGCATAAATATCCTCAGAGACTAAGGCAGAAAACAAGAAAATCATGTATTCTACTTTTTAAAAGTCCAAATGAGCTTCTAACTCAATACATTAAAATATATGGTATGGCCTATTACTAACTATAAATTGAGTAATTAATTATTTTTCAAAATTAGTGTATAATGAGATTTAATTAATTAGTGTGCTCTTTATATTCTTGGTCACATTGTTTTTAGTAGTGTCCAAGCATACTTATGATGCAATTCAGCTTCATTTTCTTCTTTAAGTGTACACACCTCTTGCTTTGTATTTTTTTAGTTTAAAGGCAGCATCATGATTGATTATGAAAGGCATTTCTCCAATGTAATAAAATTCTTAAGTATTTCAACAGCTGCTGATAGAGAACAACTGTAGCTCTCAGAGATGCAGTCTGAGTCTACTGTCCAATAAGTTAAAAACAAAATTGTCCTTAAGCAGCAAACACAGGTTGCATTCATTTATCTTTATTACTCAGAGCAACCTACAGCTCCAGAGAGGAGTTTTATTTCTTTCACAATCTATAAACTTACACTCTAAAGTGAAATAAATTTCACATGGATTGTGTTTTAGACCATCTGCATATTTTTTAAAGTTAGAAAATCACTGTAGAACCTTCTAGAACTGGATTCTTTTTAACAGAAAGAAAAATTACCTGGAAGTTTATCACTACTCTTTTTCCAAATTATACACATATTCCAAGGTTAACTTCCATATGCAAATAGAAATTACAAAAATAAACAGCTAACAGAATGGACATCTAGATGTGTGCTGGTTTAAGTGCTGTACAAATTTGTGAACAGAGGGTATTTTTAATGTCTTATTTAGATACATCCTATGTCTTATTTAGATGTCGACAACTATCAACAGTCTGTGAAGACTGAAATTCAGAAGCCTGCAATTGCAGAAGGTGACATTCTAGAGTCTAAAATGTGTTAGCAGCCATCTAATATTAAAGCACAACTTAAATTATAGCTGTTACTTACTTGTGCTGGTGGAGATTGCAAAGGATTATTCTCAAGCAGTAATACTTGTAACTGCACCATTTTTCTAAAACAAATTGGAATCACAAGCACTTTATTGCAGGAAAAGTCAAACTTTACCAAGGGAAGCTGTACTAGCTCTAAAAGTAATAAAAAGGAGAGAAAGTGTTATATCTGTTTTTATTTTTGGCATAAAATAATAAAATATTTCTGAACAATCCTTCTTTTGCATTCAGAAAAAATACAAACTCAGTGAGGAATAAAATCAACATTTACTCCATTTTATACTGGGAAATAAAAGAGTGTTGTTGTTATACAATTGATAATAAATTCTAAAACAAATACTTTGAAATGTTTTTTTTCCAGAAACTCAGCTGACCCTTCCCATACTGCATTAAGGCACTTGTTCTACTTAAAAGTTGCCTAGAATTATAAAGATACATTGAAGAAACCTCACACACTGTTCTTCAATGCATACCATTGAATGTTATATTCTGCGGACCCAAATGGAATAAATTTGAACACAAACTACTTTTTAATCATATCTATTTATATGATTCAAAATACTTTCACAATTATAATAAGAAGAGCTACTGTAAATATTTTTTGTTGTAGTTGTTTATTTGTTTTTACCTTGGGGTAAAACTTCGAGGTAATTTCTTCTGACATTCAGCTCTTTTAAAGATTTCAGCTGGCCTATCTGCTGTGGTAAAGCTGTGATTTCATTACAGCTGACATCCTACAGTAAAACAGCAATAACAAATAATAATGAACTTTCAGGTCCTACATGTTCCATTATACAAACATAGCTAATTTCCTATTATCATTGTGACATTTTATTAACCCGAAAAAATGCAACAATCTATGTCCTGTAGTCACAACGAAAAAAAAGATAAAGAGGAAAATGTTCGCATATTACTTAAAACCAGACCAATTTCTAATTTAAAGAACAAGTTAATTTTGAAATTCATTTAATTTCTATTGAAATATTCAAAACTACTTACTTAAGAAGTTCCAATTTTTTGCTCTTGTCTTTGTATGAATAATTCAGTATAGTGACTATATAACTAAATATGTTAGGATGAAATGTAAAAATCCAAGTGTGTGGATCTGAGTTTTTAAAAAGGTTCTTGTTCTTCAAGATGGAATATTTAAGCAAAATAAAATAATAGTAATACAGCAATAGCATTCTGTAATGTTCAATAAAGGCATATATTTGATCAGCATAGCACATAGTAGGCCACAATGCAAAGGGACAGAGCTTTTTTAGCATTGCTTAACTATTTCAAGCAAGAAACTGCTATGAATGTGCATGAAAGCTCAACTTCTTGGATTAAGTCAGTCTGCAATGAAGCAACTATTCAATACTAGCTGTCATTTTTGCTGCCAAATGGACATGGAAACCTCTGCTTAAATCCCAGGTAACCTGCAAATTTGAGTAATGTCCCAGTTATGCTATCATTTCTGAACTAAAAGAATGAAATAGTATTTCACAGTATGAAAGCTAAATAGGGTTATGCCCAATTTTCCTGAAAAGCCAACAGAACACTCCTCACTCTCTCAACTGTTTCAAATGGATTTATAAAGTATCTGGGAGCTCTACAAAAGTTTGAGAAGCCAGATTTCCAAGTCATGTCTTTGAAGATGCTTGCTTTAATACCAAAAGCATTATATTAACTCCCTATCTTTGAGACTAAAATTTAGTTAACAAAAAAATGTTAGCAAAACCAAAATGTGATCTGGCAATGCTATTCCCTATATCCAACAAGTTTCTTCTTGTAATAGAATCTTACTGCTGCCAAGACTTCCTTCCCTTGTCAAAACACGGTCAGGAAATTACTGTAGCTTTTAGACAAGGAAATTAAATGAGTGCATGTTTGCCCAAGTTGTCACAAAGTTTGGTTAATTGTACTGTTCCCAGATCATTTATTTTTAAAGCTTTACTGTCCTATTTTTAATTTACTTCATAATTAGATACTTGATTTTTAGAGCACAGAATTTAAAGTCACCTTGTGGCAAAGAAATTCTAGACCAAGTGTACTTAGGCACACACACCAGAACAAGGAAGGGAAAGAGACAGTAAATTCTAGAAGCAGTATCAAAAAAAGAAAAAGAAAGCTGGGAGTGTGTAACCTCAAAAACAAAGTCCACTTCCACTTACAGCCTTTCAAAACATCCTCAATAAGACTGATCTGTTGTGACAGCATGTCAGCATTCACAAGATCTCTAGAGACAGCAGTATCCTTTATCCTACTAAACACTGGAGTCCAACTTGCTTTTTTTTATTACTTTGTTTGAATAGCCATGGAAAACAAAGACTTGTCACATTTGTAGTTATGCTCTTGACTATTATTAGACTTCATGAGTGTGTATGTGACAGAGACAGTCACATACACATTAAACTCATTACTTTGGCAGTAATGGAAGCAATACTATCAAACACCTAGGGTTTCCAAGCTAGCAATTTTTAAAGAAATTACGCAACCAGCAGTTTGGAACTCAGCTTGAGGGAGATTTGGTGGGAACTGAAGTGCAAACACTCAAGTTCCATGGGGAACCAGTATTTCCTGAGATCAGACTTCTTGTATTAATTCTATTTTGTTCTCACCATGATAGGCCATTTCCTGTCATGACAAGGGAATTTGTCAAAAGCAGAGAAATGTAAGGTTTTTATTTAAGATTTATTAAATGAAGGACATTTAACATTAATTTCTGTGTCATGCAGCTCAGTGGCATGAAAGCAAAATCATCAGCTGTTTCCCTTTATTTATGGTAATGTTTAAATGGCCTTAAACCAATCAAATTCAGCATATATATTCAGCAAGATAAACAGAAAAAATAGTAAGGTACTCTGACTCCAATTAACATATTTATTCATACACACAGGGAAGTTTATCCAAACCATTCAAATTGAGGCGAACTTCCTCCTTACATAACTTTAAACTCAGGACTCCTGACTGAGCCATTATTCCTAAAATCACATGGCTTCAGTCAGAGCTTGTGACATAGAAGCCATGCTGAACAGTAAAAAAGTTACACAGCACATGAACCCTTTTAGCCAACAGCAGGCAGCAAGTCCCACATGGTCAGGCGGCTGTCTCTGATTAGATGAATGAGGTAAAGGACATAAATCCCAGAGTAATTTGAAGGCTTCCAACATGAGATAGGAGCATTCCAGAGAGGGAGAGTGCTGTTACCTGAAGAACACAGAAGTGCAATACTGCCTAATTACTTTTCCTTGGCAGAAAGTAAGCTTCAGATTATCTTCACACTAATTTTGCGTTCTCCTGGCTGACGGTAGAGGCATAACTGAGTTATAGATTTTTTTTTTTTGCAGCAAACAAAAATAAATTTCCTAACCAAATTTTTTTGCCAAATGATGGCAATGTATTCTGCAGGGAGAAAAAATTATATTACAAGCACTAAAGTAAGTTACCTGTCAGAACTCTAAATTTAAAAGAATACCTGGAAGTTTTCTGCATGTAATATCAAAGTTATTCTGTGGTACAGATATGAAATTCATAAAAATACATATGTGTAATAGGAAAACCATTACCTACCCTGTTTGGAGGATAGAAGGGAAAATGCAGAGTTAATTGGAAAGATCTAATTTGCAGCAAGTTATACTTGTATCATTCTACAGTGACTATAGGGGTAAAGTTTGTATTAAAAAGGTAGATAAAAAGAACCCTTTGCTATGTATAGCCAGATCTCACTGCATGCAGCTTGTGAAACATTTGGGGAACCTGAGGTTGCTTAGACATGTCCTATTGCACA
Organism: Zosterops lateralis; assembly: GCF_965231275.1. Taxonomy (NCBI): domain Eukaryota; kingdom Metazoa; phylum Chordata; class Aves; order Passeriformes; family Zosteropidae; genus Zosterops; species Zosterops lateralis. Next base: position 62,854,224 of record NC_139763.1, on the reverse strand, counting down.
GAGCCAGGTGGCATCTCAGGGTTTCTCCTCTGACCCAGGCCAGCGCCAGCACTGTGTACATACCAAAACAACAGCACTCCCTGCCAGAGGGCTGGGTGATGCCTCTTCTTGAATCTCACACTATTCAGGCTGGCATTGCTCTCACACAGCTGAGTTTTTTGTGCAACAACTGCAATATGACTTAATGTGTTTTGTTTCTTTTACTCATTTTAGAACAATGATCTAACTGCTTTATATTATACATGCCAATACAGATCCCCACTCTCAATCCTACCACTATTTGCTTCTCCCAACACATCACAGTTATGTCATTTCCAGTTAAATAGTGCCACTCATTTCCCTAGAAATGTCCTAAACACACATGGTGGCATCAAACTGTGTAATCAGGTCATCTGAAAAGACTCATGCTCAATTTAACAAAAACTTGTTTTTCATTCAGCCCCCCCCTGCAATGCCTGCTAAATAACAAAGAACAATCATCAGGCCTTTTTCAGTTCTCATGTATCTTCTATAGGCTTCCAAATTGACATGTAGCTAGAGCCTCTCATATGAAACACTTTTAGAGCAATAATTGTTTTGTTCTTTATAACAAACAGTAACACTGAAACTATACTATAACTGGAAAGCAATATGAAAATCCATAATTCCAGAATTTAAACACATGATATGCTTGAACTGAACAAATCCAATCTGCTTTGGGTATATACTCGACATTGATTTCAAGCTTTTAGTTTTTACTAAACTTTCTACTAAATTTAACTTAAATTATTTATAAAACTGGAACCATTGGTCTTTATTGTGTCTATTTTAAGCATAACAAAAACAGTGCTGTAACCTAACACATTTTTAAGAATAATTAAATCAGAACCATCTGTGTAAACCTCACTAAACCCATCACACACAAAAAAAAATTTAAAATATTTGATAAGATAAATTAATAATGCTCACCAAACAAAACAAACTTGCTAGTCTTGAACTCAGTCACAAAAGAAAAGGTAACTACCCCCATCATCCTCATCAACAGCCGTATCAATTGCAATATGCAACAGAAGCCTGATACCACAGGATGCTGCTCAAGAATATCAGAAAAAAAATGCCCCACAGTTGCCCCTTCATACCACTTATGAAGAATCAATAGCAGGGCTGGGGCCTCAAGCAATGTTGTTAATTTCTGTAATGTAATTTACTGGAGGAACTACTATCATAAAGACATGAATATGATAATAAGGCACTTTCAGGTAGAGAAAAGATGTGCAAGGTAACTGCTGTCAATGGAGATACCAGCAGCTGTATGGAGGATCAAATCAGTCTGTTTTACTACGCATAAATCAGCAGTGTCAAAATGCAGTTTGTCAATTTGTATCTCAAAAGGTCAAAATGAACAGAAATAACCAGAACACGTATGTCATAAAGAATTCAGTCTCAGCCTACAATTATAGCAGAGGAAGATAAAGGGAGAGAAAAGGAAGCATTTTTATATATGTTTTCCATGAACTTGTGCAATTAAATTAATTTAATGCTATAGTACCAAATAATATTTTTTCAGACTATCATTGACTGGACAATATATTCTAAATGATCTACTACCTGTAGAAACAATATTCATGTGGACAGCTTTGAAAACAAGAGGAGTATAATCATTTTGTAGATCTGTTTAGATGGGTGTTCCAGGAAAGGAAAGTTGCATGACAAATGTAGTGAAATAAAATGAAAATAAGCTGATAAGAGCAGTATCACGAGTGGAATGCAGTGTGGTAAGCAGATAGCAACAACACAGAAAGGAAGCAGGAGGGGAGGGTGCTGTGGGGCGTACAACCTTACAGTGAAACTGAGAGCCAGGGCAGGCAGTGAGCAAAAATGGTGGAGATGAGGAACTTTGAAACTGAGCTTTGAATGAACTGAGGGCAGTGAAGTTGTTTCAGAGTCCTGAAGAACATAAAGAAAACTCTTATTGTGTTACTATCCAACACACTTGAAGTTAAAAACTTAAGTTTTGCCAACTACATTATACTATTAAGCACCTATTCAAATATAGGTGAAAAGTGAATTTTACTGTTTCTATTAATACTCAAAAGAAGTCAAAATAAAAAGTGAAAAAAAAAAAGATCAGTAACATACCAATTCCATTAACTGTTTTAGCTGACCTATCTCTTCTGGAAGGGAACCTAGCTTATTGTTACTTGCAATTAAGACTTTTAGAGGAAGACCACACAGGCAAGCTGGCAAAGAAGAAAGCTGATTTCGACTGCAACAAAACAAAACAAAAATATTAAAACCATCAGTGATGTTCTACTGTACACTCACATAAACTCTGAGAGTTGCAAAATTCCTTCATTTTCGTGGGTCATATTTTATGCAGATAAAACTGAGGTTTTCAAATGGCAATCATCAAGAAGACACTTGCACACCAGATATACCTGATTATTGACTAACAATATTGAGAAATTTACCACTCTGGAAAAAAATGCATTGTATCAGTTTAACAACATTGTAACAGATCTGTTTGTCACAAAGAACAGCTGTTTCCCTTCCTAATGAATACAGGAAAGTCAACTGAGACAGTATTTTGCAAGTATTTAAACATTCCTGTGGTTTTATGGGCCATTAAAATGGATGCCTTTTGTTACAGCTGAAAGACAAATATATAAATTACAGACAAATGGTTATTTTGTCAATTAATTTAAAGCACATTTACAGCTGAAGACTACTTTGTACCTCCTGTTCTATGGTTCTGTGCTATTAACCCAGGTAAATACAGCAAAAACTTCTGGGACTATCAGTAGTTCATTTCCTCCCAAGACTCCTAAGCTAGAGTTAAAGATGATAAACGTCATGACCCCTTGTGATGTCCACAAGATTAAAAATAGTAATTTGTGGCTCAGTTCCCAGAAGAAACTTTATGCTCATCAGAATAGCATAGTAATTACTCTCTCCTAGAATATTTAAAATTTTTCTTTAAAATAAACACTTTCTTTCTTATGATTATTAACCTGTAGTAAAACAATGAACAGTAACTTAAAGTGGCACCCAGTATAAACCATTTTTATTAGTTCCTGCCTACATGCCTACTTTGCTTCAGAAAGCAAAGACAGATGGCTGAACTCTGGAAACACATGGAAAAAAATGTCCTGTGTAATTTCAGTAGGAGTTGCAATATTGAGGTGAAACAAAAACAAAAAAATCAAAATTCCACAAGTTGCAAAGCATTTGTTCAATTGCAATCCAGCAGTGTGCCACAAAGCTGCATACAGAGATGAATATTCATGCTCCACACAACAGTCTCAAAATGTTGTACAAGGCAAACTACCATCCTATCTCTGTTGCATATACCAGGATACAGACAGATATCAATATTCCAAAGAAAATAAGAATTAGAAACTCAAGTACTAACCAGCAGCAGCTGAAAAAATACATCAATGCTTATTGTGAAGCCACGTTTCTTAATTCTAGTGTCCTTACAGAAAACCAAGACACAACTTCTCAGAAAAATTACTTGGAAATATTTTTTCAAGTTCTAAAGAACTCAAATTGAGGATCCTTAGACTCTAAAACAGTAATCCTACGCTGCAGATCAGACACAGATAAAAAATAAGTAAAAACAATTTTTAAGCTCCACAGAACTCAGAAGCAACCCACTCAGAGATAAGGAACAGACCATAACCAGGGCAAGTGAATAATAAATCATCATTAGTTTCAAAGGAATTTCTTTAAATAAGACATGAATGGTATCCACTAAGGCCCAAAGACTATATTTAGATCTCTTGGCATCACTTTCCAATGCTATTCAACATATGGGCTCTGCTGGTAAAAGGCAAAAAGACATGCATTTTAAATCTGCCAAGAAACAACTTGGTTAGAAAGTCAAGAATGTATTTCCTTCTTCAGACTGTTCACTACATTCAACTAACAGGAGGAAGGGAACATTCAATTGAAGAGGGAATTTTAAACTGAGAGAAAAGTCAGTTACTTAATCAAATAAAAAAAAATCCTTTTATTTTGTCCAATTTACTCTCATATGTGATACAAAATTTATTCTAGTTTTGTGATGACTCACAAATTCTATCACTACACAGAGTTCTAATTCATGGCTTCACAACATTAAGTTCTAACCAAGTTAATTCTGATTCCTAAATTTACCAAGACATTTTATGTATATTTAATAACTTAATCCAGTTTTTGAATTCTTTATGTATATTTAACAAACGGTAATTCAAAATCTCAAGTCCTATTTCCTGTATGTGTGCATATACTCAGGATACGACATTCCACTTCAATTTTTAGAGCCAAAATAGTGTTCCACAGTAGCCAAAACTGCAGTACAGTAATAATATAGACTTGAGAAAGATCTTCAGTGTTGATAAAACTGATGATCAAACCTTCATTCTCTGAATTTAAAAGGCCAAGAGCCACTTCACCCTTACTCAGACCTCATTCTCACAAAGACCAGACTCTTGTATCTTCACTATTACAGTATTTACACCCTTAACTGCAAAGAAAACTCTGTTGTTCCAACTGAAAAAGGGCTCACCTGCCCTCCATCAAGAGCACGTGTGCATTCACCAGCACTTGAACTAAATGCAATTCTCTGTACTGATTAGTATTCACACAGATTTCTCCTGGAAAGTAAGCAAAGATGTCTAATTCTTTGCCACTTTCTCCTAAAAAAGGCAGTAGCTGTATTTCTTTCATAATATGACTATGCTAGTGACAGATACAATATCACATTCTTCCATTCCATTCCCTATGGTGGAAAATATAAATCCTCTGTCCATCTTTTTAACCGCAAAATGTATGTCAAGCTTTACAAAATTTGTCGTCAGAAGTGAATTAAAACAATACAACTGATGAGCTTAGCATTCTGGATCTGCTGGAAGATTAAGGGACAGAACTGGATTAATAATGCTTGGTTTTCTTTCAGTAATAATTTTTACATTTTGGCATTTATAATGCCTTCATACAGAGCTGTCTCTGCAGCCGATGAACTTTTGCATTACCCTTTTCAGTAACATGAAAAAATGCAGTCAGTTGTTCCAGAACCTTATAAAGTGTATACAAAAAAAGCTTTACATATTTGCAAACAAAAAAATGTGGCAAAGATAAACTTACCTCAAATTTAAGTAAGTCAGCATTTGCAAGTTTACTATGGCATCTGGTATAACTTTGATACAATTGTGGTACAGATTTAGTGTTTCCAGTGACACAAAATGGCACAATTCCGTAGGAACTTCAGTTAACCTATTCTTGGATAAATCTGAAAAGAGGAAAAAGAGAGAATGAACACTTTTTGAACCATTATAAAGATGTGCTTTGAAAAGATGCACTTTATTAAAGTAAGTGAATAAATATAATTTACAGAGGGACAGCCAATTAGATCAGTATCTTTATTATGCAAAGTAAAGCTAATGCAAACTTTTACAATTTTGAAATGGAACAGGCTGCACATAAAAGAGCAAACATTCAATTAGGATTTATTTGGTCTAATAAAAAGTAATTATTTGCAGGACTCAATATGCTGAGGAAATAGTTGCAGGTTCCAAAGCTCATATAACATAGCCAAAGATCTAGCCAATACACAGTTAGATGTGTGCAAATGACAGCATTGAGAGAAAACAAGCAACCAGGACTGCATCTTAAATTTCTTTCAATAGATAAATAAATAATTCAGGTAATTCTTCAAACTGACATTTCCTGGGTCAAAACCATTTATAAATGAATGCTACACAAAGAAACAGTGGTGGTCTTCAAGGATGGATTTTATATAAGTACATACAAGACAACAGTGATGGATTCCAATCCCCAAGACACTGCTTGTACCCACAGAACAAAAGCTTTTGACTTTTTATCAGTTATTCATTCTTCATTTCCTATTCTAAGCAGACAAACACAAAGGAAAACAAGAAGGAAAAAATGTTACTGAGCTCTGTTGCTTAACTACCGCCGTGTGAAGAATGAGGTGTCATAGTACTGATGTGAGCTCAAGTCATAAAATAATAATGCGTGACACCTTCAACTGAATCAAGTTGGATTTGAATCATTGTTTAACAATAAGAACAAATAGAACAAATATCTTATCCTCAGCAACTATACAAATGTTTCCTACCCATGTCACCAGCCTGACGTGAAGAACAGTCACCCGTTAAGCGGAAGGAATAGAAATGTCCCTATGCAAAAAGTGAAATGTCCGTCCATAAGGAAAAAAAATAGAACTTCATGATCTCCTCACTTCACTGCTGCTATTTTAAGCCTAGTGCCTGATCCTCCAAAGCTTATTTCAAAGCTTAATTAAACTAAAAGGAAAAGTCAGCTAAAATATGGATTATTTCCATGGCACTGATGATCTGTCTCCTGTCCTTAGGACCATACATCACATTTTTGCTTTTTGTGAACAAACAGGTAGAAATCTGAAGAATTTTTTTAACTTCCTTTGAAGTTTGCTGTGCAGAAGCACAGCTTGAATTCAAACCTATCACCAGTCAGAAGGACTTATAAGTTTCGTTCTTATCTCCTGCAATGCAAGTGAAAATTCAGCACATTCTATTCTTGTCAGCCTCTACTTTGCTTCATCTCATTGCTTCCTACAAGAAGTTGGTTTCATTATTCCATCCCCTACCAAGACAGTTGTGATGGCCTTCAGGTACAGTAACTGAGAGCAGCTCTGCTGACCCTAATGGTAGCATGACTGAATTGAGCTCCTCAACCAAAATTATTCACTTCTAAATTACTATACAATAGCAACTCTAATTGCTCTGCTTTCTCTTATCAGGCTTTGATGGTGGTTAGATGCAGCATTACCTCAGCTTCTCTTCCCTTCGTTTCTGACATCAAATTAAAGCATTCCCTGTTGAGTGACTCTTACTACTGTTTCAAAGCAGGAGAAAGCTCTTCATTGTTGCCCTGCTTTAGTGCTTTAATTCTCTACTGTTTTCTATTTATCTTGAGAACACTTGTTTACCAGCATGGCATTCCAAAAAAATTCTGCTGCCTTTCAAGCTATGTTTATTATCAGATGTTAACAGAAGACTGCCATGCTGTAACTTTTTGAATCATGCCAGGGCTATTTGTATTTTACAATTTGATTGCAAAGAAAACCTTACTTTTTTTAAATCATGCTTTTCTGTGGTGACATTGCCAGGAACATTCTGCTCACTTTCTCCTTTAAAGTGGAAAGAGCAGCAAAGTCCAGATGAGTGAAGTGAATTCTCTGTCTACAGTGAAAACAACCTGTATGTTACTCTCCACTGGATGGAGAGTAACAACCCATCCTTCACCTGATCCCTCTCCAGTGATACACAGATCTAAATAAAATGTTACTTCTTCTCAAGCTCCTAAAACTGCAGCCTGCCACCTTAACTCCCTCCTCATGCCTGTTCTCATTTATCTTCACATCAAATAAAAGACTGTTGCCACAATATGACTCACTCTTGAAAAATTCTAGTATCTCAAAAAAGCAAAATAGCAACTAGATTGACTCCACTCCTAAAACAGACATTACTTACACAGTTAAATGCCTTTAATTTTTTTTCCCCTCATTATTTATTGCTGTCTTCAATGTTTTACCTCTGTTAAACTGATGAAAGAAAAACAAAAACCACACAGATCATAACAGACAAATCCCTTCCTGTCATCCACAGGACCATGGGTTATAGGACACACTACATGCACAACAAAGGAAGTCAATTATTTGTTGCTGTCTAGTTATCACAGTAAGATAATTTCAACACTTCTATCTACTGTTGCTTCCTAAATAATGATTATGATGACAATAAAAATAACCTTTAAAAATCTAATCTATTCACAGTATAAGGCAGAGGACTAAAAACTGCACATTTCATTTACACTGTTGTAACATAACTTAAAAGAGAAAGCAGAAATTTGCCACTATAATTTAGAGTATCATTAATAGGAAATCTGAATGTCTTTGTGGAACACAGTACTGGAATGGAATCTGACATACAGAATGCCCATCCCATTTTTAACTAGTGGTATAACTTCTGCCGAAAAATAGACCTCCCTGATCATATGGAAGTTAAAGAAGAAAATAGATTGCTTTTATACAATCCTAGACAAAGTGTGAGCCTCTGAACATGATGCAGCTGTGAAGAAAGCTCAGCAGCTTTCTGAAAATTCCACATAGGAAAGCACATGTTGTAAGAAACTAAAAGGAAAACAGCCTGCAAAACTGTTTTATGCCGTACCTTATAAATCCATACAAACATGTAGAGAAACCTCTGAAGTTTATATCATTATTTTGATACTACTTTATACAAAGGTACTTTTGCCTCAAATTTCTGCATCTTACAGTATTAAGTCTACATAAAACTCAGAGTTAACCTGAAATACAAGTTCTAGAATAAAATAGAAGGGTTAAGTCTTTAGGAAACTGCAGAACTATTTGAGCGTACTGAGAAAAACACTTTGTATGTATTTTGGTTTTGTCACCATTCATAAACTTTCTGAAAAATATTTTGCTATGGCATTCTTGGGTTATTCAGGGAAAAGGAAGAATGCAGAAACTACACTTTTAAACAACTTGTGACAACACTTTTACAGTACAGAAACAACTAGTTGGCAAACCTTTAGTTTCTTCCTGCAATTCTTTAACTCTACAATTCCCAAATTGCTAAACTACACATCCCCTTACATCACTAATTTGAGGAGTAACACTTCATGGTAATTACTAATAATGAAGTTACTGGACAGACTGGCTTTTGCTACAGTAAAGAAAATGAACAGAGGTGTGGAATTTGCTGGTGTTTAAAAGAATTTTGAACAACTTGCTTAGACTATGCAACACAAGGGAGATCTAATAAAATAATGGATCTATGATAGCAGAAGGATATTTCATGGTTGCCAAGACAGGACAGGTAGGTGTCACCTGAGGTCACTATTTCCTCTACCCTCCATTATGAAATTTGTAATGAAATTAGAAATACAAAACAATGGGGCAGGGGGAGTCCATGCCATAGAGTGAGCTTCCTGTTTTAAATTAAACACACCATTCATTCATTATTTGTGACACCAAGACATTTCCAAACTACAGCTGGCTTTACTTCATCTTTCCCTGCCAAGAACAAGTTTGTTAAAACTCAAAAATAAAGTAACAGAACACAAAAAAATAAGCAAGCCAGTTTAGAAAAATATTAGACGGAATCTTGATCTTTAAAAGAGTCAGCAGAATTCTGGCACAATGACTTGTGGCTTTTGTATGAGAAATGTTACTATGTTGGAAGCCAGACAGGAACTACACAAAATAAACACTTCCTTAGCTGGGAGTGAACAATAAAAAGCAAAAAAGTTCACACTGGTAAATAAGCATTTAACAGAGGACTCCGAGCCTTGTTTGGTGAATGGCACACTGCATGGCCAGGAACCACACTACCCTTACAGCAGTAATTACTGGCCCCCATCCCTGCAGCAAAACCTTTTCATTCCTACAGCTCTGACAACCTCCACCACAATGAAGTGCCACCACTGAGGGACCTTCCTGACTTCACAATTTACAGCCAGACAACCAGGTGCCACTATACATATATATACTATATACACATGGTATAAAAAATTGCATTGCAGAAACCAAAACGGTTTTGTCAAAATATCAAAAATAATATTCGAAGTCAGATAATGACATTTCTTTCACTAAAGCTACTGAAGTGCTCCAATTTTACTACTTTCCTGTGATTAATATATTATTAAATATCAGTCATTTGTATACTATTAAATTTAAATTGCACACTCTTCAAGGGAGAGCTAAACAACTTAAGACTTTAAATTGTAAAAATAATTCCTTAAACCAACATGCATATGGACTACTACATCATAAAGCTTGAAAAACAACTTTAAAGAAAGCAGTTTATTAAAAAGAAGTGATTTACACATTACAGATGTTACACAAATTCACTATAGGTTTATGCTTCTAGCACAGGAACCTGCAACAGACAAAAACTGAAATCATGCTATAAGAATCAATCCACCACTGAACAGGGGAAAAAAAAAAAAAATATATATATATATATGAAATATCTGTATTTGCTATGAAGTTCTGAAATGAAGAAATTCCAAGGGAAAAAAGTTGCCCAAACAATCTTAATTCCAGCCCATTGAGATCCTTTTTTTCCTGTAGGATTCAGCAGTTACTGAATAAAAGACATGAATCATTCTGAAGAAGTTATTTGCATTTGCACTAAGATACCATTCAACATATTCAAATGAGATGTCTGAAATGCATTTGCCAAGGAATTCAAACAATTCACTGTAAAAGTCTAAAAAAAACCCCAGTAAGTTCACCCCTAATTTCATTATGCAAATAAGAAGGTTAGAAAACACATTACGAAGTCTATAAAGGCACAACCACATGGAGCTCTTCCTCTTATACTGTAAGCTCCCCACAGTTTTATCAGGCTTTGGGGAAGCCTCTATCTCCTCATTAGCAAGGTACATCTTCATTGGAAACTGAAACCACAAATGATGGCACTGTATCTTGGACACCTTTTGGAATATCTACTTAAAGTGCACTTCAGATCCTTGGCAATGCTGTTCCCCACTTTGGCAAAGAAGGCAAGCCATCTATGATCATTGTAATTGCACCTATGAGAATCAATCAAATGTCAATGCTCTCTAATGAAGCAATTACTTTGTTCCAGCCTTCCCCATAAATGGTATGAAAATCCACCATTCTAGAGACAAATGCAACACATTAGTCACGAAAACACTAACAGAACTATGAAGTGCTATATACTTTTAAGACATGCCCTACAAGCTGTCATTATCTCCACATTCACAGCAGGATACCTACTCGTCCTCTCCCTCTGCCAAAATTTATGGATAAAATCCTGGGTGTACAGCCAGCTTTTACTGTAGTCAGCAACTTTTGGGACAGTGATGCTGCACCAGTGAGGCAGCAAAGACCTCCACTGCCTCTGGCATCAAATGCATTCTGCTTTACTTATGATAATTATGCCAAAAAATGCATGGCATTTCTTCACTAAGAGACATTTCTATTTCAGTTATTTAGCAAACAGAATAACAAATAACAGAAGACAAAGAACATCCAGTAAAGTAAAAACAATTCTGCTTCTGCTTATGAGAAAATAAGCATGACATAGTAATGCATAGGCTCAAAGCTTTTCCTTCTGAAAATACAACTTGTATCAGATTGAAAAAAGGGCAGCTCTAATGTTGATTCCTAGCTAAGGCATCACTACTGATCCCATAGTATGCAACAATAGCATCTGAACATTGATCAACACTGAGTCCAGATGCACAACTGCTGACTCAAAATATGTAGAAAGTGCATCTGTCCCAAGCAGAAAGACAAATGCATACAGATCTTGCAAGACAAGTATTTTGAAGACATTATGAAGCAACTCTGCCATCTCATAAACTTGTAGTAAGCACTGCTTTTGAGCACTGTCAGCATGTAGTCCATTTCCATCTATCGCTCATTCATTCATTCAAGAACCAACATTAAAAATCTCCACCTGAAAGCCACAGTTAAATTAAGATTGCACTAGAGATGTAGGAAAATTCAAAATGACCATACACATACTTGTGTTTCCACTTTTCTTTTAATCACTAGATTGAACACAACAAAATTTTCTCCTTTACCACCGTGCATAGTACGCGAGCAAGTTAAAGGGCTAATACAGAGAGGAACTAAATACGGTATTTAGAGGAAAGGGGGGGAAAAAATCGGACAGAGTAAAAACAAGCCAAGAGCAGCAAATCGTAGAGCCTGACAGAGATGTCACCGCTAGAGGGGGCCCCGATCTCACAGACTTGGCCAACACCCTGCAAGGGTGTTTCGCTTTTTGCTTCAGCCCATCCTCAGCTGACGAAGGGGGCAGAAACAGGAAAGTTCCCTTTAAAACCACCCTGGGCACCCCTGTGAACCTGTCGCCCACCACAATTTTCAAAATATTACAAATTGCTGCTCAGTAGCAACCATTACTGCAGAAAACAAATAGATACACTGATTTCCAACAGGGTTAAGCCCTTAAAAATAAAGTCTATTCTGAAATAGTCACACTGAAGTACTTTTCCCCAACTTTCATTCAGATGATGCAAGAACATAAGGCATCTTCGAACCCTCTGTAGGGTACAGCAACAGCAATGTTTGGCCAAAGTGATGATACATTTGACAGAGACCCTGCCTGCATTCTGCCCCAGCAATCCTTATTTACTCTATTCCATCCATCACCCCACAATGGAATACACAACTTACTTTTCCACAGTGATTTGCAATAAAGTGCAGCCAAATGTAAGAAACACGCGTCCCACGTTTTTTCTCAGGTAATGCACTAACTAGCCTGGAGCAATCCAGCAGCATGAATTGGCTCTCCCAGTGATCCCAAAATTTTGTGCAAACATCACTTTAGGTTTGTTTCCTCTGCGTGAAATAAGAGAGGAAGGAGGGAGCAAAGGGCTAGCATATTCTCATTGTTATCCTCATGGCACACTCCAGTTCCAAGGACATGAAAGGAAACTTCTCTGCAAGAAACATGCTCAAAAGAGTATGACAAGTCTGAAGGAATAAAAAAAATGAAGGTTACAACAGTAGTCTGCTTCATTATTGTACATGCTTTTAGAGGTGACAACATATAAAATTTAAATTTCTCCTTAATCATCTATTTCTTCCTCTTTAGGATAACAATGGTTTGGGGGTCAAGATTATCAGAAAATAAAAACTGTTGGGAGATTAATCTGGTGTGAAAACATAACACTCCCTAAAAACATACAGTAGAACAGGATTATTACTGCAGATCTCCATGAGGATACAAACAAATGTGGACTGTGGTGGATTGACCCTAGCTGGCCAACAGGTGCCCACCCAGTAACTCTACCACTCCCATCCTCAGCAGGACAGAGGGAGAAAACACAAAGCAAAAGCTCATAGATCAAGATAAGGACAGGAGAGATCACTCACCTATCATTGCCATGAGCAAAAAGCAGACTCAGCTTGAGGGATTTGATTTATTGCTAATTAACAAGAGTAGAGTAATGAGGAACAATAACAACTAAAATCACCTTTCCCTTATACCCCTTTTCCAGACGAAACCTTTCTAATGATTCTCCTATTTCTCTCCCAGCCTCCGTGTCCCTCAGTGGTGCAGGGGAACAGGAAATGGGAGTTGTAGTCAGTCTATCAACACTTTGCTTCTGCCACTCCTTCCTCCTCTCACTCTTCCCTTACTCCAGGACAGGTTCATCCCATGTGTTACAGTTTTTCATTAACTCTTCCAACACAGGTCCTTCCCACAGGCTGTAGTACTTCAACACCTGCTCCTGTGTGGGTTCTCTTGCCACGGGAATCCCCACAGAGGCACACAAACACTTCTATTGTGAGACTGAAAAAAGTATCTGGCAGCACACGTGTTCCATCAAAACAACGACCTTTAATAACACATGGTATGAAAACCAGTTCATGGCCCAGGAAGAATTCCTCCTTTTCCCACGCCTTCCACACAAGAGGAAGGACACAAGTCATTAATTTTCACTCCTCGATAAGCAACCAGCTCTAAGAAGAATCAATGGACTGCATCATGCCAGTATTGTATGCATCAGACATAGCAGGACAAACATTTCAGATGTTTTCTCAGACACAGCAGCAGTAAGAAAAAACCTTCATCCAACTTCATCCAGCTCTATGAACTTTAAAAACCGCCACCTATCTCCCATTTTTAGCCTTTATAGTGGGTTGACTCAGAGCACAGGAGAAAATACCTGAAGTGTTTACATCATACACTATCCAGCTGAATCTTTTTACGGTATGGAATTACATTTCTGTCATCTGCCTGAATTGTTCCTATTGACACATGAAAGAAAATCTTACAGTGAATACCCACAAATGAGGGCAGGGCTTTCCCTGCCCTCTCTGTGGAAAGAAAAAGTGTATCTTGATACTGGAAAGTCCTCAAGATTAGCTTTGGCCACCACAGGTACACTTTAATAATCAGCTTGGAATGATGAGAGATCAGGTAAAACTGTGGCCTATAAGGGAAATTCCAGGTATATAACAGAGGTCTGACAGAACTAAGACTTGGATTATGAAATTATTTTCTGAAAGAACATTGGCCACTACTTTCCTCAAATGCAAAGTAAAAGCTGAAAAACATGCAAATTTCATATGCATGTATATAAATGTGCAGGCACACAAGCTTATTTCATTCAAACAACTTCAACCTATCGGAGAACCAGGAAAGATGTGATACAAAACCAGGAATTACATTCTATCCCGAAGAAGGCAGTGGATCCCCACACAGACACACTCTCCCAATATCTGCTAGTACAAACCTCTTGTTTCAGCCACAGAGATCTTCTTTCTTAAAGCTATCTACCTTGGAAGTCAACACTTTCCACCTCCATGGAGGAATTCCACACGATGTTCTCAAAACCAGCAGGATGTAACCTAATGGCCTAGAACCTTTTCCAGCCTACAGACAGCACTACTAAGAAGAAACAAGCTGAATGCAATGCCCGGGTTAGTTTTTCACTCCATTCTCTCTTTATAGCTATTATTTAATTTTTTCCTCTCAAGCTGTGAAGAGAGGACACTGTTTATGATATACATTATCTGCCTCAGTGACTGGCTCAAAGAGGAGTTACCTCACACTTACCATCTGGTATAAGTAGCACATAAACCAATTTCTGTGAAGTAGTTCACTTGCCTGCCCTTTGAGGATGGCTATTTTTCACACCTGACAGACTTAAATACTACATTTGCTTATTTTAAATACATTTTACACATGAACAGTCTCACTGTTCTGTAAGAAAATTTGCTACAATCATGGAAACGAACAAAAGTTATTTGATCTTTGGGTATATCAAAGGCATGAGGACAAAGACACGAGCAAGCTACCTGATGCTAATTTACAGTGGCAGGGAAAGCAGAGCATTACTCATCTAATCACTTCCCTTTCTGTCTGCCCTTCTCCCACGGATGTCAGGGTTAATTTCCCTTATCCACATTATTCACGTCCTTCTCAAGCAATGGTTCTTGAAGTCAGCACAAGATAATTGTAACAGTTTATCAACACAAATCTGTTTTGTACCATGAAAGCTGACTTACACTATTGAGCACAATCTTAAACAATGAAGTAATTATATGGCTGTTACATAGGAGGTACAACATCTGAAAGAATGGCTAAGCAATATTTCAGACTTCTAAACAGAACAGAAAACCATGACAACATTATCAAAAAGTAAGGTACCAAGAAAGAAAAACACTGGAATTAACAAATTAAGTTGTAATAAATAATCAAAAATCACATGGCTATTCCTAGATAGAGGGGGAAAAAAGGAAAAAAATAATAAAAATAATTCCTTGAACTGAAGCAAAATGAGCACAGTACATATTTTGTCCATCCTTAAAAAAAAAGCCAAACAAACTGAAAACCATGTAGCTGGAACCACCAGAACTACAGACCTGTAATTTTTGTACTAAGATCTCTATCCTATGTAACTGTTCCCATGGCTCTTTCTCAAGTTTAAGACAATGTTTCTCAACCTTCTA
Source organism: Zosterops lateralis (assembly GCF_965231275.1). NCBI lineage: Eukaryota > Metazoa > Chordata > Aves > Passeriformes > Zosteropidae > Zosterops > Zosterops lateralis. Next base: position 62,838,716 of record NC_139763.1, on the reverse strand, counting down.
ATTTTTCTTTCCTTCATAATCAAAGAACCTTGCCTTCTTTGGGGAAAACAAAACCAAAAGAGATATCCAGTATGCTGCTTGTTGGTCAGGGAGGGGTCGTATGGGTTACGTGCAACTTCTTTTTTTAACTTGTTTTAACAAGTCATAGTTTACAACAGGATTTCAATCTAACATCTTTACCAGATGAGACACATCAGATACACAGACTCCAAAAAGACTTGGGAGGGGGAAGATAAATTCACACACACAACCTCTACTTACAAACAACTCAGGGCCGGTGACTGGGCAGGCAGAAAACACCATAATATGGCACCAGATTTGCCATAATTCTTGCTGGGGGATAGAAGTGGGAATAAGCCAGCAGGCACCAATGGCACTTGTGGGCAGCCTGAAATCACAGGTAAGTATCAGTGCTACAGCTGCGTAACAACTGCATGGCAATGTTTATTTTGAAGAGACAAAAGAAAGTCTCCTTCTGGTATAACTTCTTCCATTTGGTGTTTCTGGGGGGGGGGGTTCATTTCACACACAGTCTTCTGAAATGCACAAAATAATTAAATGCTTGTCAGTATAGCCTACTAAGCCTGGCCTACAATTTGTGCTTCTGGTCTAGATTAATTTCTACTTCCTAATTTATTTTGCTTTCAAACTACCTTTCAGGAGGTCAAAGCTCCACCTTACAGACTAAGTATAATTTTCTGTAAGAATGATTTTGGGCTGAGTACTCTTTCTGAAGGAATTGTGTTGTGCTTTTGCTTTTATTTGTATCTTACCTTGCACATTTCTCTTACTTTGATGGCTCATGCTCTCACTGTGGTAACACTGGGTTATCACAGACACAGAACAGGTTGCATAGAAAACACAGAAGGAACAGTAAAGTGTTAATTCACACATTCACAATGTCATCTCTATCAATAATTAAAACAAAATGTAATGAACTACAGACTTGGAAGTCTTATCCTGAAGAGGCTACAACAGCTCGTTTATTTATGCCCAAATGAGACCCCTGCAGGTCGGTAATGAGGAGTCCTGTGAAGAGCTGGTGGACAGCATCATTTCCCTTCAGTTATTGTAGCTTCATGGTTAGACACAGAGCAATATTTAACAGATCTAAGACTTAAGAACTCCAGTAACTGCAGTTTTATAACACTGTTGTTATATTAAAAAACAAAACAAAACAAACCCACCCAAAATCTCAACGTTTTACTCAATCTGCCTTCTTCCTGCTGATAAAATATAATAAAGCTTTAATGAAACAGTGGGGGTTAAATTACCCTTGTCGGAACACAAATGTCTTCATTGTACAAGCTGTGAACCTGCTCAAATCAGTGACAAATATCATTTTGATACATATGCTGCTGCAAATCCAGGTCAGGTTTTGTGAAAAACAGTAAGGCTAAAAGCTTCAGGCCTAGAATATGAAAGATTTGGGGAATACATCTTAAACTGTGGCAGCAGAAAGTGCAAAAGATTTTTTTGGGGGGAGGCTAAGAACTTTTTCTTGATTTGTTTATCCAGCGCACACATTTTAAAATCTTTACTATGAGATGAACTGCTAATTTTTAAGTTTTCCACCAGAGGAGGTGCTGAATCTGTTTTTTCAGAATACTGAACCTGCTAACCTTATACTATCACTACTATAATTCAATGGCTAAATCTCTACTGATATCATTCATTCCAAATATGCAATTTAGACTTAATTCAATTTTTACATCACTAATGCACAGCTAAACTCACTGATTCAGTAACATACTTTTAACTGTACCCTCTAAACATTCTGACTCAATAACTGATATTTCAAATGTACACCCAACGAGTTCACTAACACACAAGTAAAGAGATCCACTGGTGATTTAGACAATCTTGTGACTTTCCAGACAATGCTAAAAGTCATCCTGTCAGGACTTTGAATCTTACCAAATTTATTCTCAGGACTCAGTATCTCAATGTCAAGTAGTTCAGTGATGCTTAGGAAGAAGAGGTTCAGCTACTGAGAAAACTGTGGATTTAATTAAAAATTTGCCTGGCATTCTCACATTACAATTTCTTTTCTGCATCCAAAAAACAACAGTCACTCATTTTTATCTAATGCACTCCCAATTCAGCCTCTTTTTACCCAGGAAAAAAAAAAAAAAAGGGTAGAAGGTCACAAAGTTTTATTTGGCACATACTCTCCTCAGCTCACATCCCTTCTCTCTCTGTGTCATCAAAACATTTAGATAGGAAATTCATTATTTTGGGAGGAACTTCTAAAGAGATTCAGCAGCAAACCTACAATTATAAATGCATTTTCCTTCAAAAAAAAAAAGGGCTCTGATTATGCAGAAATTATGAATCATTTCAATGAGCAGTTTTTTTCTCTGCAGAGATGACAATATCACACACCCCATGTGTTTCCTATGCTTACTTAATGAAGGTCTCATCTCTTAAGTTTGTTTATTCAAGATTAGCAGATTGCAGAAAATCAACTCTAACACAAAAGCTTCTAATGTGGGTTGTGCTGAGCTCTCTGCCAGCACACCTGCAGATATACCGAAGGTGTTATTCAAGACTATTATTCCAGAGTTATATACTCTGTGCAAGATAGGAAACAACTGTCAGTTGGTCTGTTTTCTGTACACAACAGGATTTGATTTCACATAAAGCTAATTTTAACCCTTGACTGAGAGTTAAAATTGAAATATCTATTTTATACCATGCTCTTGTAAAAAGTGGAAAAGGTTAAAAGCTTCTAAAAGGTTCTAAAACTTTGTTAAAAGGTTAATTTATGCTTTCAAATCAAGCACCTTGAGATTTTAAAATGCCAGAAAGCTTAACATAATCTGTGAAGGTCTGCTATATCACCTGAAATCTTTTGCAGGAAGTATTTGTGAATAACAAATTCCCCTACAGCTTTTTCCATTGCCTGGCATGCAGGAAGCTTTTTTCTTGATTCTACAGCTCACTTGCTATACAACCACCCACATGGATATTTAATGCTAAAGACAAAGACTGTCCTTTTAACAATTCCTCCCCCCACTTCTTCCCAGTGATATTCATGAGAACATTATTTTCTCCCAGTCATTCTTCTAAAAGACTAATTAGCAAGCTGGCTTCTTCTAGTTTCCTCTTGCTGCAGTTTGCCTGACCATCCAAGTCCTTTTCTGCACCTGTTCCAGTCTCAAGTCATCTTCCTTGAATATGAATGGGACAGAAATCACCACGGAAGTTTTATATTACACCACTGCCATGCCTAAAATCATTAGGAATTTCTAATCTGCATTGAAACATGTCATCCGATAAAGCCTCAAGACAAAAAAATCAGATGGTTAAAATTTATCATACTGGTAGCTTCACAAGTACCACATCTAGGCTTTCTTCCTTTACTAATTATCAGTGATGAAATCATAACTTAGAGCAGGCACTTCAGTTTGTGACTCTCAATTTTCTTCTGGAGCATTCTTCACAGAGCAATGTTTCCAGTGCTAAATGTATCTTGAGTGTTGTCATAAATCAGTGTTCTCACCATAGGGAAGTAAAAGCACTTAAGAAACACAACACTAGGTGGAAAAAAAGAACAAACCCCCACCCCACCCCTCCCCCCCAAAAAACAAAACAAAACAAAACAAAAAAAAAGTCAAAAACCAAACCCTGACACTAGAAAATACTTCATTTCTATAACAAAGTTATATGTCAGACCTAAGTTACCTACCTGAGCTGAAATGACAGAAAACAGAAACAACCAATGCCATAGAAGTAAAGAAGGGAAAATACACCATCATCATTTTTGCTCACAAGCAGGCTGTAAACCACAGCATTTTCTACTACAAGTTTGTAACAACGAAGCATTAGGCAAGTATCTGCAAGCATATCTGGCATTACAAATCTCAGCTGTATTTCCAAAGATAAAAGTTATGATGCTTTAGACAACTATGCCAATAGCCAAACCAGAGGTTTATCAGTAGATTATTTGAAAACATGTGTATTGCCATTTGTTCTAAGTTTCCCTGGGTCTTCTTTTCTCAAACATCTGAAGAGAATCTTGCCCTCCAATACATCAGCCGTATCTTAATCATGAAACAAAAAACATGCTCTTGACATTTTCCACCAGTAAAGCCCATTTCAGAGGTTAAATAAACCTCAAAAAAAAGAAGAAAAATTTATTTAGTCTTACTTTAAGGTTTGTTTTAGATGTTAATAAAGGTCTAAAGAAATGCTTATTAAAACAAATCTCTTTCACCACATAAATGCTTGAACCAAGTATGGACAGATTAAACTTACTTTAATAAAGTATGCACATGTTATTAAGAAAAAATTATTTTATATAAAGCATATAAAACTTATAAATACATTTTATGAATTAATAAAGTATACTCACTCATGGGTCAGTCTGCTGATGTGAAATGACATCAGTAACTCCCCACCAACAACTGAGAGGTATGCACTAGCATTTACATTTCATGTTGCATCTTTTTCAATGTCACAGAATCCATGCAAACAACCTCAGCAACTCCCACCAGGGTAGACTCATTTGTCATCTCACAATTCATTTTTTATTGAAAACAAAAAAAAAATTGTTTCAAGGACGCAAGGTAACTTACAAGTCTGGACATTGTAGCCAAATTCCAAGAACATTATTTATTAACTATATGCACACTGGATTTATGTTCAAATATTTTTCAAAGAGGAAAACAAATGCACAGAGGAAGGAGGGAACTTATCCTTTCCTTGAGGAACAATGAGCAAAGCATCGTTAGTGACTGTGGCACAAAAGTGGGCAATGTGTGCACACCAGCAGCTCCTGAACAAACACAGTGACTGTGGAACAGGACATTAGCAGGAGCAGGGAGAAGCTGGCACAGACCTGGACCAGCATCCTCTTCATCAGGCAAAATTGTAACAAAAATACAGCCTAGTCCTGCTGGATCCTGTTTGCACACATTGGAGAAAAAGTAGGAAGAGGGAATAACAGTACCCAAGATGGAAAAGCCTTATTTGCCTAGTTCCAGTGAACAAGTGATCTTCAGCATCATACAGGCCACAACACTCAAAAACATTTCAGGGCAGTGAATCAAAGAATGAGTCAGTTATTAACAGATCTGTGAGGTCACTGCCCTTGACAGAAAGGAAAGGAAGGTAGAACCAGAGTTCTGCTCCCTTTCTTTTAGCAGATGAATGGCCAATGTAGACTGTACTCAACAACTCACTTGCCTTTGTTTTTCCAAGCACATAAAAACAGAGATGATTTTTCCCAACTTTTTAAAATATAAAAGTTAGAAGATAATAACAGAAAAGGAAGATTTTCACCTCCAACTGCAATTCTACTTCAGATGAGCAATGCATACAGAATACTTGCTTATGCTACAGTAGGTTAAGAGTTTATCCTCCTGTATTATTTCATGCTACTTGAGGCATAGATTTAGAAGAATTAAAGACTGTAGTCAAAATAGATAGTGCTGAGATAATGTAGCTAGGACTTCCCTTTTGCTAACAGAAGCCAGACTGAAAGAACTGATAATCCTTAGAAGGAACCAATCAATCAGAGGAGCTGTCAAACTAAGGCTTCTGCATCCTGAATAATCAATAGACCCCATGAATACAATACAATCATAAAACAGTCCTGGGAAAAACAGGATTTAGCTGTCACAAACACTAAAGGTTAAAAAGTCAGAGCTGAGGAAGACAATCTTACTTCATCATTTTGGGACCCCACCCCATTAAAAAGACCACCGACCCATTTCAAAGAACAAACTACGCATGCTTGGTGGCTTTTTGGGCTAATTACCATACGAAGCGGGGAATGGGAGGTATCAGAGCTATGAATATGCATTTGTAGTTTGTGTATTCAATACTTCTGTAGATAAAAGACCCTGTGATGATCTGTAAATTGCGCGTGTGTTTCTGGGAGCTATCCCGCACGCTGCCCGGCGTCGTAATAAACATACACTTTCTAACTTTAAACTGTTAGAGAGTCTTTGTCCGTCATAGTTGGATATTGGTATTAGATCAATGTCCATAGTTTTTTAATAAATCATACTGATAGTGAAGAGAAAAAATTAAAATTAGTCACTGCCATCCATTTGTCAGTTCTTGAATGCTTAAAGACAATGTCAAAGCTGAAAGCAAGAGTTTTCCTTCTAGGATAATTAATTAGTAATAGGATAGTCTAGGATCACCATGTAAAATGCATCTGGTTTAGATAAAACCTGAACAAATTAAGATTCCAACATAGATACATGTTTTAGAGGAAATAAAATCCTTCTACAAATAAGATCGCATTACTTTAAGGAGATACAAAGAAAGTTGGTCTAAGGTGCAGAGGTTTTTTAAACATTGTAATTACCATACTTGTTCCTCAGTAGACACTATCATAGTCTAAATGTACCCAAATAGCTTTGGATTTCTTTAAAAGGAAGTAAATTTCAATTCAGACACTGCATGACTGTTACAAGAACAGTTTGACATTGACTGGAACAAGAAAATAGGAGAGGAGGAAATTTCAATCCTTGCATATGCTACACTCATAAATAAGCACAGATAAAAAAAACCCTCAAAAGCACAAATGTCACTAACATACTAACTCTTTAGACTATAATAGTCTAAGTATTATTATTATACATGTAATATTATATGCATTTAAGTGATGGCATGAAAAAAATCTCCTTAAGCACAGAAGTAATTACTTGAAGTCGCTTAATACATATTTCATTTCTTTTCTTTTGGCATATGAACATAAAACAACTGATAAAAAGCATTATCACTGAGTTGCCTCAAGCTGCTTCTAGATGTAGACAGGGGAATTTATTGCCAGCAGGAGCAGTCTACATTTTTTAAATTGTTTCTGCATTCTCTGTATACAGATTGTCAAATTATTTGCATGTGGTAGACTCATGTCATTTCCAGCTGCTCTTTGGTCCTTACCGTTTTGCACCAACAAATAACAACTTTCAGTGCAGCTTATTGAAACTTGGCCACCGAGCAAAAGTATCCTCCAAAAACCACAGCCAAGCATGCAAAACCTCTCTCCCAGTCATTAAAATGTATAACAAACAAGCAATATAACCTTGCCTGAACAGCCAAAGCAAACAACTCAGTAGCTTTCATTCATTGTGCTTTAGCAGCTTTCACTGGCCAACTCTGACAGGCTAAAAGCCCCTTTTAAGCCTCAAAGTTTGCTTAAAACTAATTAAGCAGTAGTGTAAAGTGCCTTTTGAGACTTCCATGAGTCCTTCATATATTTTCAGTAAGTCACATACTGATTTTAAGTCTTATAACAAAAAACTTGTATCTTAATAAAGGAATTCCAGTTTCTACACATAAGACTGCACTACAAAAGCAGCTGGTGAAAATTTATCAGAGCTCTTCAAAAATTATTTCCAGACTTTTGTATAAATTTTTTAGTTGTTCCTAGAAGTTTTCTTAAGTACTTTTTCTTAAGTCTTTAGTGCTTCCAAGAAAATCCAGCTGTACAAGGAACTATATATTCTTCAGTTTCATACAGCTTTCCAACGTTGACTTTGAAACACGACTAATCTTACACTGACTTAGGAAAATAGTGTTCCAATAACTTATGTACTGATTATAAATCATATTTTTTCTGAAGTTCACTGAGCGCTAAAATTCCCCTAACTCCACTGCAATGGTCAATGAACTGTAAAGTTCACTACGAAGTTAACCAAATCTTTGTCTGGGTAGCGCGAATATGAGAAGGATCACACAATCTGACAGGTAACCAATACAGTATGCCAATTATTAATTCAATCAAAAATTCATGAAACAATAGAGAAAATGCTCCTGATTTTAAACTCTGCTCTTACAGCATGACAGAGATAAGTTGGTGATCATCCTCTTTGGAGGAAATGAATGAGGTAGAAAACATTCTAATCAGCAATCTAGTACACTTCACTCAGAAAGAAAACATTGTGATTTTACACTGTCTTTCAGAATTAAAAAAAAGTTTCTTAAATTCAGTTAAACCATCCACAGCATTTCTCATCCAAATTTCTACACAAATCCTCTCCAGTTTGCTTTGGCTACATTTCTTGGCTGAACCCTCTTGACCGAGGTTATGTGACCCCTAATACTATACTGCCATGGCAAATTCCCAAATACACGAGCCAGAAACTTTGATTCCCTAAGATTTTCTTACCAGCTACCCAAACCATTATTAATATAATGAATTAATTCCATTTTAATTTCTCACACAACTTTCAGCCTATTTTCTACAGAGAATTACCCATCCACCAGCAAGGAAAATAGTATTTTTACATTTTCCTTTATTGAATTATTTGAAGAATTATTTATTTTTTCTTATCAGGAGTTTTAGACATGTACAGTATCAAAAAAAGGCACCAAATGACTGAAGTAAAGTTTGGAAAGGCCAAGGAACTGTAAAGATTAAGGTATCCTCTTCAAACTCAATGGGTAGGGCTCACAGGATATATTTTTCATAATTACTTTGTAATTTGGTCTGGAACTCTGGTATGCCCCTGGCATTTAGGGACACACATATGAGAGCAAGAGATCATAGGACTTCATCATGCTCTTGGTCTACGCAAAATCTACATTTTGATAGACATGTGACAGTAAATTACAGCACTCCATTTTCTTTTTCATACCAGCACTGTTCTGATTCCTCTTCAAGATAGTTTTTAACCCACCAGAGATTACTCGTATCTTCAACAGAGCAATATAGGCCATGAATATTTTCCTAGAACACTGCAAACTAATCTAAGTCTGAAAACCAGAACATTTGCCCAAAATAAAAAAAGTCAAGAACAAATAACCAGCATCTTTTCTTCTAGCTTTTACCAGTAAAAATAGAGCTTCACAAACACGCTATTTTATGGCTCCAAGAACAGCTAAATCACAGGCAGATCAAAGTGGCTGTCCATATGAACACAATATACAAAATTCAGGAGTTCAAACATCTCCACTGCAAATCACAATCAGCAGCTTGAGACTACCAGTAGATAGGAACAGTAGATAGACCATCATGATACGTAGTTTTCAACTTAAACTTCTGAAGTTATTGCCCAAATCTATTCAAAGTGGTGAGTTTATGAGGGAAAAGTGTTGACTGTGCTATTATTAGTAATACTGCAAATACATTTATTCCCAGACAATTGAACTATCCCAAATGTTGTTTTGAATGCTTAAGCATATGAACCATAGCAAACACTCATGGCAAATCAACAACTCAACGCAAGTAAAGAAAACAGAAGCTCCTGACAACTGCTTAAATTCAGTACAGACAAAGTGTAAAAAAAAAAAAAAAATAAAAAAAAAAAGAGAGAGAGAGAGAACCACCACATCTGGAACTTAGTAAGATACAACAGAAGTTCAGCTTTGTTTTATACCATTGTTTACACAGTACTATAATTAATTTAGCAAAATGTACTGTGTATATCCAAAGCATACTGCATTTTACTCTACACTGAATGAAGAACTTCTTAAATAAAAACTCTAATGTACTATTATTCCCTATGGAAAACAAACTTCATGTCCCTACCCTTGCTGTCAGGAGGTGAGAAGTTGTTTAGATATAATATTCATTACAGCTAAACTCAGCTGAATAAATTCACGTTACATTGACATCAAACATGCCCAACCATCTAAACTGCTTTAACTAGGAGTCCCAAAAAGAATGTCTGAGTTAATATAAATGTCTATGTAAAACAAACTTAAATAGAACTGAAATTAACATCACAGAAATCTAATACAAATTTCTCAGCATAAGTTTAACACTCTAAATTAAAAAATAAAATAGACTTTAAAATAATGTTATGAGAAGAAAGGGCATGTATTGCTTTTTCTTACTATCCCATCTTAGTCTGATCTTAGAATTGAGAAGTCCTAATCTACGTGATTTTCAGCAATGTCTTTTACCACTGTATTAAAGAGGTTGTTCATTCTCCATGCATTTAGTTCTGGAATTTTTAGAAGTTAGGACTGCCCCAACATTCCCTTTATTTGCAATCATTCAAATCAGTAAGAGGTCTTGTGTCCATACATGCAAGCCAGTAAAAGAGGAGACCACAAGGCCTTTGTCTTTATTCCCCTAGAGCTACAAGATGAAAAAAGGACATTAGAGGAAGGAATGTGAAGAAGGTATGATAAAGTTATCAAGGTCAGATCAAAGCAGTTTTATGAACTTTTATCTTTCTAAATGAGCTCAGCCTTTAAATTTTATTTTGCAAGCTGTAAAGTAATTCTACCCTGACTAAAGTGAGAAATTGAGAGCAGCTGTTCAAGTGTACATACATATATTTCTCTATATTCCTGGTAAGTCAATAATGCTGCTTGCATTCTGTCAGTCAAACAGTGGCCTGCCAGATTATGACCCAGTTAACCATTCCAACCTTGCAGGTGATAACACTACACTTCTCAGGCCTGTAAAGACAGAAGTCAAATGAAGTGTTGTCAAACAACACGAACACTGCACAACCAGTGCTACAGGGGAAGATGAATGGAGCATAAAAATAATGCATATGGTGGGTGGAAAACTGATTTAACACCTCAAATAATAGCATTTAAGGCATGGGAAAATAAAATCTTCATCCAGTGCAGCACACTAGAGTGACATACAAAGCTCCCCAAAAATGCAAATTACTAATAGAAGACTTGCAGCATGTTTAATAGTTTTCCAAATCCTAGAAAGAGGCATTCAGTAAGCAAAGCTGGATGGCACTTTTGCCCCCTTTTTCTTCACTGTATGTTACTTTGAGGATAGAGCTTTCGAGTTAAATAGGATTATCAAAGAGCAGCACTCAGCAGTGCTCATTATGAATTGCAAAAGTGATTAAAATATTTGGAAAAGGAACAATGCATAAACAGACTAAATGCAAACGACCATGTCACCAAATAAACCCACAGAGCTATGGATCAGCTTTGAAGACTGTACATGGTTCTCCCAGACTCTGTAGCAAAAGAATATGGCCAAAAGAAAAAGGCCAAAGAAGAGAAAAAAAAAAAAAAATCAATGGAAGTGTCAAAACAATTTTCATGAAAAGAAAGATTGAGCTGTTTAAGACTGTTTGGGATGGAGACAATCTGGAAGAGATATGAGAGTCAAAGTTAGGAATGGAACCAATTTATTCAGTAGGGAATGCATATTCAACTGTCTCTCTGTGTCCATAATACAAGAAAAAAACCAAAACAAAACAAAGCATGGAACTCTTTACAAGAGTATCCCGGAATTCATTAACACAAACTTTCTGAAATAAATAGTCACCAAGGACTTAAAGGTGACACTTCCGCCTCATGAAGTCCCTCAGTTGCAATTTTTTTAAAATAGGCCATATGTTCTGGGAGGTAAAAACACAGCCTGGCTAATCAGTTCCCTTCTCCAGGCACACATGGTGGGCCACTGACACGGGCTCCTAGGCTAAGCAGTACCTATTGCTCCAAGCTCTTCTTTTTCATCAGCATATAAAAAGCTCAGATGAAGTGAAAGGCTGCAAAAATTCAGAGAAACAGCTTTTTTAAAACTGCCAATTGACAGCCATACAATATGATGAATGACCCCACTGATTTACTGTAGCCCCTTTGCTGCACAACAATGGACAGAAAAGCTATTTATTGACCAAATAATCTGTTGGATTGCCCAAATCATACTTTTGTCATTTCACTGTGCTATCTGCCCTGCAAACCTGCTATACAGCACTTTTTACTTCAATGTCAGCTATTTTAAGGTTAAAGTGGACATTTAATACACCTCAATATACTTCAAGACTTTCAACACTAAGTTCTGTATGCATGACTACTTGATATTTCAAGACAGACAAATGAAAATAAGACTTTTAAGGGAAAATGGTTGCAGCCCCTCTGTCACTGTAATGATGGTTTATGAGTTTGAATGGACTGTACATGCATTCTTCTAAAAACAGACTGGAAAAGAGTTTCTTCACATCCCAGCAATATACTGGTCATTCAATAAGATAATGAACAATATTGCTTTAGGGGCACAAGAGTATATAAAGCCCTACAACCTCTCTAGAAGAGTTGTTAACTTTATACGAATAACGAACATGTGTTACACAAACAACACAATCATCTCTTTTCTGAAAAGTTATTAAATCCAGACAGACACACACAGAAGATGTGTAACACACATAAGATTGCAGGCAAAGTTGTCAGCAGACCTAAGTTTTACATGAACTATGCTTTCCAATAATAATCATTCACACCATACAGCATTTCATTCAGAACATCACTAAATTGCACAATATTGGTTTTAGCAGCAGACAACTAGAAACATAACAAAAAAAGAAAACATAACCCATCTGCCTTCCTTCATAAAAACTGGCAGATCCCTGTTAGAATTATTTTTCCCAACAGATAAAGGGCAGGCAACAAAAAGTGCTAAATAAGACACCTTTCTGATAGGACCTCACATGTGGCAATAAATGAATCACAGCATCGATTAGGTTGGAAAAGAACTCTGAGATCGTCAAGTCCAACCTATGACCAAACATCACCCTGTCAACTAGACCATGGCACTAACAACCACATCCAGTCTTTCCTTACATAGCTCCAGGGATGATGTATCCATCACCTCTCAGAGCATCCTTTCCAGCATCTCATCACCTTTCCCATGAGGAAATTCTTTCTGATGTCCAACCTAAACCTCCCCCGGCACAGCTTAAGACTTGTGTCCTCTTGTTCTGTCACCAGTTGCCAGAGAGAAGAGGCCAACTTGGCTGCAATCTCCTTTCCAGCATTTGTAGAAAGCAGTAACTTCCCTCCTGAGCCTCCTCCAGGCTGAACACCCCCAGCTGCTCCTCATAAGGCTCATGAAGTTATATGCTGAAATTCCCATCCTTGTGAGATTTCAGAACAGGAGCAAAGTTGAGACAAAAAAACCACATTGCTCGAATCTCTGGTTGACCAGTTGAGACTATTTCTCCAAAACTCTCCATAAATGGTCGGCGATAACACAAAACATGCTTTATTCAATTAATCCAGCAATTAATTCATTACACTTGAGAAGGTGATGACCCTGAACCTGCATCTAACACCTTTGTGAGCACTGGTTCACAAGCACAATGTGACAGAGAGCTTAACACGGGAAGCTCAATTCCTGTGAAGAACCAAAGGTACATTGAATTTATTGTGTCAAATATTTGACTCTCAATTACAGTATTTCATAGCAACCACATTAATAATATATTCACCATTCTGCAAACATGAGAGAGTTCAAGTGTAACTATTCCCATTTGCTTTCCCCTTTGGCTTGAACATTGTGAAAATTTAGTCACACGATGTTCTTCTGTCTAAGAAAATCATGACCTAAATAAAATGAACTGGCTAGACAGAAAAACAGTTGTTTGGTAATTCTGAGCAGAATCAATCAATCTCCTCCTTGCAACAATTTATTTTTTTTTACAGCAGCAGGTGATGAAAATGCAAACCCCACAATGGATTTATGAAGGGTGATGAATTTTTGTAGAGCTTTTCAAGAAAACAGGGTTGGGAAAAATTTCAATTAAAACCAGGAACAGCTTTCAGCAAGGTCACCTACTGACAAAATCTGAAATAATTTTAATTCAATTCTTGTAAAATTTATTTTTTGTAAAATGGTTCCTAGCTTGTACCTATGATATTAATTTTTACCTAGAATTATCTTAATACAGGCTGAGAGTAAAACTAATTCTACCTGGAATGGAACTTGATCAACCTGGAAAAAATTAAACCCAAACTATTGCCGAGTGACTTTTTACTCAAAAAACACATGATGTTGCCTAAGAGATGCAGAAATATATGTCACATAAAAAGACTGATTTTAATAAATGTCAAAACATTTAAAGATACATGCCTAGATGCTTTAGGAGACCAAATTCCACCTTCAGTGATTTCAAAGTCTAAAATCACTACGAAAGCTGGTGCTTTGAAAAAGTCCACCTACATATATAGGCAATTTCCATATAACTAACAGTTGAAAAGACTTTCAAATCAGAGGAAACTCAATTGAACTCAGCATGTCAGAACATTCTGCATACTAAGGCACAGGGGAAGAGAAACCCCAGTAGATTACTTCAGTAATTCATTACCAAACTACAACATCAAAAGGCCACAAAAGCAGCGTGCCTGATTAAGGCGTTGTCAAATCAGATTGCTGTAAAAGCATTTCCAGAAGAGCAAAGTAGACTAAATCATTTTAACAGAGCCAGAACCATGCCACAGATTTTAAACCATTGAAAATCTCAGATATAAAATAACCACAAGATAAGTGCTTAAAACAAAGGGTCATCTTGAAAAGGGCAAACATTTGTGCTTTGTTTATAATGGAGGAGAGGAAGAACCTCATAGTGGCAAGAGAGAATCACCAAAGCCTGACCAGAGGATGGAGAAATCACGCCACATCCTCCTCCATCCATCCATCCACCCTCCTCAATGTCTTGGGGAGCAGCCTCCCCACAGAGTGACATGGGCAGCCACACTCCAAGCAGCACAGTGGCAGCTGGAAGGGCAGGAAGTGGAAAAGCCCATGGCTTGGGTGGGCTGTGTGACTTGGGATGGGGAACACACCCCACTGCCAGCCTACAGCTCAGCAGATTGGTTGGCCCTGCTGGAGCATCGATACTGCCAGGAACAGGTATGTGCAATTAGGTGAACCCATGTTCCTAGAAGAGCTGTTTACATTGTATTAATAAGTCAGTAAACTGCTTTTTGTAGTTTCAACTGCATGATCTAAGCATTTTTTCCCTGCAACAGTCAGCAATATGAGTCTTTGAATATATCAATCTTTACATTAATTTCTATTGTTTCTTAGCAGCTGTGCATAGATAATACAGACCAAACATGCTTTTTTGTAGGAAGAAAGAAAAACCCAAACATTTCTGCAGAGATGACTCATTATTCAGCTGCATACATTTAATTTAACAAGACACATCTTTCAACTAGACTTAGACCCAGGAATAGAACCCAAAAGAGGCATTCAGTACCCTTCTGAACTCTCCAAATTCCTTCACCTCTGAAATCCATGGTGGAGCTCCCCATCAGTTGAGTCCTTTAAAATCTAATGCCAGCCTGTTTTCACAACATATTACATCCAGCATAATCAGAAATCTCATACATACGCATGTTAGTTAAAAAGAGTTCTAAAAGGAAAGGAAAAAATATGCTGAAAATAACCAGAGAGTAACCATGAAACTTCACACTGCAGAATAACAACAGCTCATATACAAACAAACAAACAGAAACAGGTCAAACCACTTGCATTTTTACAACTTAATTCCAAGCTGGTTTTACAGCCTCAAGTTTTCAGGTTTGCTCAACACTGCTGAGTAAGGCAGCAAAATTTTTACCTCTAGGGAACTAAACACAAGGTCAGCCTCTAAAATACAGGTCTTGCCTCAGCAAGTTTACCTCAGCAAAACAGAAGTACTTGTCCTCACTGTTTTGCCAGCACTGCCCACACACAGTTACCATGATTAAAAAAATGGTTCAACCCATGCCACTCCCACTACTATTTTTCTCTTAACTGTGAAAGCGAAGCCTCAGTCTGGCCAGGTAGGGCTTCAGGTCTTCCGAATCAAAATGTCTCTGTCCTGAAGAACTACTTCATTACACACATAATATCAGAAGAGAATTGAACATGAAAAAACTCCTTATAGAAGGAGGACGTATGATACTCAGCACCACCTTTACCCAATTATCACATTCACAAATGGAAGCTAGGCATTGTAAACAAGGCAGACTGATGCACAACCCACACCTCCCAGATCACACAGGGCTTTGTTTCTCAGTCATCTACCTCAGAAGTGCCTGGCAGGAACAGAGGTTAAAACCATATTAAAAACAAAATCATGACTCGCAGGAACAAATCCTGATCTAAAGAAAGAAAGAGCAGCTGACCGTGTAGTTACGGAAGTCATCAATATTTTTGGTAGTTTGTCCTATGTGGTCCATCTTACAAACAAAACTAAAGCAGCAGAAGAACAAATAAGACCAAATTTAAATTGGTTTTGTATCTTCTGGTACAAGCACAGTGCTCAACCCCATCCAACATTCTGTCAGGCAGTTTCTTTGAAATGCACAACTTTTAACAAATGCTGGCCGATAATTTCTCTGATGCAAAAATTTTAAATGGCTGAGACTTGAAAAACAACCCAACTCCCTTCTGAATTTCCTTTTTGCACTTCTAACATTACAACCCTACAAACTCACCTGTTTCAAAATCCTTCCAGAAAAAGCTACACCTGAATTTCTAACATGAAGACCAAAGGGCAGGGGGACAAAATCATTCAAGGCAGATGTAAGGAGGTATTTCCAAGTTTTATATCAGACTGGTTAAACTAAAGAAACAAAAAGAAAGTGAGCAGCTTCCATAAGCTACTAATAGTTTACACATTTGTATTTTGAAAGAATGACTGGAGTAAAGAATTAGTTGGAAAAACCCCGCAGAAAGTCATTTATCCTGCACAAAAAGTGCAGTCTTTCATGATATATTATATACAACCACTTTGCAAATCCATAAGCAGCACATAAAATCGAGGTGTATAATCCATTAAAACATATATGCAGTATTTTATGATTTACAGTTGGGGTATGAATTGCACACCTACAAATCTTTTTCCTTCAGCTCTTCCCAACTAGTGCAACTGGCTCCCAGCAAACTTCTTATGAACGTTCACCAAACAGTCCCAATGCCAGTGCTAGCTAAAAAAACCCCACTCAAACAAAGCACATTTCTTCATGGTCAACTATATTTAGTTATATTTTTATATGTACAACTATATTTAGTTGTACAACAAAAATACAACATACTAAAGGCTTTGAAATTCTAGGATTTGTGTGAGGCAAAAGAAGTTGATGAAAGTCATGATTTAATTTTTTTTGTTTTTTTGACACTATTCCAAGTATAAGACTCTCATTTCCTGAGGAATGTCATTAAATTGTGGAATTCTTGTACCACAGTAGAACAACTTCATTTAAGAGAACTATAAACAAAACTGAATAAACAATTTTTTAAAAGTAAACATAGTACCATAAAGATTCATCAGCATTTTAAAAACAGTTAGAAATAGAAAGATGCTAAATATTAACCAAGAATCAAATACAACTGAACAAGATATCCGCATAATTTATTTCTAAGAGGTCAGTATGGTTGTTTGCTCTATTATTGATTGTCTTCAATAAGCATTCAATAAAGAAAACATGTAGAAGAGATTGAATGTACAACATACACAATAAAATGCAACATATGCAACACACCCACAGGAAATGCTGATGGGAAAAAATTGCCTAATTCTTGGAATTTTGCAACTATCTCTGCAAACATACTCTCAAGTCAGTAGGACAGACTGGATAAGTAAGCCCATCAATCACACTCCCCTGGTTATACCAGCAGGGTTGCCTCTCTACACTAGTTCATATTCATTACATTCAGCTTTAGTTGTGTTAAGTTATTCAATAGCCTCATAGTATAAGCAACATACTTAACTCAAAGGATACAAAAGTTTTGCATCCCATGTTCACTTTCTGTCTTCTTCCATCTCATAAAATATCACACTACACTCTTTAGGGACTTCTTTTTCTGTTCTACATATATTAAAGAATTTGGAAGATCTTGACAGGGTTCTATGGCAATGTTAGTACCGCAATGCTGCGGACTTGCAAAAAAACCCCCAAAACCCTAAATAGAGATTGATAGCATATAATAGGAGAGAGCATTACTGGAAAAAATTTCCAGTCTTTCTTGGCTGGAAAAGTGGCACCACATAATAAATAAAAACAGTGTCCTCCTTTAAAGGAAAACCACATATCATGCTTCTGATGTGGCTGTATTATTTTTTGTTGGGTGCAATTCTAACAGGCAACTGAATATCACAATTACCTAATATCTGAAAAAGGATGACCTATTAACACCTTAGTGTTAAATACTACTGTTCTGAAAACAAAGGGTGACCCATCCTAGTCAGGAATGAGATCAGACCTGGGACTCACATACCTGCTAGAAGATGAAAAATTCCAGAGGGGAAAACCTAAGCTAAGGCTGTAACTCATGAGCTGCGTGCTCACGAGGCAGAGTCCCTGAGGGACAAGTGACTGCATGAACTACAGGAAGGTGAAATTGCAATCTCAGGTAAAAGCATTCTCTGGTGAGTGCATCCTTTAGGAAATGAAAAGAAACAGCTCCAATTGTCCATGGCTGTCAGTGCCATTACTAATACAGCTGTGCAAGAACCTGGTCAAAAGTCAAGTTCACTTTTCTAAAGAGTTGGGTTGTTTTTTGTTTTTTTTTTAAATATAGCAACAGTGCCAGCTTGACCTCAGTTTTTATTTCCTCATTGTCTTTTTGGGTCCTCTTCTTTTTAGCCAGCTGGCCAGATAGCAGCCACTTCCACAGCAATACCACAGCCTGTCTTCCATCGGCCATCTCCTAACACAAGGATTATGTTTTGGGTGCCTACAACAATCACTGCATCTACTGCTTTATTACTGAGCCTATGGCTTATACACCGGTCTTTTTAAGACCTAAGAATTCTGTATCTTTTACTACTAGTAAGTAGAAAAACAGTAGTTTTTACACTCTTCATAGAGCAAGAGAAAATGCTTTAACTTCTCAACCTAACAATATCAGACATTATTTTAACAACTGAAAAAGTGATAGGTGATACAATTCCCTCAGTTTTTGTTGGCTCTTTTTTTTCACCTCCAGTCACACACGGAGTCTTTCAAAGTCATAACTAATGCTGGGGAGTACATTCTTTTCACCCAGGAATCAGGACAGCATGCAATACAAACCTAGGTAAACAATCATGCTTCTTGTTGATAAAATGTATCCAAACACTGAAGTTACACCCCATACAGAATGGCAGGAACACTGATAATTTCAATTTCTTTGCTTTAAACTGCAAATGGCAAATTACTGGTAAAATTTGCCATCCCTGCTAGGAGTTGCCTTAAATTAGTAGGATGCAAGCAAGACATTATGTATCTTGGCAGTCAGATACTTCTACAATGTTTCCAGATCACATTTACTCTCTGTCAAACCATAACAAACAATGCTTTATGTCTTAACTAGAGCTGGTAAAACTTATGCGCCTTGCAATAGTACTTGGCAAAGTTGTAACACTTTGTTTATTACAGGGAATTTAAAACTAGAGGGAGGACCCTGATGCCACACATAGGATCCTGTCACAGTATTCACCAAATGAATCTGGAGATGACAAACGAGTCAAACTCTCTTCACTACGGCATGAGAACACAACACTCAGTCAACTAAAGGAAAGTAAACAGTAAAGTGGAGCAGGACAGCCTTACATTTCAAGCTAGAGAAGGAGCAGATGACTAAGAACTAAGTATTCTAAGAATTCAGAACGTGCTTTCTAAGAACACTGGTTGGCATAAAGCTGGCATAAAACAAACTGTTCAGGCTTCTGAGATTAAAAGCACATCATAGAGGCTCTCTACTTCAGTCATTGTGTTTATTAACACAACTGACCACAAATGTACCATGCAGCTTTTGTTAAAATAAAACCAGAACATTATAAGCAGTAAAGCTTTCTGAAGCTCCCACTACACTACTACTAATCACACTCTGTAGTATGGAAACAAGTTTCTCTCATACAAGCAGTGTTCCCTATATTCAGTTATGGTGGCAACAAAATAAATGAAAGGAAATTATACGACTGCTGCTTGTTCCTCTTCAAACCAATATTTAGAGTTGTCCCTGAAAAATTCAACTACAAAACCATTAAAACCATTAAGAAAACTCACCTCTAAATATATCTTGCAGATTTTTTCCCCTGATATAAATGGTTCTTCATAAATCTGCAGTATAGCAGGTCAGTCCTTTGGATGGCTGAGTTAATCACAGGTAATTGGCTTCCTTGTGGTAAAAGGGACAACTGAACTGGGATTGCATGGAAGACAGTTGTACCAAACAGAAAATTTATTTCCTGAAGTTTACACTGGAAACCAAGTTTTACTAACAGTACTTCAGGAAATATTGGAAAATAAGGGTTAGGAATGGGAGCAATCCTAAAATGCAGTTGACTACCCATGTTTATGCCTTTACTAGTGTTGGTGTTAAAACAGTTTTGCATAGTTTCTCATATGTTTTTGTATTAAAGTCATTCAATCTCTCTCCCCCACCATCACTTTTTACTTGCTTCTATTAAATAATTTGATAGCAGTAACAGAGGACTACTTAAAAACCAAACCAGAATACTTAGCTGATATGCTAAAAACACACTGTACATGTAAATCAGTACCAGTGTTTATTCACCATTACAGAAAGAAAGCTGTTAGGACTCTGCAGGCATTAAAATCCAAAAGTGAAAGTACCCTAACTTTCAGAGGTGATAATCACCCAAAGGACGTATCAAATTCCAGCAGAGCTCAGGGTGTTAACCATTTTTTGAATACCAGGCCTCCAACACTGAAAATTTTGCTCTGCGCTGTTGGATGCAATCCTGATATAGAAAACTTGCCTTGAGAGCAACATCAAACCCTGCAAAGGATCCCTCACAGAAAACTGGCAACTGAAGCAAAAAGTTTATTTGTTAGGGGTAGGCAAATAAATGGGTTTTTTCTGACTCTCTCCCCTAGAAGCCCTCCTCTCCTGGCTGCTGAATAAGAGCTATTGCTCCCCAGCATCTTTCCAAGCACAGGAAGGTGCAGCAGTAATTCCAAAGGACAGGGACACATTATAGGTAACACATCTCACCACAAACACACCAATGAATAGAAGGGACCAGTACTGCACTGAACACCTACACAAACACAGACACCACAGACAGATCCATCCTGTGCCTAAGGATCAATACTAAGAGATAAAAACCCTTCACTATTGTCTCCACTAGCTTTTGTCCCTCCACTGTCTCTCACTCATTCTACTTGCTGGCTACTCCAGCCTGAAGCTGGGTAGAAGATCACACACACACATCCCACAGACATTCACAAGGCAGAGGAATAGGAAGAGAAAAACAATTTTAAAAGGAGTTTCATAGGTTAAGCCATGGTAATAGGGCAACAGGGCTTCACTAGGCAAATGTAATGAATAGCCTGCTTTAAAATGTAACTGTCCTCTTTTATCCCTCCTTTCTCTCCTTCTCCCACACTCCTTCCTCTCCACTTCACTTTGATCCTTTTCCACTTCTGATTCTTGCCTTAAATAACCCATATCAGACCTGTACAATCTCAAAATAATTTTACTCTGTCCCAAGTGCCACTCTAATACATCTTATGAACCTTTTTCAACAGCTACCCCTCCCCAGTTTGCCTGGCATTCCAAAGAGTTTCTTCCAGTGAATCACCTCAGCAGGTTTTGCAGGAGGGATAAAGGCTTCACTGGTCATTTTTCTGGTTTTAGGGGCAGCTTAACAGATTAAGTGGCTCAGTTTTCCACCTTATGACTATTCCTCTGGTCATTATCTGACTATCTGAATAGCCAGTAATCAGATATCATTACACATACCTCAAAAAGCAACAAGCTTTTCAGACAACTTAGTTCCTATATTGTATAGCCATGCTCAGTTAAACACATATATTTTCAGTACACTGTAGTCATTGAAAAATAGGAGGCCAGAAGAAAAACTTCATGATAGCTTAATGGAGCTGCAAATTATACCAAACTCTTAAAACAGCTGCAGGTGAGGGCAAGGCTACTCTTTCTCACTGTAGTACAACCCATCTTTCCCCCTCTCCTAGTTCCAAACTTTTGTCCATCTTTCCCTATTCATTCCAGCACTTGTTCTTGTATCTTGCTGACACATTTTAATGAGTCCTGATATATCGGTGTATCCTTCTTTATTACACTTGCTCTCATATTTCTAGTACATAAAAATTGCTGCTATGTCTATTTAACAAGGAACTGGAGAGACAGTGACTTCTTTGAAATTAGCTTTTCAAAGACATCACACATCGCTTGCTTCAAGTGCAGTGGGAGTTGTATTATCCATATTTAATAAGTAACACAAGCCAGCAAAGCCAGAATAATAGAGAAAAGCCAGATTTGTCTGTCTTACCCTAGCTGTATGTTCTAAGATGACATCTTATTTTCCTAAGGGAAAATTATCAGGCACAGACACTGTAAAAAGATTCAGAGAAGGAAAAAAAAGTACAGTAATATTGGAGAAAGCAACAGAGAAAGAGTGAAAAAGAGAGGGACTCTCCATCTTTACCACACACAGTTCTAAAAACCAGGAGAGGAAGCCAGCTTTTGCCTGAAGAATCCCAGACACTTCCAGTTTATTTTTGTTTTTGCTGAAGACTGAAGAGTTCCATTGCCCAGCATTTACTAAATGTAAATGTTAGGATTCAGCAAATATGCCTACACTGGCAAAGTTCAGATTCCTGGTTTGTGCTGGTGCCAGTGCACTAACAAAAGAGTGCAGACCATAAGCTAGTAGCAGTATAGAAGATTTTTGGTGTGTCTAATGATATATGATCTAAAGGTCTTTTTACCTATGATCCTATAAAAGGATAGAATAAAACCTTATGATTTTAAGATTGGTTCCAACATTTTCACACCATTTTTAAATAAGGCACTATTTCTTTCAGAATTAAAAAGTGATTTGCAGTGCTTTATGTAGAATCAAAGGCTAGGCATTCATTTAAATAGCCAAATGCTTTTCCTCTGCCTTTCTGGTGTGCTCTTACATAGAAACTATATTCAATAATAAAAAAAGGCTCAGTTCTACCAAGAATTTAGATATCACACAGTAATTGCATGTCAAAAAATGGGTTTATATTAGCATTTACTATCAACATCATCCAGAAAGTGTCTACTCTGTGGTAGCCTATTTAATTATGGCCAACCACAGGCTACTAATTTGCTAAGTTATTTATAGGTTTTCTTATCTTCTTTTATTGTATGGCTTTATTTGCTTTTTCCCCTTTGCCCAATAGTCACATCTTCATTCACATTCATTTCAGACAATTTTGCAAGGAACACACAAGCACTGCCAGTGTCAGGGACATCAGCATAATCCTTAGGAACCTATATTCTTTCCTACCACTCTTGTTCAAAGCCTTGCAAATTAAGCACCTCAACTATAAAGGCACAGAAGAACTCTAATAAGGCACCAAAAAAAAAAAAAAATACAAACCAGAAGAAGGTTTTAAACTTATTTCTAGTTCCCAAATAAAAAATTCATCTGGAATATTTCTAAGTATGTTGTAGAAATATACTATACTTTTAAATTAACACAGAGTAATAATCTGAACTTTAATATAAACCAGCTATTTAAATCAAGGATTTTTTTTCTGAGTGTAGAATATTCATATAAAGTGTAAAAAAAAAAAAAAAAAAACAAAAACAAAAACCACCTCAGAGTTGAGGTTGTAACATAAAAAAAAAATCCTTTCTAGAGTCTCTGGACTAGGTTGCAAAGCTCTCCTTTAGAAAACTGCTTAGCATAGAGAATTCTGGTTTCTTTCTGGTTGTTGCTCCTATTCTCAGCAGTCGTAAGGGAAAGAGGGCCTTCTTCAGAAAATCCTCAGGTTTCATGTCAAGGTCTGCAAATAGTTTCCTTGGGATGCCACTTTCAAGCTTTTATGCAATTAATGTTTTTTGATTTGGAAACCACTGTTCTACAGAAACTGCCCAAAGCAAAAAATTAATACAAGATGTCTTCTGCAGTGAAAAATCAGAACATCTCCATCCAAAAATCTCTTCCATCTCCAATTCCAACAGATCAAAAACACTTCCAGAAAGTCTCTCTGACATGGAATTTTCAGCAACACAAGTTCAAAAGGAAAAGGTTTTTCCATCCCTTTGTTTCAGTAAGAAATTATAAGTAACATCTGAGTAAGTTTTTACACAGACCCGAATGTTACATATCTGATAGCATTGTTAAACACTTTTCCTACCTTAATCTATTCTTTCCAGTCTACATACATCATACATCTTGATTTGACAGACACAGGAATGTCCTGGCTACTACAGTGGTCCCCATTTCTGCAGCTCCACAGCATCAGGACTAAAGAGGCTTGAGGCATTTACTGCCCACCACAGTTAGGGACACACCTGTATCAGCATTATATTATTCTTCGCAGACCCTGCACAATCTTGGAAATAATGATTAAAACTTATATGGGCATAACTACAGAAATCATAAAATTATGAGTGAAGAGAAGGGTATTTTTTTTTTCTTGCTAAATTGTACACAGACATACTTAGAAAAACAACTGCACAAGAACTCAGACAAAATTAAAGAGTATGATAGAATTAAGAGGTGCTAACACTCTTCTACTACTTATTTTATCTTTTAAAAAAAT
Source organism: Zosterops lateralis (assembly GCF_965231275.1). Lineage (NCBI taxonomy): Eukaryota > Metazoa > Chordata > Aves > Passeriformes > Zosteropidae > Zosterops > Zosterops lateralis. The sequence goes on along the minus strand of NC_139763.1, from coordinate 62,814,506 downwards.
AGGTATTTTAAACCAATAATCAGCTGCATCCTTTACATAAGATTACTACACATTATATAGTTACATTAAAAAGTAGCTAATGCTAGATTATTACCTAAACACAGTAAAGTGTTTACATATGAAGAAATTACTGTAAAAATAACATAGTTTGTATTGTGAGTAGCGACCAAAATCAGAATGAAATACATATAATGTTTCTTAAAATAAATTCTGCATAAATCACAAAAACTTAAAACTGATCCTGAAAAGATCCAATGATTACTCTAATTACCTCTGATTTTAAAATTATGGATATAAAAATGTGCTTTTCTTTCTTCCAGCTACAAGAAGATGAAAGCCCAAAATTTCAGTCCATATGCCTGCAGTGTGTACATATGTTAACATCATGTTCCACATGTCTACAGACATGGGCTTGTACATAACTGCAAATGAGAGAATACAATGCACAAAGACTGGGGCAGTTCTTTATTCAAATCCATCCTTGCCTGACAAACCCCATCATACAAAACTCCGGTGAGCAGTAATTTCACTAGCCAGTATGATTTGAAATATTTTGCCTGCAGATACTTACGGAACTCAGAACAGGTATGTCTATGTGAGTAGTTACCCTAGAGAACAATGTTTAAGGAAATACATTCTCCTGGCTTAACTGTAGTTTTCCCTGGCAAAGAAAGGTATCAACCAAGGTATATGACCTATGCTACCAAGGCTTGGAGAGGCCTATACCTGATGAAGCACTACTAAAAAGGAAAGTGAAGTTCTTGGAGGATGCCTTTTTCAAGCTGTTATACTTCAGATTTTGTTTTTCTGCAAAAAAGAGAAGGTGGGCTCAATCTTCTGTTCCCCTCGTTTCTCCTTGGTGGCAGAGAGAGGCCAGACAGCATCTGCACCAAAACTCAACTCTTCAGTAAACAAACTGTTTTCATCACTGTAAAATGAAGTTAAAGCAAAAGAGGGGAGAAAAAAATTTCCAAGTGGTATCCTAAAATCCAGAATTGCCATCTTACTCTCATATACAGTACAGCCCTATTTATTCTGCTACTCCAAGTTAGCTATTAAAACACGGTGCAGAACAATAAATTCATAACATAACTTACAAATTTTCCAAATTAGCAAACTGCATGAAAATAACTAAAAGTGTAAAGGTAGCCCAATGTTTACATAGTAGTTTTATGAGACCAGAAGTCAAAGATTCTTTAACAACAACAAAAAAAAAAAAAAAAAAAAGGAAGCTGCAATCTAAAAAATTACCTTTGACCACAGTAGAAATCCAATGGAAAGTGCCTAAAAAACTTTTAGATTAAATAGTCTAACAATAAACAATATTATACTTAAACACTAACTTCCTCCAGTTAAATTACTGCCAGGTACACTAACTGACAAACATTTCAAATGAATATTGAGGAACATAGAGCAATGCCGCCGCCCCCTCCCCCCCCCAAAAAAAAAAAAAAAAAAACAAAAAAAAAACCATACATGCTATTGAACTATAGAAATACAGCATAGTGGGATATAGGCTCAGTTATTATACCCACTGTACTCCCTTTTCCCTTCAAATTTACAGCTTACTACATTTATGAGAACAATACAAGACTTGCAGATTTAATCACACTCAAGTTCAAAAACATTCAATGCACCTAAGACAGTTAAATCATAACTCTATTTGCTACTATTTTGCCTAATAGTCTAATAGTTACTCCTTGTTTCTTTACTATAAAGGCTAACAGAAAGCACAAAACCCCAAACAACCACCAAACAAAAAAGAAGGCATTCAGAGGGCTAACGTTATTTAGACATTATTCAGAAATTTGTCACTTCTCAATCCACTTCCTGCCTTCTCCATTCCTCACCAACTTCTCCAGTTATAAAAGGAAAATTCTCACTAGTTGAAATCTGCTATTCTGAAGGTTTATAGCCCTCGATGGTTGTTATGGGAATAAATTAAAAAACCAACTCATAAATACTGTTAAATGCTGCCTTGATGTTTTATGAGGAAGAAACATATTGGTAACCACGTTACAGAGTAGAAAATTTAATTAATGGAAGAGAGTTTTGACAGAACAACATTCTAAGACATCATTTGATTAAGTGCTACTGTTCTTCAAGAAAATATTGTACAAAATAATAAACCCAAAAAACCAAACAACAAAATCCAGCATAATACCAATAGTGATGATGAATAGAACAGTCCTAAGTGCTCATCATTACACACTGATACATGGCTGAATCATGAAAGTAATCTGGTATCATCTTGCCACAGGTGAGTTCTCCTATAGATTTTCTTCTGCTTAAATACAGAAAACAGCTTCCTTTTAGCAGCTAGTTTCTGGTGATTTGTTGAAGAAACCAAAGACAAGAAACCAAAGAGAAACAGGTATTTGTCATGTATCATAAATTCTGTTCCTCCATCTGTGTGGGAGGACACCATTCACACCTTAAAACCATATTCAATGAAGTTATATAGTAGACACACTGCATATAATGAGAATATATTGGCAGATAACATAAATATAAGGAATAACTTTCTAACATTCAGATCCTGGAATATAAGAACAAATTCTCCTAGTATTTTATTGTTTACATTCCTGCTGTTGTGGATTTCCCAAGACAGTTAGAAAGACTGAAAACCAAGGTATAACATTCAAGACCATACACACTATCTAGTGAACAAGAAAGACCATATTCCAACAGCTCTAACTGCTTTATAGTCACATTATTTACAGATTATTACAGTCATGGTGACACAGATAAACTGCTGAACTAACTAAACTCATGCTGAGAGCATGACAGGAGACCTTGCCCAGAAAGTAGGTTGAACAAGCCTGTGCTGAGGTTTATGCAGATGAAGGAAGACTGGTAAACTTCCTTACACTCCTATAACCTAGTCCAAAGTATCATTTGTTTTAGAACGTTAGGACAGAGAAAGTCCCACATACATCAGTCAGAAGGGATTTTGCCAGGAACTCCACTCATGCCCACATTCATATTACCTGCATTTGCATACCAAATTTTCAAAACAAACCCACCCACAACTTATTTTGTTTTGCTTGCATGTGCAGCTTTTCCTTTACCTATTAAACTCATTATCTCGACCCACACTTTTAACCCTTCTGACTCATTTCTCCATTCCACTGTGGGGGAATGAGCAGCTGTGTGGGTTTTAGCTACCTACTAGGCTTAACCCAGTACAAGTAAGTAAAATTTACTGCCATACAACTTTAAACAGTTTAGTAATTCTAAACACAGGCATTCCACAGCTGCCACGAGAACTCAAAGGAAAAAAAAAAACACCACGCTATCTCAACATAAGGAAGTCTGTGTCTCTGAGTATTTTTACTAAGAACTCCAGTCTTGAGTGCTACAAGCTCCTCATGAGTATCTTTCTAATGGAGAGACCCCAATGTACACAGAATAGGATTTAAAACTAAGACAGCATTGCATTCTCTTTTAAAGTGTTGTAAAAGCACTTCCAAAATGTACTAACCTAGGTCCTCTCTTCAGTATTTCCTTAATAAACTAACAATAAGTGTCTACATTTGGTAATATAGATGCAAAACATGTCAGAATTTATGTCAATACACAACCGGAGCAAAACTCTACAAGTAGGTCTTTGGATAAATACATCAGCAAACAAAAGGGGTCTGAATAGTGTATTTTGCATAGCTGCAAAGCAAGGTTGTAAAACAAATCTAATCACCTTGAGTATTCCTTCAACCCCAAAAATGCTGGGAATTCATAACAGAAGGAATACCTGGGACTTCAAGACACTTGGGAATGCCTCAGCTAAATGAAATATGCTTCAGCAGATAAAAACAGATTGAACAAGTTTAGACTTGACTCGGCTTTGCACTGGTTGTTGGACTAGATGATCTACAGGGGTCCCTTCATAGTTATCCTGTGATTCTATAAAATTTAGATACAAAGTTAGAATAAAATTTTTATTAAATTAACTACATATTTTGACTAATATTTACCATTTATTTACAAACAAATATTCTCTTAAAGAAGGTGTTTTTGTGAAATTGTAATTAGATCTTAACCAAAAGGTTTTAAAAGGACAATTCAAATGCCAGCGGAATCAAAATTATTACAAGTGAGAGAAAAACACATACAAGAGATTTAAAACAAGTGAACAAACACAGCTCTGCCATACAAGAAAGGCAGTTGAAGGGTTATGTTTCAGATCACAAAATGACCTGGAACCTACACTGCAATTACTTATAGTATTTTAAATGGATTAGATAAAAATCCAAACCACTACTACTCTACCTTTATTCCCTTAGATTTGATCACCTGGACATCTATAGCACCAATTCACCTTAAACAGTAAGACTGCTTAGAATGCAATCCCTTTTATGTCACTGACAATTCTAAAGCTGGTCCTTCTGTATCCATAGCACCAGTACATAAAATATTCTGATGTCATCTGCATTCCACCAAGGGTGGAGGCAGACAAACACTTTCTCAAAATGAGTTCTTGAGAAATCCACATTCATAAAACAAAAACATCCTGTTTCTATAAATGGAATTGTCAAGCAATCCGTTCTAGGACAGATATCCAGGGAAAAATTCTTAATTATAAAGCAGTTTTACCTGTATTTGATTGAAAACCTTCCTCAACATAACATTTTTATGCTCCTAATTCATATAGCAAAACAGGAAAAGAGACGTAAGTGAAAAATTATCGCAAGGAGAAAAGTCCACTTTGATATCTTTAAAAAGACATAAGCTAGGATTTGTACACTATTGAAAAAAATCATACTCTATAGCCTCATATACTATCTGCTAGAAGAGATTTTTTATTTGCTCACACCTGAACATCAGTCATTTTAATGTGGTTGTAGAATGTTAATCCAACATCTACTCAGAGAAAACAAACAAAACCCTCAAGAAAATCATTAGTGTCTCATACAAGAAATTAGTTTTATTTCTTCACAACCCACCATCAGTCAGGATTTTCATACTTTGCTCCCTAGAATACAAAGCCATTGCTGATAAAACCTGCGAGTGATTGATGGTAATGCTGCTATAAATAACAGGAAGCCCAAGTTATAGATACAGAGGGACCTGGAGCACATGGTTGGTCAGACACAACAATCAAGGTCAGATTTAACTCTGTCATATGAAAACATAAAATACAACAAGAAAGACTGCAATCATAGAATCACAGTCTTGGCAAGCGATAGCATAAGCCTGGAACAAGGACAATCACGAGCTCCCACCAAATCTAAAGTGCAAATTAAATTAAAGTTGGGTGCATTAACACTGACTATTGAGAAATAAGTTGAGCACACATTACCCCAAGGAAGGTATTTACAAAGCAACTCACAAGTTGCTATGTCCAGTTGTTAATAATGAAATAAAAGACAAAAAACTGTTAAAGCAGCCAAAAACCTGTAAGGTGTCATGAAACTGCAAGATTTGAGATCTGCAATCATATTTCACAGCAGGACACCAAAGGTTCATCTGTTTAGGATTGTCTCACAAGCCCTTGCAACAGTCAGTACAGCAATGTAAGAGAGGAGCAACCTCAACTCTGGCTCACACTGCTCTGAGGGTGGTTTCCTCCCCATGAACAGGCACAACAGGCAAAGTCATGTTCAGCTCCTTAATGCCACAATTCCAGCCTGAACTAGTAGTTTAAAATCCACCATCATTATCATTTAGGTTGTTACCCTATTTACATGGGCAGTAGCTTTCAGCAGGAAGCTAGATGGACAATTGCAGTGGCATCCTAAATTACTGTAATAGGAATTATCCCTCATTAATCAAATACCTAAGTTCATTAAACATAAAAACCCCTGTATATTTATTAATTAAAATAGTAATAAAATAAAATAATTAATTAAAATAATTTTTAAATATTGTATAAAGAACTGCAGAAGAATAAACGTCTGCTACGGTGCATTAGCTGATCTAGGGAAGAAAAAAGAATAAATGAGCAGAAGCTGAAGCTAAAATACAAAATTGCTCTGTAATCTCCTCTTTGTTTCCAAAGGAAATATATAATCAATCATACTATTATCACTGGCATACTTTAAAATTGAGACAGTACACATGAGCCATAGATTTCTGATCTAGATACACAGACTCGGGGAAATTGATGGCCAGCATTTGGCAGAGGGACAAACTATATCAACATAAAAGTCTCTTTTATTAAGACAAATCAATTGCTTCAACATGTTTCAGCAAGGATAGTCCACTAGCATCAGAATGTAAATGGCAGCACAAAATAAGGTGAGAGATCTGTTAAAGAACAACAGGACTGACTAAATACTCTATGAGCATTAGAGAAATTCTTCTAAAAGCAAGCAGCTTCTGTTAATAAGGCAAAAAACCCTGGCAGGTCACTATCCTCTATCATTTTCTTTTTTTGCAAGACTCCTTCCCAATGATTAATTTACACTGTTCCACAGGAAAAGCAAAGTTATGTTCACATAAGCTTAATTTAATAACTTAATCATAATAATTACCAATAAAGTAATATATTTCTCCCTATGTTCTGTTTTTTCACACATATTCATTGGGTTATCCTCATGCTATCACTAGTTCATGCACCAAGGAAGGGTTTAGAAACATATGAAAAAGTAGACCTCTATCATGAATAAAGTGCAGCAGGTGAAATGTTTTTTTATATATAATACACTCAATATATTTAACATGCACAATGACATAATGTAAATGCACTAAGACTGAGCACAAGCAATACTTGCTTTTTTCAAGCAGAAGAATACCTCCTGACTGTAAATATTTTTATTTCTATGATGAGAACATTGAAAAACAAGATGGTTTTGTTAAGAGAAAAAGAAGATAAAATTTTAGACACAGACTAATTCCTTCAAATACTGTTAACCAAGAATGTGATTTATCTTCAATAAGTACCTTAACAAAAATAACTTTTAAAAATAGCAACATTCTATAAAACTATTTGGCTGAAGGCTACAAGCAAGAAATGTAAGCAGGACATACTACATAGTCATCAAAACATTCTGTTTTACAGGGATACCTGTATTTAGGAAAACTAGCAAGGTTTCTGCTTAGTCCAGTAAGCAAAATTCAAGCTTTCTGCAGACTGAGCACAAGTATTATATGATCTGGAATTAGTCTTTTTCATAAATAGTTTAGAACAAGAGGATTTGTATTTTAGAAACTGTAATTTTGGAGGTAGATAGCTCTCTGAGATGCTCATGCTTCACTATCCCCTTCCAATACCATGATTTATTTCTTCATTTTAGAGCAGTAGCACCAATAATGAAATCTGATATCTGTCTTTGAAAAGCCATTCACTGGACCGATCAACTCAAATTTGTGTGATCACAAATTTGATCAGAACTCATTTTACTTTGCCCATATTTCCAGATTACTGTGTTAAAAAGCCTTACACTGCAAAGTTAGAATACAAAAAACCTAATATTGATTTCTTGGATCATTTTAAAATGAGAGTTCTACGGATGTTTACAAGGTATGCCTAGAAAAACTGATTCTCATGCAAGATATTGACTTCACACAAAAAGAAAGAAAAAGTGTTTTTTTAAATTAATTCTATTCCTGAAAACTTTACTTTCTTGCAGCACCATGCAATACTCCTATTTAGTCCAATACAAAAAATTGGGGAAAAAGCTAACAGATTTGTGAGGCACAGAGAGGGAAGCAACCTCCAGCTTTTTTTGCAAGTTTTCGGACCTTTTATTGGTATAAGATTTTTCAGATTCAACTAGCCTGTTCACTATTCTCCTGACTACTGCAAACTCCTGGTTTAAAACTCCATCCAAAGTATGCAGAAATCATTCAGAAACTTACATTTATAAGAAGCACACACTTCCACATCTAGTAACCAGTACATTCATTTCGTGGGAGAGGGCAGTGTTAGGTTTGGGGTGGATTTTTTTCCCTTTTAAAGGTAAATCCTGCAGCACTGAATAGAACCACAAGGAAACTTCACAGACTTCTTCTATTGCCTACAAGTACAGTCTCAACTGCAATGCTTGAGTTTCACTGTTCCCACAGAAAAAAACTGATTTATTTCTTCATTTTAAAGCCTTTATGCATAGAGGCTCAACCTTACCCTGTCTCTTAGTTCCCTTTAACAAGTACTTGTAGAAAAGCCTCTTTTTCTTCAGGCTACCAATGCTTCATAGATAAACATGGCTTCAATTTTTCTGATAAATGGCCTGCTGGAGGGATCCCAGAGCCACATCTCCCACAGCTTAACATTCAAGTGCATAACTAAAATGCTTCAGTGAGACTTCCAATTACTGCACTTCTGTTACTACCACACAGAACTGCTCAGCACCAAACGGAGCTCTGAGATTCCAGAAGCCATTTTTAGCCCAGGGCACCAGGCCAAAAATAACCTTTTCAGTTCTCTAGGAAGCCAAATGTACAAAGATACGAAAACTGGCAGAAGGAGTGTAGCACTTCTTGCCAAAATACTGATTTTTTTTTTTATTGTGTAAAGTTACTACTCTTTCATATTATCTGATTCTTAACTGATTGCAAATCTACAGTGATATTCTTTTTGAGACTATTTCTGAGTTATATGTCTGTGCCAGATGCTACTATAAAGAGAGTTTCTGCATTCTGTTAATACATTTAAAACCATTCCCAGGACTTAAGATCTTAATGGAAGCTTTACTGCTATTCCAGCATCTTCCAGAACAAAATTAATTCAAATGCCTCAACATCCATTCTTCAAGATATCATACACTGACAGGAAAAAAAACAAACAAAAACCACCAAAAAATACCAGAGAACCAAAGGTGGATTCCATTCACAGTTTTGCCTCTGATCTGTTCTGAGATCTGGATTAAGCCATTCAAAATTCCTGCTTCTCAGTTTTTCCAGTCTATACAACCAGGAATAACCTGCATCATTATAGAACAATGAAATAACTCATTGAGCAAAGTTTGCACAGTAATTTTTTAATGCAAACATAGAGCAAGATCTGTGCTGGGAAAAACTAAAAGTAGAAATCTTAAAGTCATTACATTAATGACCTAAAGACTTAAGCTCTTCAAGTCATTACATTAACAATCAATATAATTACCTAAAAGGCTTTCAAATTACAAGAAATTCAAAGGACTACTTTCTCTACACTGAGATGGTCCTGACTGATTGGCTGAATGTCAAAGTCACACACAGCACAATTCAGCAGAGCAGTAATAGCAGCAATACCATGACACAAAAGTGACTCATGTTCTATACCATGACAGTGGCTGTCTTATCTCTAAAATCCCTGACAAAAATGTTAGCAAACTGAAGTTACTGCTTATCTTAAATTAGTTCATATTTTCTTTCAGATCATAAGATCCACACCACTTGAATGAAAGATTTTTTTTGTGGAGTCTGCCAGATTACCTTCACTTTTTATGGCGAATTTGAGACACCACATGGAGGTTAAAAACAAACAACAACAACAACAACAACAACAAAACAAACAAACAAAAAAAAGCAATTCTGAAGATGGGGAAGAAACTTGCCAATTTTTTTTAATGAAAAACAATTTTAGACTCTGCAGCCTTTTTTGTCTCTCCTAAATAAAACCTCAGAAAATAACATTTAAAACTACATATTGCTAAAATAACGTAATAGTTTTCCGTAACATTTTAAAGTTCATACAGTGAATGGAAACATCCATTATAACACAGCTACAATTCAGTAAATCAGTCTTAATTTCTGCACATTATGACTAAGAATCTACATCATCATATTGATGCTGTATAGAAACTAGAAGGAACTGGTACTGATGGGTCTCAAAATAAGACAAAGTATGGAAACATTTCAGAGGGATGGCCCAAGGATATTCTTGGTCATACACCTTCCTTCAAACACACTAGTAAGCAGGGGCAAATAAAATACCATGTCTAGCAAACCTTGCAAGTGACAGGACGTGTGTGAGTGAAGAAAAAACCAAGTCAGTCACACAAGGCAATGTGAAGGGCTGCTAAGCAGAACACAAGCAAGGAGCAGGCATTCAAATCTTGGGATCACAGACAAAACTCACCGAGCAGTTTTCTTGAACTGGGATGAACTGAAGAAACAACAACAAAACAAGCAAACAAGAAGCCCTAGCAACACAACATAAAATAAGCATGAGAAACCCCAGGTTAAGTTGTTCCCCTTGATCAATCACAGCTGGATTTAGTAACCAGGGCATCCTTGTCCTGTGCCAACTGCTGAGAAAGCTCCTTTCAGCTCTGACCAGACACCCATTCCAGAAATCTTCACAACTGTCTGCATTTTTTTAATTATATAACATATGAATGACACTATGTTCTTCCTCCTTCCCCACTGAATAGACAGACAGTGTATTTGTTGTTGATAGCCTTGCCCTGCCTTAGAAAGACTGAACTGAATCAATTCAGTTAAGTCTCACTATTCTCAAAATGCAGTAATATAACAGCAGCAATGGTACTACCTGTCTATAGCTCCATAATCTCTATTTCTCCTGTCATTAAGTTTTTAAATAGTTAGAAGTTCAAATAGCATAAGAAGTCATTTTAATAATAAAAGCTTTGCTGACCATAACAATTTCATTGTCTTTAAAATCTGACATAAGTTTCTTACTATCCATAAACTATTGCACTTGCATCTTGCCTTATTCTGTAAAGGTTATCCAAGGGTATGGTCTGCTCCACTTCTTTCCTTGGCTTAACCTCTGATTCAATTTTATTTTCCTACCCCATTTCTTGCCCATTTTACAAAACTTCATCATTTTCAGTGATTTATCTTTGTACACACATTTTATGAACCTGTTTCTTTCTGTTCACCAAACAACAGATTTAGCTCCTCAGTCATGCTTTTCTCTTCAGTTAAATGTGGTGGGTTTTTTCCTCCATCTTTTGATTTTTACTTTTTGCCTGTCTTATGTAATGCTACACAGGAGAGGTGTCCCTTCAAACAGCACAACCAAAGATGCAGACTTTAGATGTTAAAAAGCCTCAAGCCTGTTCACACAGCGTAAATTGAAGTCAAAGTTTCATTTGCAGACACTTTGCTACTTTGAAACATCCTACTTTAGAATATAAGCTAGTGCTATAGTAGTATTTTAGTATTCTTTACAGTATAAGGAAATCAAGTCACTGCATTGACTGCAAGTCAATGCTATGTTTAAATATACTTCTAAAATGTACTTTGCTGAATTTTATTTCTGTAATTCAAAAAATTATTTCCCTTAAATCCTCCACAGACATATTAATGCCAGCTGCTCCAGCAATGTCACCTCCTACCAGAAATATTTATCAGACTACAATAGTAGAAAACACCTAGTTTATATAGTTAAATCCAAAACCTAGAAATTAAATCTCTTACTAATCTAGTATTTTAAATCACCACAGTCCTGAAAGGATATAAAAATATTACAACTGCTGCACTTCACACCAAGAAATAAAATCACCCATCTACAGAAAATCGACATAAACACCTTATCTGTTCAGCAGCTCAGCTCACTGCTAACATGGTGCTCAGCTATTTTCCCCATTCTGCTTCTCATAAAGACCAAGAACTCTATTCTGATATTTAAAACCTCCAGCTACTTCCAGTAATTTCTCTAACCCTTCCTAGAAGAACTACCTTACATAATCCTTATTAACTTATCCGTTAGCTTTTAACTAAATCCACATAAGCTCAGCTGAACATGAAACACTTCATGCAAATTCAAAAGCAAGTGCAAACCTCAGGCTCCAAATTAAAGTGCAAAACTAACCCCCACTCAGCTCTGCCACAATCATCATCTCACAAGTTTTGACTTTTTGTATTTTTCCTTTAAGAATATTTCTCCTACAGCCTGGGATAAGAGGACAAAAGACTGTTATTGTTATTTCTATTTTTAAATAGTTAGGAGGTTTACAGGCATTAGGGTGTTCTGCACCATACAAGGAAAAAAAAGAATAAAAAGCTGGCCAGCAAGACACCCTTAGAGAAAGACACTCGGGAGAAAGCGTTAGAATTTCATAAATGAACTCCTCCCACAAAGACACATTTATGCACAAATTTAGCAGAAAATAATTACTCCTCCAGAAGCTTAACTCCTCAGTACCATTCCAAAGACTGCCTGATGTGTGAATAATACCTTGCACAACGTGGTCAGCAGAGAGCAGTCAGAAGTCAGGAGATGTAACACCCATTTCCAGTCCTGACAGCTGAACACAGGGATAATGTTTCTGGCTCTTTCAGTTTTACACTTTGGAGGACCATAAACGGGACTTGCCATCCTTCTGGTCTCAGCAGAACAAGTTTAAGATCTCTCTGGTTTAGAAAGTGCCATTTCAATTATTTAAATCATATTGATTTTAACTGTGAATTAGCAATCTAACCAGCTTGGCAACGTTCACAAACGTGGCAAATGCCTGCTAACAGGCAGCAAGAGCACAGCAGGCAGAATGATGAGCAGTCAGCCTAAGGCCAGCAGAAGTTACTCATCCTTCCCAGAATGGTCATTCTGATACACAAAACATCAGTCTCTCCTTCTTGCTTCATCTTGCAACTCTGCAAGCAGCAAAATCACTGGGTTCTCCTTATGCAGGCAAATGGATGCTAAGCTTCCCAAACTTAAATTCAACAGTTAGTATTTTAAAGTATGAATTTGAAACTATTATTTGTAGCATGAAGTCTGTAAATGTCATGTATCTTCTCCATGTTTACCTGATTCTCTATGCACACAATTCCAATCATTATGAACATAACTGGCATTTTTCCTCAGTTTTATAGATTTCAGAGAATTATCCCAAACCATTACATGCATTTACCTTTTTTTACTTCATATATTTTCTTTCAATAGTTCATAGGTTTTCACTCTCTATAACACTTCTGCCTTTAACAGTATCTTTTTTATCTATTTCCTTGTTCAAACCTATATTGCATTGGCATTTGCCCCCTCCCAAGCCACAGCTCTACTGTGCAAATACTCATTCTACTTTGCCATAGCTGATTCTGCCTCAGGCTCTTCCTCTGACAGAAGTATTCAGTTTTCAAAGCTCTGTTTATAGTAACTGTGTTAAGATTCATAGTTTCTCCTGTTTAAGAGATGTCTAAACCAAGATGCCTTTTTTTGCTTAAGACAAACAGACCAGGAAAGGACTAAAAGGAGGCTCACAAACAATATATGGACATTTGGCTTCTACCTCCCACCAGGCCAGTGAACACAGGAGAATGATCTGCAGAACTGCGTGTCTAAAAGCATTTGAAAAGGAACCTGTTGCACCTTGACTTTCAGAACAACAGCACTTCCAGAGCTCTCAGTCAGTCTTTTCCAAGCAGACTGGCCAAGGATGCATGAAGTTACAATATTTCTACAAAAGCTTTCAGCTTTTATTCATTTATATGCTCAGCATGTCCAAACATGGCAATTCTAGTCAGAGCCGTTTAAAAAACTGCCACACTAAAGAGGAACTTCACTTTGGGGGTAAAGGTTCCATCCACAGCAGAGCCGACTCCTGCTGATATTGAGGGGTTTCACTTTTCCTCTCACCCAATGGTTTTTAGGCTGGCATCTCTCCTACCTCTTAGCACGTGCAAGAGTTTTGAAGCCTCTGTACAAAGCAAGCAAGTCAAAAAGAAAAACAAACAAACACAAGGGAAAGACACACACACACACACACGGAGTCAGCGGCAGAAAGCCATTGATCTGCTCAAGCCACATTCTGAAACAGTAACCAGGCAATTGTGTGCTCGTAATTTGTTCCATGCAACAAAGACAGTCAGAGCTAATTCACTTTATTTTGTGCTGAGGAGAGTCTAACAGACCTGCAAAGTCACTGGCTTCATTTCAGCTCTGGGGGCATAAATCTCCAGACAAAAGAGGTAACTTTCAAAAGCACCACTAACTGGACTCTACAGCAAGAGAACTAATAGACTCTTTTCAATAGAAGTCAATAGCCTTGATGTTTATAAGACCCACAAGCAAAGATATAGTCAGGCCTCAGAAGAATAAAAGGGCCAAGAGGATTTAAATGGTATTCTGCAGTTATAAGTTGCAATGCACATTAATGTTTCTAAAAGAACTCTTTTAGTCTGATAAAGCTCTCGCCCAAAGCATTGCTTATGAGTAAAAACCAGAAGCTGGCACAGAGATGTCCACACAGAGCACACCATTAGGTGGTATCAGAAATTGTTAAATACATAATAATGTTATATATACTGCTGGTTACATAATAACAAATACGAAATTGATTTATTTTCATTTTTAAGCCATAAGAAATGCATCTTCTAAGTTTTGGCTGCAGGGTAATATTCAATTCATTGGTGACAATAAGTAAACATATTTATTGTCTCTCCCTGTCCTAATATACTTAAGATATTATTTATGAAAAAAAAAACAGTAAGTAAGGTTAGAAATCTTCAAATAAACACAGGAGAGCTGTAGGAAGGGACTGACTTTTGAAATGAAAAAGAAACAGAGCTCTATTCTTTTTTTAGCCTTATAAAGACATTATTATCAATATGAGTTTAGATTAAATGAGCAAAATTAAAGGCTCCCAGCCTTATCCAAAAAACCCCACAATTTAATCAAAAGATTAATTCAAAGTTATGAATAATTCAAAGTAATTTTCAGAGAGAATTCTTAAAAGGAGAGGGACATATCAAATATCTTTTTCTCTAGTGGCCAAATAACAATTAAATTCTAGAAAAGAGTCCATACAGTCCATTCATACTTCATATTTGGAAGTGTGCAGCAGCACAAACAAACCAGTCTGGATGTGTGACATCCTGCCCAGTACAACCTGCACTTAGAGCAGGTGGAACCAACTGCACATCTACTGCTGTAACCAGTGAAGGAAGGATTACATTAATAAAGTAGGAGAAAATAGGTAAGAATAAACTATGGCAATCTAATGTACACAGAATCACAGAATGGTCTAGGTTAGACTGAACCTATAAATGTGATCTAGATCAACTCCCCTGCATGGAGCAGCAACATCTTTGACTAGATAAGGTCCTCTGAGCCCCATGCACATCACATTTAATGTTTAAAAAAAAAGGGGGGGGGGAGGAACAAGAAATACTAGTGGTCTTGTTATCAGCAAAGAGGAATGAAAGGAACATGTTTCACCTGAACCAGCACCAATGCTCACAGTGATACTGTGATTTTCAACAATCTTGAAAGAAAATCCATTGTCTGACAAGTACAGTCCACTTAAAAGCACTTTTAAAAACAGCACGTAGGAGCTCTTTTATCAAGAGACCATTTTCTTGCATTAAAAAAATACATATTCCTTCCAAAATTTCATACTGTCCAAAGCAGCAATCAAATTCTTCAATTTGTAATTATTTCCTAATAAATCTTTAAATTACATGCAGGATTATTTTCTTCTCTGCCAGGTCACTACCAGCAGCAGGAAGTAATCCCTCCTCATGTGCCTAATTCACCCAACAGAAATGGATGAAGCAGGTATTCACCAGAAAAGGTTGAGGATGTTCAGAAATACCATCAAAGCCCACAGAAAGAGGCTGAAGCAATTACCAGTAGGCAGCCATGGTTACATCTCTGGGGCCTTTGTTTGCTCTTTTATAAAGTAACATGCTTCCAGCATTCCCAGTGGTTTGGAGGAATATAATTGCATGCTATTACTTAAGAACTATGTGATTACTGTGCCACTGCCTTCTGCATAACCCAGCCTGTAATAAAAGTGATAAGAATAGCATTTATTATTTTTGAAATGGTTTTTGCATTGCATCCACACTGATGTGGCTTAAAATGTCTGACTAAACTCAAGACACTTTACATAGAGGTTTTATTTTCTTCTAACAGTACTGAACACCATGAAAACTCCATTCTGTGTGCAGAGATACTGCCTGAAAGTTCCATCTGAACAGGTCACTCAGCACTTGAGCAGAACTTTCAACGACCGAGGAAGAAATGTTCCATCACGTTTCTATAACCAAGATGTATTTAACACAAAGAAAAGTCACAGAAGAAAGAACATAACGAGAAGCTGCAGGAATAGAAAGTGACAAGTTCAGTTCAGACTCTGTAGTTACTACAGAATGTAACAGCAGTAAGAACTAGAAAAATCAAACTATCCATTCCAGCTGCTAAAGGCAAACAAGCCACGTCCCTTTCAGAGGTGCGTCCATTGCTATATAAAATCTGACTTCTAACTTCAGGAAAAAAATAAATGCATGAACAGAGAACTTAAAAGTTGATCACCTTTTTCTTCTCCAGACCTATAAAAAGCACTCAGAACCTTTCTAGAAAACAAGTATGATACCATTTTATTTAAGAGTAGCTGTGGATTATCACTTTCTGAATAAAAAAAACATTTTCAGTCTGTAATACTAAAACACTGTCAAGTGCAGACATGGTTTCAGTTTTCTGGAAATTCCCTGTTCCTCAGACCTCTAAACTCAACCCCCCCACTAATCTCCTCTACATCAAGGAGTACCTTAATTTTTCAATGAGACTGGCAGTCCCCTCCTCTCCTTAAAGAAACAGTAAAAGGCTGTCCTTCCCTAATAACCAACGTTTCAGGACTTCAGAGACATGTCAGCACATCAGATCCAAAACTGTAAATCACTCATTTCAAGGATCTATTCCAAGCAGTACAAGAAAGTTTTATACTATGCACATTTATGGAGAGGAAGCAGGAAAGAAAATTCCCATCAAGAGTTTGCCCCGAGAGTTTCAGAAGTCTGGCCTTAAGCCAAGCATCTCTTCTATTTATATATTTGTAATGTAATGTAACAAATTTTAAAAAATGGATTTTTTTTGAAATATATCAACACACAACTTTCAAGGCAGTTCCCATTAAACAGTTACAACAAGCTGCTACAAACAAAACCTTAAAGCAAGTATAGATTAACACAGTGTTCTTCCAAAAAGGGACAATGATAAAAGAGCTGCTGTTGTCACAAGATTAAGACATGGGTTGATCTACACTGCTGCTTATCCCAAACAAAAAGAGAATGAAAGCACAGTTCTACATTCAGTTTCATATTGAATGTTTCCCATGTAAACGCTGACAAAAGCACAATAATGCTTGAAGATAAAGACTACTTTTTTCCTAGAAAAACAAAACAAAAAAAAAAAAAAAAAAAAAAAAAAAAAAAAAAAAAAAAAAAAACCACAGGTGAACAAGCAAGCATGTAACAAGCAGGTGCTACCTGTACACACTACACACAGCTCATGCCTGCACAGCACATACTTACACAACACACAAATACTGACATGCAATCACTACCAATCAAACAATTTTCTTCCCAGGATATAATCTCCTCAGTATACAATTTGGTTTTCCAACCGTTTGGTTCAATACTAGGTCAAACTAAACAATTTCTGGACTTCCAAACTATTTATCTTGTATTGTGGCATGCCTGCTAGACTTCAGCTTTAAAAAATAAATGAGATAAGAAATGCCTTTCTTGGGATGAAAAGTTGAAAGTCATTCTTCTAACCACATTACAGTTCCTCTACCATGCCTATCCCTTTCACATCTGCTACTGAGTCAGCTAAATGGTAATTCATGCTATCAATTCATGCCAGTTTCATTCATCAAGCTTCCTTTGCCTTTTTTTTTTAATTGGTATGATGATATAGGTGCTCACACAGACCAATGTGAAACCCATTCAGCAACAGCCATCAAGTAACAAAGTTAAACAGCAATAATACACCACACCTACCACACATCTGAGGCACTAAGTCTGGGACAGAGACAACAAGCAGGCAGCACATGTGTCTCCAGATACAGGAAGGCATAAATGCCCTCATGTGCAGGAGTAACTGAGAATTTAGATTCATGTTATCACACGTCTGCATGCAGGTATAGCACCTGCTGTTTTGTGGGACAAGAACAAGTGAATACACGTCTCCTGCTCTGCTGCCACAACACAACAATCTCCAGCAGGCAAATGGGGACACAAGGGCATGCAGAGGCCATACACTGAAGACCTTAGCAATACACTGATATATTCTTCTAATGTGGGTTTGCACCATTCTACCCAGTGACACCATGTAAAGGAGGGGTTAGGTTCCATCACCTGGGATAAACAGGGGCAGGAAAACTGGTATGACCCTTTGAGGTGGGTCTGTCTCCTTAGGTGAGAAGTAAGTGTGTCTTTTTCATGTTAGAAGAAAGGTGTGAGGGCAAGTTAACCCAGACTGAATACCTGTCCCCTCATCACTCCTGCCCGCAGGGATTTGTCAGGCCTGTCCCCCCCACGGATTTATGTAATGATGGTGTCCCCCACTGTAGAATACACACAGTGCCTGTGAAGACAGGGATTTCTCTCTACATTAGCCCTGGAAGACAGCATTGCATAGAGCTGGCACTTGTACATGACTGTAAGGACACTGAGGGGGGATGTCAACCCTAGTGCTGAACAAGTAGCATTTGTGAGAGCAGCACGCTCCCTGTGGCATCTGCACGGCAAACAGTGTTCCTGCGGACACGCATGCATGCCTATGGCATGCAAAGAGGTGACACGTTCAGAGGCACAGGAGCATCTATCCCAATGTGATTACACACTGACTTGCATCCCTCCCGTGCCAGGCGGGTTCCCCCACGAGCACAGGACAGAAGCAGCACCCTGGCCCTGCCTGTGCCTTCCTCCCGCGTTTCAACCAAAGGTGGGCTGGCTGCCACCGCAAACCTCAGCGCTCAGGGAAGGGTGGCAAAGACACGCACATTCCCCAGAGGGAGAAGAGGACAGGTGCGAGCAAGAACTCCCCACACATTCCCGCAGTGTGCCACGGGAGAGGCAGCTCTGCCTCGCCGAGCGCCGAGCGGGGGGATGGAGGGGAGCGAGCACAGCTCCAGCCATATGGAGGCAAACACCTACCTCATACACCAAGGCGGGGGAATAAAGAAAGCACAGGGTCCACGGCGAGATGGGGGTGGGCTCGGCTTCCGTGCGGGGACGGGCCCCGGGGGAAGGCGAGCGAGAGGGCGGGGAGTGGGCGTTCGCCTCACGGGGAGGCCGGGGGGACCAAGGTGCCCGAGGGGCGGGCGGGGGTCCCGGGCGGCTCGGCAATCCCACCTCCCCGCCCCCGGCCGCTCGCCCGGGCTCACCTGCCCGCACCGTGTCCGAGAGGTCGTGGCTGTGGGCGGCGGCGCTGCGCGGGAACTCCTTC
The DNA here is from genome assembly GCF_965231275.1 of Zosterops lateralis. NCBI lineage: Eukaryota > Metazoa > Chordata > Aves > Passeriformes > Zosteropidae > Zosterops > Zosterops lateralis. The sequence continues at coordinate 62,795,440 of NC_139763.1, read as the reverse complement.
AGCTTCCTGCCGCTCAGGTTGAGCCCCCCGGAGTGCGCCGCCTCCTCCAGCGCCCGCTCCAGCCCGCGGGTCAGCGGCGCCTGCAGACCCAGCGCCCCGCCGCCGCCCACCCCGGCCGCCGCCGCCAGAGCAGCCGAGGGGAAGGGCTGCGCCTCGCCTCCCAGCGTCGCCATCTTTCCCTCGCCGCCGGGGGTAGCCGAGAGGGCCGCCGGACCTGCCTCCCTCCCTTCTTCTCTCCCTCCTTCCTCCTCCTCCTCCTCCTCCCACTCCCGCTGGCGGCGGCGGCAGCGCGCGGCCCGGGCGAGGCGCGCCCACTGCGCATGCTCCGCCCCTCCCGGCACCGCTCCCCGCCGCGGCGCCACCTAGCGGCTCCCGGCGCTGCAAGTGCCACTGGGAAGGCGGAGGAGGAGGGGGCGGCTCTCCATTGTTTCCTTGCCGCAGCATTCCTTGGAAAGCCGGTCCGGGAGGCCTGCCCGCCGCCTGCTTGGGCCCCTTCTGCCGGCAGTGGGCGGAGCTGTCCCCCAGCAGGGCCCGGGGGCGGGGCTGGCCTGCAGGTGTGCCGGCGGCAGTGGATGGGGCTCGGCTTTCCTCGCCGGGATGTTACAAGTGCAGCGGCTCCGGCCACCGAGCGAGGCCCTGGGGAGCACCTGCCCTGTGCTCCCTCAGGGGCCCGTTCACTCCTCTCTGTGGCTCCCGGGCACAGCCTACCCCCAGGAGACCCTCGAAGGGTTTATAGTGACCAGCCAAGCATAGGAACCGCCTTCCGTTCAGTTTCCTTTGGGATGACCTTTCTGAGCGGGTGAAGGTGCTGGGTTTGGTTTATTTTCTCCTTCCTCTGTGCAGCTTGAGGAAGCTGAGCCCAGGAGATGGAGAGGAGCACAGCCGAGTGTTCCCGCAGGGGTTACAGAGTTCAGAGATAAGACCCCCCGACCTGTGCTTTACAGACCATTACATTTCACTCACCTTGAGCCGTGATCGATGGTTGACATTAAACCAAAGCCTTCCCAGCTCCAGGAAGTTCAACCACTGAGTGCTACAGGAACAAGGAAGACCTAACTAGCACAAGAAAATAACCCCAAGTTTCTGCAGAACACAAGACATCAGAGCGAGTTTAGCAGTCACAACCAGAAAGAGCACTGGGGAAAAAAAAAAGTGTTAAGAAAATGGGAGGAAGGGCGTTAGAGATGAACCTTTTCACAGAAAATATAATAGCATCCTTTAAAAACTGGTTCTTTATAAGTAAGACACGTTCTTTCCAGTATCAGCATTTTTCATTTATGTTTTATGTGCATTGTATCACTGCAAAAGTGCCAGCAAGCAGCATAACAGTGTTTTTAAAGAGATGCCTTACATTAGGGAAAGAGCTGCAATGTAGATGGGTAGGAGGGGGTTATTTTACTGTAATTATATTTATACTACACCTAAAATACAACCCCTGAACTTAATCTCCAGTGCAAATTTGCCTCATACCTACTACTGCCAATTCTTCATGTTTGATGCAGAGATCTTAGCTTTTGGCATGACTAAGTCAGTGTACTACCAGTTCAACAAAATTTTGGATGCACCAGAGAGTAAATCTTGACAGCATTCCTTGGAACAGCCCCTAGCTGAAGTTAACCAACATTTGTGCCCAGATATCACATTGCTTTTGACAAAGCTTGTTGGTGGGTTGTGAAGATCGTATTACCCATAAATTTCCACCAGTCACAGCATGTTTTGGTTTTGTTAAAATGCTTAATTCCAGTTTGCATTGCTGCTGGAAAGCATAAAGAAATAGATAAATAGCTACATTTTCTCAGCAATTTAAAGAAAACTGTTAATAAACAGTAAGTAATAAAAACATTATTCAAGTTGAATGAACTGTGAATGATAACTAACTGCTAGGCTCCCCCTGTATTTTAATATGCAGTTTCTTAAAGGCAAATTTAATGAACTAAGTACTATATTCTTAGACATTTAAAGAAATCTGAAATACTGTAGGTTTTATAACTCAGTAAATGACTGCATGGGAGATTTCCTGTGTATTAATTTACCCAACATCATGGAATTTATTTGGAAATTTTAAATATAGAACTAAACATTCAGGCAGCATAGATTAAAAATTCCTCTTCCAGCATCAGGTCTTTAGAGTCAGGAATCAGGCCTGTCTTCTGGTGAGGTTTATAAAGTTTTCTCACCAGTGGAACAAGATGTCCCTTCCCCCCCTTCCTCCAATCTAAAGCTGATTTTTTATTAAAAAAAAAAAAAAAAAAAAAAAAAAAAAAAAGTTTTATTTTTCTCTTCATTCACCTAACACCATCTAACACCCTAACACTAATCCTGGGAACTGATTCACAGCATGTTGCTGAAGGGAGATGAGCAGTGATACCTTTCTCAGCCTTATTTGAAGGCCAGCTTGTCCTCCCTTGCAGGAGGCACCCAAAGCCCAGAGGAGCCACCAGGTCACCCTGCTTGCAGGCAGACAACGTGTGCCCCCCTTGGCTGCCCTGCTGGGCTCACATGGATGAAGGGCCTGTGGCTGGCAAGGGCAGACAAGTCAGCACAGCCTTCTCTCTTAAGACATGCAACATCAAGACAGCTAAGATTACAGAAAGGCTGGGGCTACGCAGGCACCTGGCCTAGCAGGGGTTTTACTTTCTAGCAGTGCAAGGGCACACACCAATCATCAGGGATCAAGACTGACTTAAACTGCTTTTTGATCTGAGCAGCTGAGCTGCAATGCAGGCATGACCTGTGCTTATCAGACACTGAGTTGAAACTTCTGGAAATAATACTATGAAAACTGTCCATGTTACCAAGATCATGGAAAGCAAAAAAACAAAACAAAACAAAACAAAACAAAACAAAAAAACAAAAAACAAAAAACAAAACAAACAAACAAACAAACAAAAAAAAAAAAAAAAAAAAAAAAAAAAAAAAAAAAAAAACCCTGCATAGCACTGAGGTTGTACATTGCCTTCACTTTCTCTCCTGTCTGCCTTAGCAATGCACCAGATCTAACTCTGTTCCTATAGATACAAAGAATTAGAAACTGGAAGCACTACAGAAAAAAAAAAAAAAAAAAGATCAATCACACTGGCACCAGTTTTCAGCATTTGGAAGGTCATGCTCCATATATTGTCTTTGATCAGATCACTAAGTGGGCACATCCTGGCACAGCTAAACTAAGCTAGTGGCAAGCTGTCACTGCAAGTAGCCCTTCCATTCCTTGCCCCCACCAGTTCCTATGTGACAGTAGTTGCATTTGTGTGACTCTTCAATAAGACCTAGAACAGCTTAAAAAGGGCTGCTAGGAGCAGCTCTAGGAGGAAAACAGTGGATACTCTTCATCAAGTTGATAAGTGTAGTAGAGGAGAGAAGAATGCAGAAGGAAGTCTTATGGATGGTATCAGAAGAGAGGTGACTGTTCTGCCAGTTGGGTGATGCATAAAGGTTGTGACAAGAAAATTCATATCAGAGATTCACAGAAAGTACCACAGCTAAGGGGGACATTAGCCTTAGAGTCTCAGAGTGAATTTCTGTGACTCTAAATTGGCAGAAAAAAGGCAAATGGCAAGGCCCATGTGGTCGTGAAGACATTCAGCTCATGCTCCATGTGCTCTAAAATAATGCAGAAGAAGGAATTGTGTGAAGTAGCTCAGACACAGGGTACACCAATGCCTTCTTCACGTGAATGTCGCAGGTGGACAAGATGTCTGGTCTGGAGACAGAAACATCACACACATTAAGTAAAACATCAAACAGAAAGTGGGTGGCACTCAGCCTGCAAGGCTGCTTCTGTTTGGTGCCACACAAAACAGCAGCAACTCAGGACACATTATACATTCTTCATAGCTTGACAAACAGTGCCAGGACAAAGAAAATTACTAGAGGAATCTCAAGAGGAAAAGTATGCATATGAAGCATCAGGTGGCACTGAATGAAAGATGCTCCTTTCAACTAGAGCACAGACTCCCTACCTGCTCACAGCATTCCTGGGACAAGCAGTTCACAGCAGACACACCAGAAGGATTAGTAGCCTACATGGAACAGACACACCAGGAGAATGAGTAGCCTACGCAGAGCAGACAATGTGCTGGAGCTTCCTTGCAGCAAAGCTGGTGAAAGGAGTTTGAAAAGCAAGGAAGCTATATCAGGAAATAGCTCAGAAAAAATCCATCTACAGAACACCTACCTCTCAGAATACTCAGGAAGGAAAAAAAACGGGTGAGGGGAAGAAGAGAACAATTAATTGATAGGAGACAAGAGATTGAGGGGAGCTTATATATAAAGCAGAAGTTCAGAAAGTAGATAAGCAAGATAGTCACTGCTCAGAAGACAAACAAGGTTCATCCTTACATAAACTCAAGCAAGCTCACTATATAAGGAACAGAATTCTTTAATTGCTACAGAAAAAGAAGCACTTCTTGGTGCCTGCCACTGATTATGACAAGTATTGGGAGCTCAGGAGAGCATCCTCCTCATTGTGTCCTGAGACCTAGCAGGTGGGCAGGCTGAAAACACATCCTGAGTGATGGTAGGACTCCACTGCCATAGGATGGATCTCAAACGACACCACATACACTGGGCAAATTGGCAAGGTTCACTGCCATTGTCATGGTGGTGATGCTCTGTACAGACACTGATGCAAGAAGATAGAAGCTGCAAGACATCATGACTGCAAGCTCAGTTCTCATGAGAGGTCATGAAAAAAGACCTAAATGCAAACTAAAAGCAAATTGAAACTTAGTATCACTGAAACAAGTGGAAATGACTCAAGAGTTAAAGGCAATGCATTTACAGGTCTGTACTTGAAATACTATTTTAGCTTACATTATTAGTTGTAAACTGGCAGAGTTTCTTTCAAGTTTTTCAGACAGCCTTGAAATATGCAATGTGATAGAGTGATAACTATAGCCCTTCTTAACTTGTATCAACTTCAACAGAGGTTCAGGGGATTGTAAATGTGCTGGGATCCTTGCTCTTGAAACAGGATAAGCTGATAGGTGTTTGAACTATGGAGAGCAGAACAAAGACGTACCTGAGCTGGAAAAGGATTGTCTTCCAGGATTTTGCCTTCATGAAAATTTAAAACAGCATCTGGTAGGGGAGGAAGCCATTAGAGTGAGATACAGCCTGTCTTCTAACAAAATAAAGAAGGCAATTGGTTATTATCAATAGCAATGGGACAACATCTATGGAGACACATTGTTGGCAGCCTCACAATACCTCCAGTGTATGCTGTTGAAATAAAACAGTTTATATGTCTGTTGCATAAAAACTATGCAAACCTGATTTCCTACCCACATCAGACTATTAGCATAGGCACATGAAACAAAAATAGAAATAGTGAGTCCTCAGTCTATTGCAAAATTCAGAGATATTACATACAAGGAGATAGAAGACATCAGCCAGCCAGCTGAATTAAGGTTTCTAAGTGGAGCACACAAAGCAAAGACTTTGTAAGACCCATGTTAATGATTATGGGAAAGACAGCAGGTAGAATGCTTCATATGCCTTTAAAGAACAGCAAAAACACTGGGACCAAAGAGAGCTACTGCCTAGTAAACCATTGTGATATAGAAAAGGAAAGTGAAGTCCTAAAGACCAAAAGCAGCAGTGGAAATGGAAAACAGCTCAACTCCACATGCAAGCCCAAATATATTCCCTGCAAATCACACAGACCATCTATCTCTTATAAACAAATCCTTGAGACACCTAGAGCTGTGAATCAACACCAACCTGGTGGTTTGGTTTGGTCACTCAGCTGACTTAAGTCAAGTAAATGATTTCAGTTGACCAGCACTGTGTTTAGGTTGCATCCTCACTCATTCCAGGCATGTTGCTGATACTAGTCGACTAGCAGCAGTAAATTTGGAGGTGAAATTGCAAAGAGGGTATATCTTCCACTAGGAAAAAAAATACACCATGTGTGCTGTTCTTGAATGGAGAATCATGTCCAAAAACATGTTAGTAGCCAGATATGGTTTGATAACTTACACAAACATGGATCCATTGCAAACACCAGCACTTCTCTGTCCAGAAAGTGTTCCATCCAGAGGTATCTTTGGTATTTTTGTTTTTCAAACATGTGTCCAGGGCCACTGAAACAAGAGTTGTTTGCAATAACAGCACCATCAGAATAAGACTTTTACTAGCAAAGAGTAATCTCCTCCTTGGTTGTCCTGCTAGCCCCCAAGCATCAATAAGGATGGCAAGATGCAATATTTTATGAAGAGTGGGTCATGTGCTTTCAGGTTTAATCACTTGGTTTAAATCACTTTCCATAGAAATGAAGCTGCATGTGTTTTATAGACAGATTTTGGCCCATATGGTAATGTTGCCTTGCTACATGGCCATGGGAAGTGCTGGCCTAGGAGGGGATACTCAGTATACTTTGTATTTCAAGAACTGTGGCTGCATAGCTACAGAGAAAATGCATGTCTTGGAGAAACCGTGATTGTTTTCTATTTCATATGTGATGCCAGAGCAGCTGATAGTGTCTCGCAAGCGATCAAAAATAACTTAAATCCACATTTGCTATGTTGCAAGTACCATGGGGCAGGTCTTGAAAATCAGTGGCAAAGAATCAAGATCAAAGTTTACCATTTAATTGCAACTTATATCCTCATCCTTTCCATAAAGATCAAGGCATTCAGCAATTCATATTAAACTTTCCAAAAACAATAATTTTGCATAACTAGCAAGAAATATATGATTTCCTGGTTTCTTTGACAGAAAACCAGCAAGTTATCCTGTTTCATCGTAACTCTCTAACACATGTAAAATAACTGTAATAACTCCATACCAAGTAAGTTTGTAAGCAATATTTTAGAGGCATTCTATTCACAGTTAGTTGCAGAACACATCACTTAGTTTAGAGCAGTCTTAATTTCTTCCAGCACATAACAAAGCCTCCAACCTGTAGTCACTGGACACTAGTTCCCAGCTTGTGAGCTGGATCACTGGAGCCCAGCATGGGCTGAACTGGGGTGCAGTGGAAGTGCAGAGGTGCGGACCTGAAGAGGTGAGACAGCTCTTCTAGGTGTGACTTTGCTGCTATACTTGCAGCAGGAAACACTTCCCAGCACTGCATCACAAGCTTGCAGCATCTGTAAGGTGAGCAGAATCCTCACACAGCAGACCCTTGATGCCTTCCAGTGAAGTCTGCTGTGATCTTGCAATCACAGCACAAGGATGTGAACCTTCCACCACTCCAAAATCTCGTGTGCTAGGTACAAGTGAGTGACCAGACACAGTAGGAGCTGTGTGAGAACCACAAGCAGGACCAGTGATCAGATGAACCATGCTGGAGAGGTACCACTCTCCACTGCAGCCTCCCTTCAAATTCCATGTAACTTGTCCCTTGTCCCTGTCACTTTTCAAATTGCACCATTGTATGAGAGCATCTCAATCTTTGCCAAAGATGACACTAAGTGATGGATTGTTGTTTAGGGGAAGTGCCTCTTATTTTTATTTAAAAAGTGCAAGAAGACAATTACTGGCCAGAATCTCTTGCATTATAAGAATCAAATCATATTTAATATATACAGGCCTGCATGTTTGGTGACTGAGTGCATACCATGAAGTAAGAGGCATAATATCAAGAATCTCGATGGAAATAATAGATTCCTCTTGGGAAGAAATACTATGCAGTGTTCCTAGTAAGACTGTCTGCAAAAGAGCTCAGAAATAGTTCACATGGGGTAACTCTGGGTTCTTGTAGTGCTGGCAGACAACACTCCTCCCTTTACCTTCTCCACTTTCCAGACACATACTGTCAGACTGGGCAATGCACAGCCAGTGGAATAACTTTCTTTCTCACCGTCAGGACATGGAAAAATAAAGGCAACCCTGTTAGCTGCAGACTTTTATATCCTGCATGTAGTGAAGGCCAGGAAAGTGCCCAAGCATGGCTGCTTTCTCTCAGTGGTTTGGCTCCTGAGAGATGCCAGAAGATCTTCCCATGCTGCAGAATCTGATGGGAGTGAAGGGTGCTCACCTTCCTGCAGAATCTGTCTGTAAGGGACATCCTTACATTCTCAATGTGCACTCATTTGAGGACCACTACATGAATGTCCTTTCCTGTTTTCTCCCAGTTTTGTTTGAGCCATCTCCTTTACTTTCAAGCGCCTTCAAGTGCTTTCTTAATGTCTCACACTATTTTTAACAATAGGAGCTGAACATTGAAACAGCAGAGCTAAGTGGAATGTATGTAGAGAGAAGGGGAAGGAAAAGCAATTCTTCACCCATCCCCCCATCTGTGATATGTACATTTCTGTTAATATGTAAAACACAGAGCAGCCTGTACAGCCTACATTACATGTAGCAGTTAAAGTAGGGATGTTTTTTCCATGTGTTGCCTATGACACTGAAAAACACCCAAGCAGTAATGCAGATTACTGGTCTTCAGTGATTCTAAGAAATGAAAGAGAAATAGCAGGATTCCCTGAAAAAAAAAACCCACAAAAAAACCCCAAAAAACAAACCAAAAAACAAACAAACAAACAAACAAACAAACAAAAAAAAAAACCAAAAAAACCCAAACCAAAAAAAAAAAAAAAAAAAAAAACAAAAAAAAAAAAAAAAAAAAAAAAAAAAAACAAAAAAAAAAAAAAAAAAAAAAAAAAACACCGCCCAACAACTATCTTGCTGCCTTTCCCTGAACTCATTTGGGCATACATTTAGGCAAGGGTATATACTTTATTTGATTCATGAGAGCCTAAACAGCTGTTTAGAAAGAATGAAAATAGCTAACAAATCGAAAGAAATGTTCTTAGCACTCTGAAGAAAAATAAAAGAATGAAAGTGCTAGGGAAAGCATCCATTCAAGGCTTTCCATGACAGGTAGAGGTAGAGGATAGAGATTATTTCTATAGAAAAAGAATGGAAATAGGAACTAGATGTTGAGACCAGTGCTCTACTGGTTGGTTGGTGTTTGGTTTGGGTTTTTTTTTTTTTTCCCTCACAAAAAAATTCTTGATTCTCCATCCTTGCAAGGAAACAATTGATTTTTCCAAGACATTAAGCTTGGAAATTATTAGTATGATTGCTACTATAATGCTTCTATATTGTAGAAGCTTCTACAATGCTACTATAATATCTTGTGCTCTGATAAGATACCATTCTCTGTAATTACAGGCCACAAAAATGAGGCATGTTTCATAAACAATTTCAGAAGTTTTATTCTGATCTTATAAATGGTTTTTCTTTTTGTACATACAACACAGTTCAAGTTCACACAAACCAGCAGCAAACTCCTCACATCTTTCATCTATGGCCATCTCCTTGTTCTTCAGGCCAGCAAGTCCTTCTGCAGCAGCATCTCTTACAGGACAAGTCACAGGGCTCCACATCTCTCTCAGCAAGCACTGCCCACCAGCACTGGAGCATGGGGAGCTTTTGGTCCAGTCCTTGAGTGAGTTTGGCTTGTTCAGAGCAAACTTCTAAATGCCTGTAGGACCTCTCCAAACTGCCTTTATGTAGATGTTTATGCCAAGTGTGCCTAATTGTGGACACTGCTGCTTTTTAAAACTAGGATTTGGGATACCCACATTCACATGAAACTCATAAAATGTCTTTCCTGTGCTCTGTTGGAGGTACATGTCCTAGGCACTTATTAACAGCAACAGTTTCATTGACAGACAGTGTCTCCAAATTACTTGACTTTTGTCAGTTCATAGATATTTAACCAGAGAAGTGAAGAAGACTGATTTCAAAACAAGTGTGTATTTAAATCCTAATTACCAAGCGCACCTCATATTTGCAACATACCTGCAATAAAACCTCAGAAAACTGGCCAGCACTCATGTTTTTAACAGAACACTACCCAGTACTAAGTCAAAAGCCTTAATAAATCTAAATATATTACAGTACTTTTATCAGCTAACTATATAAATTCCTCAAGCGTGAAATCAGGCTTGCTTTACAATAACTCATTTTCACTAAACCAGATTGATGGCAATAATTATATTTGTATATGTCAGTTCCTTTGAAGCCCCATGTCATTTTTCTGTCATTTTGCCTACAACTGATGTAAGCTAACGAGCCTATAATTAGTGGCTTGTCACACCCTCTGAATTCTGGCACAGACTCAGTATTTTCCCAGTCTTCCGGAATTTTCTGATTCCAAGGTGTCTTCTGAACATCTTTAACTGCTCCTGATGTGTTGAAAGTCATGTATGATTCAGCAAGGATACAAGCACACCCTGCTCTATTCTGAAGAATACTTTTCTGAAATATTTCTGCCTATTTTGCATCACTGATACTGTTTTTTTCTTCTTTTACTAGTGATGGGCCTCAACCATTATCATTTTTCCTAGTAATTGAATGATTTCATATTATCCTTGGCTGTCATTTGCAGATTTTTATTTACTTATTTTTATCACATGATGACTTCTTACTTTTATGGATTGGTCCTTTTTTCACTAGAGAAGTTGTCTTTTCAACAACTGATTTCCTTCTGCCATTGAATCATAACTGATGTTTAGTCCTTTGTTGACAAAGGGGAAAATGTGACACATTTCTATCTAAATAATTGTCTCTAAAATAAATTTCCATTTTTATTTTTCTATTTCATTTCCCATACACTTTTTTCTTAATTTATCCTGCGTCAGGAATTTAATTTTCAGGATAACCAGTACACATATACTACTGGTGGTCTACATGCAGCTCTTGCCTGTATTAAACATAGTCAGATCATGGTCAGTGACTCTGAGGCAACCAAATCTTTCCATGGTAACTATTAATCCTTTTTTATGAACTGAGACTGCAGTGCAAATCCTGAGCCAACAGGTAAATGAAAATCATAGAGATTCTATGAATTCCAAGAGTTCTTACCTTTTGAATATCTGTTTTTTACAACAAACCTCCATGTTCTTCTAAAATAATGCTATTGGGAGAAGGTAGGAAAGCAGAGAAATTTTTTGCCCGTTCTTCCTTTTTTTAAAACGCCTGAAAACACTGTTTCCCTGCTCCCTGATTTTGCCTTCAGTGGAATGGTCAGCACCAGGGCTGGAGCTGACTGGCTCAGCAAGTGCCAGAGGACTGTAGGACATTGCAAAGTGTTTTGCAGGTGATTGTCTTCTCAGTGGTCCTCTCCCCAAGAGAACAGGCAAGGATCAAATCTGTCTGTGGATTAATCAAAGTCTATGGACCCCTCATGGATTCCCCTCAGCTTTGCAGGGATGCAGTATAAGCAGCCACGTTTTCCTCCCAGTCCTTCTCAAGTTTGACCTCTTATGCTCCCAGCCCATCCAGATTCATCTTTTTCCATTCCTGGCTTCTCATTCCCAGGCCCAGCCTCCTACATTTTCTCACCTAGCCTGAATCTCCCCTCATTTTCCCATTCTGCCCTTGCTCTATCCTTGTCCAAAATTGCTCACATGTGTTCAAGCTCTAGTCCTGATTTTTCCTATATTTAAACTAAACTTATCTCTCCTTACTACCACCTGCCAGAAAAAGAGGGACATTAGGAGGCCAGGAAAAACAGAACCCAAGGCCATGACAGCCCAGAGCTGCAATTACACAGTCCAGAAGGAATGGTGTCCAGCTCAGACAGACTTTTCAAGGTATTTAGCACACAGCTGCAGCAGAGATTTACAAAGCGTGCTAGCTGCATTTTTTCTGCCCTAAGAGGTCTGCAACTTGGCCATATTTGGGTCCTTTTTCTAGAGATACAAAGTATACAAAACTCATCTACAGTTAGTTTCACGTCCCTGCTATAAGCATAGGGACCAACTGGAGTTTCCAAATGAAAGACAGAAATTAGCATCATAAAATAACACGTATTTTCTAGCCACATTCTTGGAAGGGGCTGAACTGTTTTATTTATGTGCTTAAATTTCAGCTAAATGACCAGATGCCCAGCAGGGAAACTTTTATTCCCTATTGTTACCATTTGGCAAAGTTATAAGCATAGGGAACAGGAGCTCATCATGGAAAATATTGGACAAACAATAGATGGTGCCACTATTAATACAAATATTTTTATTTTTAGATTTCCTATAAAATCTTCATTAGTTATGCAAAGAATTTGATATACTATTCTTCACTGCAATTACATGAACATTTGACTGAAACCTCTGGGGAATCAACGAGAGCTAATAACACCAAGAAAGTGCAAACCAACTGCTGAGATGGATACAGTTGAGGAGATTTTGGAGGCAGCTTTAAAATAACAAATAGCGTGTCATGAAATTGGACCTACTGGTTAAAAAATACTGGTGGGAGGGTGGGGGGGAAAAGAGCAAAAAATGTACCAGAAAGCTAAGGGAAATAAAGCCTCAATATCTATTAGTTAAGTTTATGTGTCCTTCCCCACTGTGGTAACCAAGTATCTATTTTGACTGCATATAAGAAAACAAATAACAATGAGAATACTATAAAGTTATCGGCAAAAATATAAATAGGGAATAGGAGATAAGAGAAACTTGAAGAAATTGTCACCTTGGGACAATGCAGTTTACCCTAAGATTTATATTAATTACACAGATGGACAGACAACAGTGAGAAGGGATGGAAAGTCCCCTTTCTGTGGTCCAGTAATCATTAATAATAAGAGCATTAAGACAGCAGATGTGCACTGATACAGTTCTCTTGTGTGCTCAAGTACATCAGAGCTGGGAGCCGACTAAGGATTGCACTGGCATGGCCAAGTGCAGCCTTCATGTCATGTTGTGCAGACTTAGGTTACTTTTGTCCTCATTTTTGTTACTGGTTATTTACCTGTCTTAGAAATTCAGCTACCTTTTTACTATTTGCCTCACACCATAATACATGAGTTCTTGACAGCAACACAGTGAGGCTGGAAAGTCTCATTTAATAGGCAGGAATGTGGAAGAGCAAGACCAAGATACTGCAGTAAGAGGCCTTAAGCAGGAATTAAGCAGTCATTTCTGTATTTTCTTCTCTCTGACCTGAAATTACTTGCCCAAAGACACAGAGTAAGTGGCAGAACCCAAGTCTAGAATGTCCTACCCTAAGGTTGTAGCAACCATCTTCCCTTAAAGCACAGGCAGTCCTGACACTGCATTTCCACATTGAATGACAGTGTTTGAGACTGTTCAGCTTCAGTTTGAAGGATATTTGGGAAGAAACTTCTCATGAGAGCGTTGATTCATCAAAACCAAAATCTTCTCAGTGGAAAAGAAGAGAAAGGAGCATGGCGAGAAAATTTGCAGTTCAGACCCACCCAAGGATCAAAGTCATTTGGCCTAGGATGGCTGCTGCTGTAGCTGGGTGATTACAGGCACCTCAGCTGGTTTTGGCACTTCAGCACTTCTATTCAAGGTCAGTTCAGTGCATCTGCATTGCACTTATGGCTCTGAATGCAGCACAGGCATATGCTCTGAAAGTGGGTCATAGCTTTCAAGATGATGAAAGCTAAATCATACAGCAATTATGCACAGGATCTAATCTGTTGCACTAAGACTCTCAGCGCACTTTGACTCTTAAAATAAGAGCCTTTAAGTAGACTGTGCAATACTAGTTCAAAGAGATTTGTGCATTACCTAGTCCCAGTGTAATTATTTTTCAGTAAAATTTTAGGAAACCATTCAATCTGCAGCTATTAGCAAAGGTCAGGTGTCTAGTTTGAAAAAAAATAATACTAACTGGGGACAAGTCTGTGGTGATATTCGGTTTGGCTGAACACGTCTCTACAGATCAGATCCCTGCAGAGGTGCTGCTTACCTGGATTGCAAGACAACCCCAAGTGTCAGATGCTGCTCATCCACTACCTGGCTACCCCAGTGACACAAAGATGTGAGAGTCCACAACCTCCCTCTCTGCAGTGACAACTCCTTTCTCACTGCATTTCCACCTTCAGAACTCCCAAGGCAGGTGACATCCCACCCAAGGCAGCAGTGTGGACGTCTGTGAGCTGAACACCTTCTGCAGAAAAGAGAGGCAAGAGAAGTGGGCTTTTAACACAACAGAATTGCAGGGCACAGTTTATAACATACAAGATTTAAAGACATTAGTTTTAGCTCTGAGTCATTACTGCCAAAACACATGGGAAAAAATGCTTAACACTTCTATTTCCATAATATGTAATTCCACTGTCTGGGTCTTTTAACAGTAATGTAGGTTATGAATAAGATAGATTCAGAACAATAGAAATGCAAGCCTGGGTACTGATAATCTCTTGTTACTTTTTAACTAACATGGGAACAACAGCATTTAGTTCCTCAATGAAAATTACTCAGAGCCTGTTTTTTTCCCAACAAGGCACCGTAAAAGATGTACTAGAAATAGATGTTCCAACATTCAGTACCTTGCAAAAGCTAGTTTATGTTCATGCTTTGATATAGCTGAATGCATTAGAATTTGAAAACTATGACAGAAATTTAAAAGCAGTCATCTTCTATCATCCTTTCAATGCCTGGATATATATATCTACATATGTTTAATTAGTGTTGTTATTGTAAAATTATAAGATGTGACTGATTGGGCTCTTTACACATTGCTACTGATAAAAATTTCCTTAAAATAAAAGGTGTCAGATGCTTTGAGAAAAATATCCAATATTTGTTTGCCTCCCGTGGAGCTGTGGGTTAGCACAAGCAAGAAATAGACAAAAGAAATAATGCTCATGCTGCTGTTGGCCAGGATCAACAATATTGCTTCCAGATTTGAGACCTAGGACATCATTTCCATATTCCTCTCCATACAAAAGACAACTGTGGTTCAATAACCCTCACTAATAAAGAATTTAATTCCTTTATTTTTTTGCACAGCTGCCAGTAGTATGGGAAAAGGGTTATTTTCATTATCGAAATTTTTTCAAGGTCCAAGACAGCCATAAACTTGCTTTTTGTGATGACCTCCATATTGCATAAAAATATTAGCTTAAAATATAAGATAAAGGCATTTCAGAGGAAATGGTCTCTGTAGTTCATGGATCATTGAAATCTTAAGTGCAATAAATATTCATGGTACATAAAATACCTCTGACCAGGATCAGATGCAAGCTTTAAGGACGTTGTGAATTTAAGGAGAACTAAAGGGCTCAGGTAAGAAGTAGAATTTTTGGTGAGATTCCACTACAATGCAATGCATCTATGGAGAATTTGCCACACACCACATGAATCAAGTATTGCCAGAAAGGACCAGAGCAGCAGCTTCAAGTCCTTCTGCCTACCTACAGTTTGCAGTTTCATACAGCTCTCTAAATCCTTATCTTTCTTACACCAGTACCTGTGCCAGCTTTGCATGTCTCCAACATGCAGCAGCAGATTGGTGTTTAATTACCTCTGGAGTGCTGCAAGGCAGGTCAGTTGTAAGGAAAACAGGACACTCTGCCCTCTGAAGAGCTGAGTGTGATCCATGGTGCACACCTTATCCCCTGGGGATTAGGGTGCTCAGGACAGCTCTCAAGGCAGGAGCTACAGGACTGAGAAGCAAATAAGGTGTTCTTGGGAGAAAAGGGCCTGTCCACCTCCAGCTTTATAGCAACTGTCATAGGGTTCTAGCAATACTGGGGGTAACTGGAGTTTAATGATGTTCTCCAAAATCATTACCCCAGGTTTTCCTCATCTACATCTTCTCAAGGCTCATTTGGTAGCTCATGAGGAGGAAGAGAATCAAACCAACCCTTAGGTAGACATGGCACGATATGATCTGCTCCTGTATTTAATGCAAGTCACAGCAAACATTACCAAGGAACAGCAGAATTCTGGTAATTCTCCAGCCTTAAAAGCCTCTAATGTTTGCTTTTAGCTGCAGTGCTGAAAAGAGCCATTACAATGACAGAGTGACTTGAAAAGCAGCTCCTTACAGTGTCAGTGACAGCTTACTAAGTCCTATTTATCTTGCTTTCACCCCAGAGTTATCCATGCAGCCATGCAGTGAGCCACTCGGAAATGGATTGGATTTTATAGTTTGGGGTTTTTTTACTTTTTGTTTTTGAGGCAAGGAAGTCAGACTGAGTGTTTGGACTGGACAAGAAGATAGGAAAAATTATTTAGGGAAGAACAAAGACCTACCATGCTGGGTGAGAAGGCAGCTGCTGGCTTAACACTTCCACACGTGTCAATGCCACATGAGAGATCAGCATTGCTGGCTGGAATACCTAGTAGCTCCTCTAACAGATTCATTTTATCTTCAGAGTTTGGAATTTTTTTTTAATCTGGATTTTTATAGCACATTAAAATCTCCAAATGAGTGGTTAGACTGCCTTATCTTAGCATTATATACACAGGACACAAAAAAGGGGAGCAGTCTGTTTTGATTAACAACTAATTTGATATTTCTTTGACCAAAGGCATTGATCTGTAGCAAACATTGCTGCATTTATAATTCATAAGCACAGGGAGTGCCAAGTCCCACAACAAGGACAGAGGTAAGATTAATTATGTGCCATTGCTGTAAGTTTCCATATGGCACCATATTTTCTTTAGGTTGTTTTCTGGTAAGTTTATTCTTTACTCTGAATTTTCTTGGTTTGCAGTGTACACTTGTGCCATAAGGAAATTACTTGTGTATTTCATTTTAACCCTTTGTAACCTATTTGTATTCCTGACCATCACCTCAAGTGTATCTAATCCTTAGTCTTCTCTTTGGCATGAATTTCCCAAGCAATTTCCAGGTTTTATTTTCAAATAGACATGACCCTCCTTAGAATAGCTTCAGCTGGCTGAGTTTTGGCTAAAGACTGCCTCTGCCTGAACACTGCCCTGCAAGCATTTGCTAACACACAGGAGGAAAGCATCACCTCCCTTGCAGCAAGAATGCCTAAGACAGACTTCCTGAAGTCAGGAAAGGCTTCCTGAAATTTGTTCACCCTTCACTTTTTTTTTTTTTTTTTAATGCATCGAGTAACAAAAGAGAACCAGCTGCTTTGTTTTGTTGAAGCATTTCTGAACTCTAGTAGGTTTACAGGTACACATGAGAGCTACTGCCAGCTCTAGCTTTCCCCCAGGGCCTTGTGCCTGTGGCAGGAGCAGCCCTGCAGGAGCTCCCACAGCTCGCAGTGGGCTGCAGGGGGTGAGCAGTGATGCCTCCTGTCATGGCTACACTTCAGCCTCAGGGGTCTCCCTCCAGATTTGTTGCCAGGCTTCAGCATGTTCTCAGCTCCAAGCACCAAGATCACTTCCAGCAGCAAGTTGCCCCTTGTAGGCAATGATTAGCTGGGAAATCAAAGGTGGTTCTTTTGGCAGTTCCTTGGCACTGGTGAAAAGTGGATACTTCTTGCACTGTATATTTTGCATACATAGCTATGTATATATATATGTTATAATAGGTTTATATATAATTTATATATTCCTTTCCAGTAAAGACTCAGAACTGAGAAACTTGAGCTGTAACTGGATCAAAATAATTAGACTTAATGCTCTTAGAGGTCTTTTTCAATCAAAACAATTCTATGATTAAAAAAAACCCTCAATTTTTCTCAAGCTGCATTTTGAATTTGATTTATTATCCTTTTTTATTATTATTAAGTCTTTTTGAATAAGCAATGGCAACAGGACTGAAAATATCTATATATCCATATCTATCTAAACAATATCTTTATATTGGTTTAAAGTCATGGTTCAGTGAAGCATGTTGTGGTAGGAGAGATAATTTTGCCTTTTCCTTGCCCTTTACCCTGCTTCTTTAAGCCAACCACAAGTTAATTCAACAAGCTGAGATGTACTGATTTGCTTATTAAATCATTATAAGCCCATGTTGAAACAATTTCAGCCACAGCCAAAGCTGAATCAAGGGTTCACACCTAAATTTTGCAGGCTGCAAAACATGTCATTGCTCAACAAACACCTACAAAGTGAGAATGTGCCATGGTATTATTATGCCTCTATGAAATGGACTACCCAGATGCAGAAACTTAAAGGCCTCCCTTCGCTTCCACTAAGTGAACTCCACTGATCTCCATGAATTTACCTTACCATAAATATGAACTGAACTGTAACTAAGATCATTGTATGCAGAGGCAACAGGTCATGTCCCAGCTCAACCACTGAAAGCTGCCTTTCTGACAGCTTGCATTGCTCATCATTGCTTCTTCACCCTCTAAAACTCCATCACTGAAATGGGCAAGTTGAGAGGCCACTGAGAACATACTCCAGTCTACAAGATGCAGTGAAAAATTACATAAAGAAATGCCAGATCAAAAAATATGAAGTCCAACTCCTTCTTTAAATCATGGTGCTTTACTTAGAGACTGGCTTCCTTTGTAATAAAATATTCCTGAAGTTCATTCCTCAAGAGCTCTCTTTTTTTTCTCTCTCTCTCTACTGTTAGCTGCGTATGGGCTATAGCTCAAAGATTTGGGTCTTTATTTGCATTCATCATTACAGTGGCAAAACAACACCGATCTAATATCTAATTTTACTAAATTAAGATCTGCTTGCTGAAACCCCCTAAATTTTGCAAGCCACTGTGGAGACATATTCTTGTCTTCTTAGCAAGCCCACAGAAAGTGGAAATTGGGCCACTGATAGAGACCAGATACCATATACAAAGGGTGGGCTATCTCATATTGCATCATGATATTTCCAAGTGACAGAGGAGTCACAGATGTCTAAAACTGGCCTTTGTTATCCAAACCCAGCAACAATGCTGGAGACAACTGGTCAATTCCTCATCCTGGAGGATCCCAGCCTATAAAAGAGGCTGTCTGCAATGTCAGAATTTCCTTGGCTGACTGAAATGCTGCATCTCTACATGAGCAGCAGCAGCACCAATGCATTTTGGCTGTGCTGAACAGGCCCTGGAGAATACCCACCATTCTGGAGTAGGGACGTTTTCCAAGCTCTGTAAGCAGCTGGGTTGAGAAGTCCTCCTTTCACTGTTGCTGGCATGAGCTTGCAGGGCAGCCTTCCATGTTAAATGTAATGATATGCTGATTTCTTTAAAACATGGCAAAGTACTTCAGGTCCTTCATTGAACTGGACCCTGAGTGACCATTCTCCTCATGGCACTTGCTCTCTACTTTCTCAGCCTGGTGCATATGCCAGACAGATAAACTGTCTATAAGATTGTTTTCTAATGCAATTCAGACAAAACTAGCTTCAGTAGCTTAAAAAATATCATAAATAGGCCTTTGCTATTGAAGCCTGACACGCTTCATCTGAAAGAGGATTGATTGGGAGTGAATGCACAGGCAAACAAACCATCTGTCAAGAGATGGCAGGGACATGGTAGGGACACAGAAGCAGACAGAAGACTCTGTTTACAATAAAAGCAAGGCAGAAGCTTTTGGTGACTCTGTTGCAAAACTAGGGCCACATATATCTCTTCCCCTGGGAGTATGTGACAGACTAGGAGCAAATCAATGCCATCTAACCTGACATCTTTAAGGAGAGATGTCTATATTTCAAATGGCATCTCTGTAAGCAAAGGAGAAAATAAATTATTTCTAAGGCACAGATGATATAATTTTATATGCTACCATCTGCTTCATCCCAATTCTCTGTCTCTCTGTCTCTCACCATCCTTTTTGCTCTACCTAGCAGGGTAGCCAGAGCTTCACATTTTCCCCGCTTGCATATAGGGCACAATACTGACCAGGGAAAGAACATGAAATACATCCTGAAACATCTTCCTTATACCTGCTGCCCATCAGGAAGGTCCAAGTATTTATTGATAGCTTCCACCTATCCCACTTCACCATTCTTGTAGTCCTACATCCCTTCACCCTCTGTAGTTTTTTATCTTGCTGGATTCTGCCTCTTCAGCACTTACTGATGTATAGTGAGAACCAGCTGTATTTTCAACAGTCACTCACAACCTGGTTTTCATCTTTCAAAGGTGTCTGTTATCGCCCCCTTTCCAGATTATGCCCCTCACCCCCACTTTATATTGCCTGTCTTGAGAAGTGGATTGATGAAATTGCAAGTAAACGTCTTGCCTTTGCCTGTTAGGTTCAACACATTTATTCAGGGTCACTTGTAAATAAGAAATGAGAGGAGGGATGAGATGGGTCTGAAGACCCAAGCAGTTCCTAAAATGGTTTGGAAAAATGCACGTGTGCACGTATATTAAGGGCTTGGTATATTGCTGTCCCTATTTTGGCTCACTCTTCCACCTGCTAATTAATTTTAAGAGCCCATTAGGGAGCTCACAAAGCCCAAAAAGAGCCTGATTTTCCTGTCACCTAATACACTTGTCTCAATATCTGCTCTGTTCTACAAACCCTCTCCAAACCCCAGCCCAGTGGGGGCACCCACACACTCAGCAACTCTGCAATATTTTTACCCCAACAAGAACCCTACATCCTGTCAATCCTGCACCACCCAGCTCATACCCACAGCTCTGGGCCTCTGCCCCACAGGTGGTGAAGGGAGGAGAGGGCAGCCAAGTGTCACAGCTGCCCCTCCTTGCAAGCTGAGGAAAGCATCTAAGAAGTGTTTTCAGCTCCTCTCCTTCTTCCCAAATGAGGTGATGAAGGGGAAGAGGAGTTGTAAGGACCAAAACTGACAGGACAGGGAGGAAGATTTCTTTGGGTTTCCAGTGGGTTTCTGTTCTCCCTCGTCATGGCAAATCTTGGGGAACAGCACTTCCTCCCCAACCAGAGCCACCCAAGGAAGGGAGCAGGGTGGTGGAAGGCTGTGGAAAGGGCCTTTCCTGAGAAGGAGAAAATGGTGTTCAATACTAAGGGATCCTCAGAGCTATTTGAAGATTTTCTCTTCTCCTCCAGTGAGCACTGGCACCATGCAGTCTTGGATCAGGCAGAAAAGGTGCCTTTTACAGAAATAACTGTGAAATGATAGGAAAAGCTGAGGTCTTCACTGAGGCAATGGTGTGTGGCTTATACATACTCGGAGAGTACAGCTTTCTGGTGGCAAGGGATGGGGGATGAGGTCCTCCCTGGAAACTTTTCAGAGCCAGCCTTCCAGATGTGCTCCATCCCACTGGGGCAGGGCACTGACTTAGTGGGATGATGCCAGGGTCTTGAGCACCCCATCAGTCCTCTGCCACAACAAACACCTCCATGCAGTTGTCCTGAGCTTGTGCAGCTCAGAGCTGACACTTTGACCATCACAGAGTCGATGAAGCATCACTGAAATAATGGCTTCCTGCTCTCCCTCCCCTTATCCTCCATCAACTGTACACTCCCTCCTGAGCTGCTTCTCCTGTGCTGCATGCTCCCAGAGACTCGTGGCTCCCTTGTGCTGGCAGATTTTGATCTGGCTCTTCCAGTTCTGTTACATTCCCTTTAGAAGCACAATAATCGCAGCAGGGGCTGTGGCACGATCTGTCACATGGGTCGGCAAACTGTGGATCCTCAACATCCTGCTGGACAGAGGCTGCCTCTGTCTCTCACAGGGCAGAGAAAGCCACTCTGGGTCTCACCATTGCTATGCAATTCCTTTGCATACAGCTTTCATTTTTTTTGGACCATATCCTGGTGGGTACATTTAAGCAAAATTCTGTCTGAAGCTGATGGGAGTTTTCCCTATAGAAAGTGGGATTTTTCCATAACTTTCCACCTATTTCAAAGCAAACATTTATTCAGCCCAGGCTGAACCAGACTGGTCAGGTTAGGGAAACTCTGACTCTTCATGTCCCTCTAAAGAACATTCCTGCATACTTTCTTATCCCAGAAAAAAAAAAATTCTTTCTTCCCCCCAGGGGCACGGGAGCATTCTTACAAAACTAACAGAGAAAAATAAAGGTTGTCTTTCTCTCCTTCTTCTCTCTCTCTCTCTATATATATATATATATATATTTTTTTTTTCATTAAGAAGCATGAACTTGTTAGCAATCATGGTGCTTCCTGGACAAGAACACAAGCACCCCAAGCATGTCACCATTGCCCCATAGTTGCAGAACCTGATCAGATTAGGGCTGTACTGGCTGCTGGGATAGAAGGCAGGATTACGAGGTACTGGAAGACTTCCAGGCAATTTTCTTGGAGAAAAATCCAGCATGACTGCAGCACTGCTCATTTGTCAGAAAAGATCAGCTCTGCAGATGTCATCCTACAGTGTAGGTCCTTCACCAAAAGGATGAAGGTAAAAATCACCTACTTAATCAGAGTGAAACATGCATTGAAAATGGCTGGAGATGCATTACCATGATTTTTCCATCCCAGAGAAGGACATGACATCTCAAAAATAGCTCAAGTATATGCAGGCTGCATCTGTACAATGAGGTGGTGGTTCTCTATGATGTAGCCTGACAGGAATGGCTGCTGGATTTCAAGGGTGAAGTCTGAGAGTTGGTGGTGAACAAAGAGGGCAAGTGACTCTGGCAATCTGTCACCACAGTAAACATAATTCCTCCTCCCATATACCCAGCACATATAACCACCTTGCTCCTTCCAGCTCAGGGTGAGAGAGGAGGCCAAGATTGCCATTTGTGGGGGGGTTTTTGTGTTCCTGCTGATGAATCTACCAGAACACCTCTTATCATGTTTTGCTAAGACTCACACAGAGCCCATCTGCATTTTGTGCAGAGGAGTTTGTTCCAACATATCAGAAGTGCTCCACAGCCTCCAGGAACCCAACAGTGCCTCAAAGACCCTCCTCCAGAGGAGCTACAGATCTCCAAAGCAGTCCCTACATGACATGCTGGCATGCCTTCTTCCCTGCCCCCCTCGCAGCTCCTGATTCACTTGCTCACAAGCAGATTCATGTTTTCCTGCTATTTTTGCACACAACAGTCATCCTGGTTGTGTGCTGGGATGCATGATGCACACTAACATGACCTGACATCCTTCCTCACATATGTGCATATTTGACTAGACCTTGGGTCAATGCAGGCAAAATCACACAGACTGGTCTTTTGAGTGTCAGGTATGCATTCATCTACAGGGATATTCTATTAGGATAAGCTCATGTGTGTATTCACAAGCCATTATGTGATGCTCTGTTATGTCTGGATGAATAAGACATTCAAATTAACTTAAAGGAATTTAACCATATGGCACTGCAAACCATAGTCACAGGAAGGAAACAATAAATAGAAAGATCACATCCAAATTTTTCAGTGATGACCCCTGATGCTGGGTGCCCAGCACCCAAGTTTTTCCTCTCATGTTTGATATGTTTTTGTTTCCCTATTTTGTTTGCATTGGGGACTTTGCTATTTACTGTATTTTGAATATAAAGCTCCAATTAATGTCAGTAGAACTTCTGCTTACAGATAAGGGAGGAATATTAAATAGATCTGCAGTGCAGAGAGAGATGATATTTTAGTTCCTTTCATGCATTCGAGTTAGAAAATAACACTGTAGTTGGTTGGTGCCTTAAACTCCCAGAGATTTCAAAGTACTCTGCTCAATATCCAGGCAGAAAACTTCCCACCACTGAAGGGAGGCTTCTCCTGGTGTGGGGATCATTGGCTAAGCCTGACATGGGAAAGAAAAACTAGCACACTACAGGTGAACTAGAGTAGAAATACAGAAGGTCTTCCACTTCCACGCCTGGGTTAAACAGGCAGGGTTGCTCAGCGTTGGCAGCTGCAGCAGAGAGACAGTGGGGGGCTGAGCTGAGGGCACTGGAGCAGAGTACAACAGTCCATCTCAGGTAGAGGTTTGTAGAGATGAACAAACATTTTTGCCTTTAGGGGAATGAGCATGGAAGCACTTATCAAATGTCTTTTTTTTTAGATCTCCAGTGTCCCTCACTGAATATATCAGGGAGTAATTCAGATGTTTTTTCAAGTGCTGAAATTGAAATAGCATTGTACGTCTATACGACTAGAAGATGAACACTCATTTCCAAACACCCTTATTGTCAATCCCTGCATTAGTGCAATTTACTTGAACTGAAGAACTTTGTCTGGAGCAGGGGATGTGCTTTTAAACAGTATCGCCTTAAGACTACCTTCACCCTGGATTACAAAGCACTCTCTGCGTGGTTAGTTGTGGAAATCTCCACCATAATGAGTAGTCGGATCTGTTTTTGTCTTCAAACCTCATTTCAGGAAGTAATCTGAGGCTTTTTGTGCCTGCTCTCACTCACAGCAGAACACTCTTGCCTTCCTTTGAGAGGCAGAAAATCAGAGGAAAGCAACATTTTGGTGATAAGCATATGCTGGCAGGAACACTGCTACAAAACTTGCAACAAAGACTTAAAGAAGCTAGTGTCATAGCAATTAGATTCACAGCATCTATCAAATTATAATTCCAGCAGCGCTGAGGGTAAGAGTGCTTGTCACTCAGAGCCAGCACCTCTTCCCACCTCTCCAAACATTTTTTTTTTGCTGGTGCAGTTTTGATGGATTGAAAGAGAGCTTGATGTGGCCGAAGTCACTCCTTTAGAAAGTTAAGACAAATACAAGTGTGTTGCATTAGTTGCCTACAAATATCCTTCTATCCATCTGAGCATCTGCCTTTAGTACTGTCATCGAACATGAGTCAGCCGTGAAAGCTCAGGAGCCAGGGAGATGGAGGGGCAAGGGGCTGGGCAGGGGAAAGCAGCCGTGGCTGTGCCGGAAGAGACGTGATGTAAACTGTAACCAGCGCGGATGCAGAAACTGCACCCTGAGAAGGACGGCTGCCCCAGTGCTGCTTGCCAGGGGTCTTCAGTGCCCCAGCCCTTCTCCCTGAGACTCCAACTCCTCCAGCAGCCTGAGGAGGCGAGGAGGGTCTGCTCAGCTGTTCCTGGGGCCCAGCGGGGCAGGTAATAGTGCAAAGACCCGAAGAAAAGGATGAGTCGTCTGCTAGAGTAGAGAAAGAGAAGCTGGTGAAGGCACTGTTGCCACGCCTCAGCAGCTCCCCTGGGTCTCTGAGCTGATGACATGCCTTCCCCTTTCGGGCTGCCTTAGCATAATTCTGCAACTGGCTGTTTCTTTGCACCTACAGCCTAGGGAGAAGTCCAAGCAAACAACAGTTAAAACAAAAGAGCAAGTGCAAAGCAAATGGGGAGGGCTTAGGAGCAGTGCAAGCGCTCACCATCTCACTCCACCAGAAAGGAGAAGGGAGCAAGAGAGGAGGAATCGAGAAAAGCATAATGAAATCACAAGGAGTTGGGACATTTCTGGACAAAACATGTTGCCCAGATGAATTATAGAGTACATCAGCAGGTTTCTACTTCTGAGAAGTTTGTTTTATTTTAGCAGCATTGTCTGGATCAGGGTTTTAAACCACATTTATCAGATCCTTGAGCAGCAGGAAAATAATGAAAGGGTTTGTTTTGGTTTTTGGGTGGTTTTTTGGTTTGGTTTTGTTTGGGTTGGTTTTTTTTTGGGGGGGGGGTTGTTTATTTGGTTTTTGTTTGTTTGTTTTTGTCTTTAGTTTGTTGTTGTTGTTTTTTATTTTGTTTTATTTTAATAAATGTTTTCATTTTGTTTTATTTTAATAAATCAAATTGCCTGCTGGTTTCTGAGCCTTTAGGGCCTATTTAATTTACAAATGTTATCTTATCCAATGGTTCAAACCTTTTAAAATCATCTTTTTTAATAAAAGCTCAGATTTCCCCAGAATTAAATTCCAAGTAATGGCAAAATGCCGAATATTGTCATGGTTGTGATAAATTAGCAAGCTAAATTTAATAAGAATTTTCTGATACAGAGCAAGTAATTAACAGCAATCTGACTGATTAAAGCAATCATTTTTTATATGCCGTTGACCAAAATGCCATTGTATGTTCTTTTTATGTGCCCTAAGTTTGCCCTGACTGTATTAATGTATGCACAGACCCCTAGTATTCTGAAATTTGGGAGTTAATCATATGCTGAAGTAGAATAATCTGGTGAACTTGTCATATGGCCTTTTCCTTTAAATTACTTTATTTATATTTCTATTTATTTTTAATTTAATTTAATTTGTTCTCTCCTTGAGAATCCCCATAAAAAGGTATCAGATTGGAGTATATGTATAGAGAATATTGTGTGAACTCAGCCTGCATGTCTTACAGACTTCTGGGAAATATCTTTTGATAAGCACGTAACTATTCTTCAGCGGTTCAAATTTTTGTTTTATTTTTCAGCTGAAACTCTTTTTCCCCACAAAGCAAAGCAAACCTTTTTGTTCAGCCAGAGGACAAGTGTCTTCCCAAGGCAGCCTTTTGAGGATGATGAAGAAGTCAGCCCATTTCAGAATTTTATGATGTCTTAAAGGCAACCATGGGCACAGCCCATTGAGTTAGTGAGGAATCAGAGAGCTAGGAAGGAGTAGGGGACTAATGTTGTGTGACATGATACCCACTGACCCTAATTACCAACTTCAAAGCAGCTCATGGGTAGTGGAGTTATTGCCACCCAGCAGACAGATGCTTCTGACTTATCTCAGCCCTGGCTACAACCCCAGTTGATGTCAGCATCATTTTTACAAACTACAAGTCAATTTAAAATAATGTCAATGTGCAGGGAAGGAAAGACAGGGGAGAAAGGCCAGTGGAGCCACTAGTGTTAGTGGGAGGATGGCTAGAACTGGAGGGCAAGCTCGAGCACATTGAAATCCTTTGGGTAAGGGAGGGGCAACTCCCTCCTACACTGCCCTGGGGGTGAGGGAGGGCTGGAAACACCCAAAAGAAAGGACACACAGGAGACCAGGAGTATGACACAGATTTTTAGAGTGGTGTCTGGGGGTTAGCAGTGAACAGGGCCAAATGTCACAGCAGGAAGTGTGACACTCTAAAACTGGGCTGGCATTAAAGGAGGCAGCTGAGTTACACAGTCTGTTTGCAAATTGAGTGAGATGAATAAGCTTCGACTGAAGGGAGAAAGATTATTTAAATCATTTGTGGTAGGATTAATGCTTTTTCTCACAAAAGTTCAGGACATAAAGGCAAAATACAGCCTAGTGCTAAGAGGCACTGGGAAAGGAACTGTCCATCCAAGCTGCAGTCCAACAGGGAGTCTTCATCAGTGAGAAAAAACTTTCTCTGGTGGGTTTTCTCATTGTTGTTTATTTGTTTGTTTGTTTAGAAAGAGGAAGATTTTTATGCACTTTGTTCTTCACTGATGTCTTCCAGTAACACTCAGGAACATATGCAGATTCTAGTCCAGGATATTGTAGATCAAAGTGGTGCCCCAGCTGCTGCATCATATCAGATACGGCTCTTGTAGCAGGACTCTGGTTTTCTCTTTTCAGACAATTTTCCATCAATAAAAAAGCCAGATCAAGAAAAACAAAAAATGGAGGAAAGTGCTGTTATTAAAATAAAAACTTCCTCTTTGAGCTCACATGCCAAGAGACATCCAGCAGCCAGCATGGGAGGGTGAAATCTCCCCTTACCTTTAGAGACATAGAAGCAGTGCCATTTCTCCACATTAGATACTCACTTTCCACCCCTCCAGCTTTGAGGTTACCTGTGTAATGCTGTTACAGTGTCTCTACCAAGAAGCAAAAAATCAAAGAGTATTTTGGGGCTCTGAGAAGGTGACTGTAAGAAATAGCCTATACTTCATGCCACTGTCAGGATGCCTCTTTGGGCCACTGAGCTGTTGGAAACGTCACTACAAGCAGCTGTATTAATCAAATGATGGTGAATACCCAATAACTTGGACATTCCTGCAGCTTCCCTCTTTCACTGCAGCTAGTTTAATACTGATGTTGCTAGGATATATCATCTTAGAGAACATAAACCCTACAAAGCCCTCACTGACAAGAGGATTAGAAGAGTCTGCCTACCAGTGGATTATATACATGAAAGAAGAATAAAATCAAACATAAAATATTTCATTTCTGGCTAAAATTATGTAATTTTGTGGATGCAGAGATGAAATGGTCAGGGTGGCTTTATCTGTTGTGCACTTCCAAACAATAATGCTCTTCTCCAGCTGTTCTCTCAAGACACATCTCTGCAGAAAGGTGGTGGTGGTTTAGGGAATACCACAAACTTCTCTGTCATCTGATTAAATGTAGACAAATCCAAAGTAAACATAAGTACTCAGTGCTTGACCTAGGTAACCTTATTTCCCATTTATTCAGTGTCAAGATTCAAATGTTTTTAGAGAATGAGTCATTTCCCTCTAACATGGAGTGGAAATTGTGCCATAGGAGTACCAGACCAGAGAGGTCCCACTCCCTTTGTGGGGCACTCCACCAGCCCTTCCCAGTCCAGCAAGGGTGGGGAAATGCAGAAGCTGTTCTTGCTCATGAGTCCTAACTGCATCAGCAGAGCACTACAAAGACACTCTGCATGCATGGGTACACATGCACTTGTAGAGACATCCACTTATGTACACATAAATGAACCCCAACAACATAGGACCTCTGTGTATATGTGTCTATATATGCGTGTATGTATATAAGCTGCTTCTATGTTGTTTTATTCATCAGATTCAGGTATCTCAAATTTTATGATCATTTCCTCTCAATAAAGCATTGAATATGTCTTTAGAGAAAATCTGCCTAAATCCATTGGGTCTTTTACCTCTTTCTTAATACAGTCTAACTGCTCAAACATTAAATTGTTGCATTCCAGTAGTCAGTCTTGGACTTGACTATGTGGACCAGTATGTGGACCAGTGCCACTCAAGTAACCAGGATTCGGCAGGAGTTCAAGTCTGTGCTGATTTTGGCTGGGGATAGAGATAATTTGAAGAGATAGTTTTCTTCACAGTGGCTGGAATGAGGCTGTGTTTTGGATTTGTGCTGAACACAGGGTTAATGATAAGGAGATGTTATTGCCGAGCAGGGATTACACAGAGCCAAGGCCTTTTCTGCTTTTTATACTGCCATGCTGGCAAGGAGGCTAAGGGTGCGTGGGAGGAGACACAGCAATGACAGGTGACTCAAACTGACCAAAGGGAGGTTTCAAACCAGGCAACATCATCATCAGTATATAAAGGGGAGGAAGAAGGAGGAAGGGGAGGACATTTGAAGTGGTGCTTGTCTTCCCAAGTACCCATTACACATGATGGGATTCTGCTCTCCTGGAGATGGCTGAACACCTGCCTGCCCCGGGGGAGCAGTGAACTAATTCCTTGCTTTGTTTTACTTTTGTGTGCAGCTTTTGCTTTCCCCATTAAATGGTCTTTATCTCAACCCATGAGCTCTCCAGCTTTTACCCTTCTGATTCTCCCCCTGATCCTACTAGTGAAGGAGTGAGCAAGCAGCTGTGTGGGGCTTAGCCTGGCTGGGGTTAAACCACAACCAAGTCACTGCTCAGTGGAGTGTAAATGCATGCATACAGATTTGCTCATACCAAAATTAATAGGATTAAATTAATGGATTGCCACACTAGCTGGTCAAAACCATCTTATTTAATCCATGAAAGAGTCAAATAAATTGCTTGTAAACCTAATAGCAATACTGTGCATATCCAAGTCATGTGTTTAGCCTGGGCTTAACTGTTGGAAACCAGATAGAAATCTCCCAGGATCCAGTGCATACAGGCTTAGAGGCAGAAAAGAATGCAGAGGTTGGTTTGAAACCCTCGGAAAAACTGAGATAAATAAAGTCACACAGACATGAAGTGGGAATGTAAGTTTTAGTTTTAGGTAAGTAAAAATATGCCTTAAGTGCCTTAAGCAAGTAAGAGACTGCATTAGTGAATTGAAAAGCCCTGAAGGTAGCATTACCTTTTACAAAGTTAACTAGGTCCTAGACAACATAAACATAACATAGCATTGCTAACACTGGCAGACAGAATAGATAGGCTGTCTATATGCGTAGGCCTTGCCTAAGAAATGACGACCACTGTCACACAATGGTGTTAGACCAGGATAGGTGCAAAAAATACAGTAATAGCATAGTGTTTGTAGCTGATTGGATGATTTATGAATATAATGCAGTGTAGCAGGGGTGATGCTGCTGCTGCTTCTGCTTGGGACATGAGGACTCTATGCTGGAAAGCGTTTGCATGATGGCATGGACTGTAACACTCTGCCTTCATGAGACTCATCTAGCCATGTAATAAACTACTTTACACCAAGCAGCAGCCTCTCTTGTTCCTCGGTTGGACAGCCAAACTTGACCCTTAACTCCAAGTTTTCCTTCACAGCAAAACTCTCCCCTCTGTGGCTCCCCTACCAATTGTGGGCAAAGTCAGAAAGTGATGTAAACCTTAGTGAATGAGACCTGATAATATGCTACAGATATTTGTGCCTAAATGCTACACATCCTTGTGTCTAAAGCACCACTCACTGGTACTCAGGAAACCTTAGACAGAGGGAGCAAGTAACAAATAACATCTTCAGATTTGGTGACTGATCTGTACTGCTCTGTAATTGTTTCTCTACTGTACACTTCAGTGTCTGTAACTGTCTCTGCATCAAAACAATGTGCTGTTTGATCTTCACTTCAATCTATTCCACTTACTGTCTTGACTGTGATCTCTTTGCGAACTCCAGATGATATAGAATTTCCCTGATATTCACCTCTTTATGTGACCTATATGCCCAACTCATTTGCTACCACACTGATGGCCACATGCTTGGGCATGGATGTCCTTCCATAACACCATGCATTCGTTCCCTGTGAATGTTCAGGATATTTCAGTCTCTGAGACCACAGATCTTCTTTTTAGCCTGTGCAGAAAAAAACCCCAACCCAAAAACCAACCAAAAAAACCAAACCAAACCAAAACCAAACCAAACCAAACCAAACCAAAAAACAAAACAAAACAAAAAACCAAACCCAAAACAAAACAAAACCCCACAACCAAAAACCCACCAAAACCAACAAACAACCACCACCAACAACAAAAAACCCAACTCAAATTATTGACAATGAATCCTCCTTTTTGTTTTCTTCTCAGCTTTGGTCTTACTTCCTAATTCAAGTTCTCATACTCATTAATGTTGTACCTCTGAGAACTTACTAGTCATGCAACTCTCCACCTCCCTGCTCTTGCCCTGCACAGCTATACCACAAGTCTCACTAATACTTGCAGCATTAACTACTCTGAGAATCTCACATAGTTTGGGTTCTTTCCTTCCCTGTTTCCACAGAGCAAGCTCCCTCTCTTTAACAGGTCCTCAATTCAGCTCTTCCTGACAACCAGGTATTCTTCAGGCCATCATAGGGAGACACTGGGATTGTGACAAGTTGCAGCAAAGCCCAGTATGTTTTTGGCAAACCTGAACTCTAGCTGAGCTGGCCAAGCCAGAAAAACCTGGTGTGCTTCCTCACATCTAGTGCAAGCACACTCTTTGTGTGCATCAGGCTTAGCAGCAAGCATTCACATGCAAAGGAGGACTCACATCAAGGTATGATAACAAATCCTAGTTATCCTAGGCAGGCAATGTCAAGATGCTTACTAGAAATACCATACCCTTCCCATCACCATGTGACAGGCTAGCTACCAGGACACCAATAGGAGCAGCTAAGGCTTAGAATCTGCACACTCTGGTCCGTGTTAAGGGTTTGCCAAAGTTCAAGCTTTCTCCATCACACCAAGCTGAAAATCAGCAGAAATCTGTGCCTGAGTGCTACCAAGGTCTTTCTTGGGAAAGAGAATAGTCTGAGGTGAGTCTGTCCCCAGGGTAGATGGTCTTCCAAGATTTGCTGGAGAGTGATTTCCTATCAGAGTAACTGGAGTTTTCTGAACTGAAAAGACTGAACAGAAGACAGCTTACGAAATCCTGAGACAAAATGTTCACTTTCAGATAGACCAGGGGAAGATAAGATGTCTTTCAATACCTGAGAGCCCTTACTGTGGTTAGGGCAAGTGAAAAACTGTCTGACGTGTTACTGTACAAATTGGCTCGAGGGTTGTTTGTTGTCACCCATGTAGCTCAGCTCAGCACAGCAGACTCATTTCAGTCTCATTAGCAGATGTCCTGGAAGTGTTTGAGGCTGGTGCCTCAAGACAAAGAAACAGGTCTGCAGATCAAAGTAAACCTTTGATCATCCAGGACATTATTTTTATGAGCTGGGCTAAAACACAGCAAATTCCACAGATCCACAACATAAGCATAATGAATAAGTCAGAGAGCAATAGGTGGTATAATCTGACACTCAGTATCTAAATTCAGAGGTGGCTTTCTCAACTTGGTGGCTGCTGGGCAGCATGATTTATGGCTTTGCCTGCAGGAGGTAACTCTACTGCTAATAGGAAGTGAACTATTTGTTAAACAGAAGAGCTGGGTGTCTGTCCCTTAGTTCTGCTTCCCATATCATGGCTTTTGCTGCCAGCATTAGGTTTCAAATCATGACTTCAAAGGTTTATAGGAAGCTCCGTGCCTGTTCGAAGACTGATGAATCCTATACTGGGACAAGAACAATGTTTTGTGTTGGAGAGCAATGGCAATCCGGCTTTGACCTGTATGTGAAGTCCATGACACACACAAGATAAGGTCCTCTACAAGGGAGTTTGTGTGGATTGCCAGAGCTGGGAAAAGGCCATCAGGGAGGTTTTATAAAGGCAACTCTTGTCTTTCCAAGGCTGTTTCACATTTCAGATGATATAAGATGTATGCACCATTTTATTTGGGTAACCTCATTAAATGAGCAGAACAGAAGGCACATGGGGGACTCACATACCACTGATAGAACTGATCTGAATGCTGGGGTAGAACATACATATTTCCAAACTGCTTTCCTTTTGCCCTAAAATGATACTGGCTTTTGTCAGAGGAAATTCTTACACAGTCCAGCTGTATAGGTTGTGAAATACCTGCTGTTATCCTCCAATGCTTTTAGCAGTTATAGATGTCTCTCATTAGACAGACATACATACATACAGCTAGACAGAGATCCTTATAAATTGTTTGTGACATAACACTGTTGCTGAGCTTAGTCTTTGTCAAGTGCTTTTTCTTGTGGATGTTGCCCATTTCTCCTGGGGTCATAAGCCCAAAGAGCTCAGCAGGCAACATGTATGTCCAGTGTTGGGTAGAAAAACCATGCTTTGTGTTCAGACATATATTAGCAAGATGTCACTGAACTGTAGTGGAGTGTATTACTGCAGAAGCTTCAAAATATTTCATCAGTGCACTCCAAGATCATAGAGTGACAAGATCTATCAGCACACAGAGACTTAAAAGTTTTGTTCTGACTACTCATTGGGTTCTATAAGTACCCATAATTCAGTGTTCATGGTTCTGACTGTGTATATTTTTAAATCACCCTGACAGATGCAGAGACTGGAGGCCCAGCTTTCAGCTATGTCTCAGCAACTGTAGATCAGTAAAAAGTATCTGAGTAGTTGCCAAGACAGTTGTGTTTGCAGCATGACTGATGCTGGGAGTGACAGGGCTACAGAGGTCTGATCTGCCACAGTTCTTCAACTTCAAGGCAAGTTGATAAGTTTGGCAGAAATCCAGCAATTGCAAACATGGCTTGGAAAGGGTGGGAACCACTGACCCAGTTTTATGTTTGTCCAGATCATTACCCACAGGAAAAATTCACATTGAGAACAAGCTCTCTCTCTCTTTTTTTTTTTTTTTTTTTTTTTAATGACTGTATTACTCTGAAAAACAATTTTAAAAAATTGAGTGGAATGGGATTTCTTTTCCTGACACTCTCAAAAACAATCATTGTTTTCCCTCTTCCTGCACTGCTAAATCATGTTGCGAGTCTTATCATGCTTTGGCTTCGTCAGGCAGTCACATGTCAACATCAAGACAAAGTCATACTGAAAACTTCACAGCCCTCGCCTCTAGACAGACCTGTGCTTGCAGCAATGCCAACAACCCACAGACTCTACTAAAATATCTGCAGTAATTTCCTACCCCTGCAGTCCTAAGTGTATTTCCTAAGTCAGGAATATCTTGCAAACATTCCCCTATGAAACATAGAATTGTCTTTCAAGTAGCAAAGTAGAAGTAACTGGTGCTGCAAACCTTCCTTCTTGTCTCCAAATAAAGGAAAAAAATAAGGATGTTTTGGTTGTTACCACACAGCCAATAAATGTGCTTCAGGGGTCATTAACCTCAAATCCATTCTTTTGGAAAAAAGATTAAGTGCAGCACTGTACCTTATCCTGAATTCCCTGCCAAGCTTTGTTTAGAAATAGCATTTTACTGACAACTTTTTTTTTTTCTCCCCTGTGAGGAAAACATGCTCACCCAGGGCAGAAGCTGACTGCATGCAGCACCTGGCTGCATAACTAGTGCCACCCTAGACTGCTTAAGCACATTAAAAGATCCTCACTTCTCTTTTTATTTTAGGGTCTGGTCTGGCAGTGATAAGGGAGTTTAATCGCTGCAACGCAGGGAGCAGCCCAGCACAGGGTGTGAGCAAGCACTCCTGCCAGCCACTTCAAGGTCCCACATCAGCATCCGGTGGCTTTGGGTCACCCACATCCTGCCAAAGAGGTTCAACCAACTCCTGCTGCAACCTCCTTTAATGCTTTTGATGAGAAACTGCCATGAAAGGAAGCAGAGAGCAGGAATTAGGAGATTTCGGGGTCAGGAGTCAGGAGAGGGGAAGGGAGCCAAGGTGAGGCAAGACACCTCGGTGTCCCTTTGGGGCAGGGCTCACTGGGAGGGTGGATGAGTGCAAGTTGTCGTGGCACATCACCTCTTGTAAGCAATCCATGACAGCTATGGGATATTTTATGGGGATAAGATTTCCCTTTTAATTGTGGATGTGTGCGTCAAGAATTTCAAATACCTCCAGTAGCCAATCAATTTACTGAACTCCAGGGCACCATTTACTTTTTTTGTTATTGACAATAACATGTTTTAAGACATTTTAATGTATCCTGCATGTCTTAAAATCAGATAATGCAATTCTCCCCAGAAAGACTGAAATTACTTTTGTTTGAAGCCTTACATAATTCCGTTTTTAACAGGTTCACTTGTGAAAAATATTCAGCATTTTCTCTGCATCTGAAGTAGGAACGGTATCATGAGTTCTAAGGGGTTTAAGATCATGAAAAGAGGAGGATTTAGCCTATTTCTTAATAAAAGACTCCTGAAACATGTTAAAGCTGCTCTGCTGAGACTCCCAGTATATAAGTAGTCTCATGAAAATATGTCATATCCAGCTTTCTATCAGATTGAAGTTACTCAGGAGAACTTAGAGTGCCCTGAAAATCACTGTTTTTTTTCAGAGAAATCATTTCGGTCAGATCGAGACTAAAACTAAAACGGGAAGTCAAGTATTTGGGTATGTGACAAAAACCTTTTTTTTGTTCACTAAGGAGTGTTTTGGATAAAAACTGTACTTATTACTGAGGAACAACCAATTCTGTCTTGTGACTTACCTTTAATGAATGAATGATATAGTTAATTTCAGCACATGCATCATTAGGTCATTCAATTTTAATGTTATCATATTAAAAAAATCTTGTGACACATTGTGAAAGAAATGTTAAACTTTTGATAATATTCCTTTGTCAACTGCATCTAAGTGATTATTTAAGACTTTTAAAGTGCAGGAAAGTGGAAAATTGTTATCTAACAATGAAAGAGATAAAGGAGGAATTTTTGTGGTTTTTTTTTTTTTTTTTTTTTTTTAATAGCTAGAAAAGATATTTTTAATTCCTTTTAATGCAAGACTATGAGGTAACCATCATCAGAAGATATAGCTAGATATTTTCATGTGTCTAAAGTTAAGAAAAGTGAGATCTCTCCTGCAATTATAAAACTCTTACAGAAATGAAAAAGTATCTGTAAGTGTTGCTAAACTGCTTTTAAAATCAAATTGCTTTGCTGTATATGAAAGGTTTAATCAGCTAGAAAAAAATATCTTCTTTTTTCTGCTGGAGATGTATCTTCCAAAGTTAGTATCTTTCATTATCCAAAGTTCTTGATGACACTGTGAAAGCTCAAATCACTTAAACTCAGTTAACTTTTTACACTTTCAGATATTCTTTGTGTAGTTTTAGCACCATCTTGAAATTAGGAAAAAGCCCACGATTGGACTCCCCTTTCATATCTGTGCAATAATGAACTACCATGGAAAACCATTTGACATTGTTAGTTGAAAGCATAGATTAAAAAATAAGATGTACCCAACCACATCTCCAATGTTTTCTCAGTTGGAAAAGAAGGTCACACTTGAGGACAGCACAGAAAACTTTCAACCTACCAAAATGTATTATATCAGCTCCTGGCTAATCTAGGGACCAATGTTATTTAAGTTACAGTCAAGACAGAGTGATCTGCATGTTTAACTATGGGTAATACTGCTGTAGCAGCAGCAGTAGCAGACGCCTCTCTGTTAGCAACAAACCAAATAATTCAAAAATTTCATCCATTAGTAATTCCTCTTGTGATCAGCTCTTCTTGCTCTTTGTCTTCCTTCTGGCAAAAAACACTTTATCTTCTCTATACACAATGCATATTGGACCAATACCATGTACTGTGCCAAATTCACCTCAGTATTTATCCCCTAATAACTGCATAGGATAAATTATCTTTAGATAATAAAGGGAAACGTATGCAAGGTAATCTTAGATGCTCTTTCAAGTAAGCTAAAGCTTCAGTTAGACTCTGTGATCTGAGAGGTTTTTTTCCAACCTTAATGATTCTATGATTGGTTTTATCATTCCTTGAAATGCAATTTGTACATTGCTTTAAACTGCTTCTCTATGAAGACTGGAAAGAAACGGGACCCTTTGATTTTACAAATAATTCTTTAACATGCATCTAAGTTAGAGTAAAAATGCACAGAGCTACAAGAAGAAAGTTTGGGGGAAATGAAGAAGTGTCCAGCAGAGATAACTCTAGGTAATTCATTCAGAAGTCCTCTGCTCAGTTCTTTTGTTCCTTTCTCCCAGGTTCCTGTCAAGGCCACATTTTTCCTTCTGCAAACACTAGAACTGTGGGCATATCCACTCTGGCTTTTTGGAGGGTTTTCCCATCTCAGTTCACCTATAAAATCCCTGCCCAAGCCTTAGCCTGAACTCAGAGGGAATCACTTGCTTTTCCATGCTGCGATTATCAGGGAATTTTGTTCTTCCAATGACTACTTTAATATCACAGAATCCCTGCTGCGGCATACTCAATCTTCCACTGCTGGAGCTGGATAATTATTTTCAAGAGCCTTGCTGAGATACCAATCTTGACATCTCCAGGCTGTTTTATGAAAAAGTATCTTGACACCATGGCTTAAAGCCCAACCCTGCACACTGTGTTGACACGAGAAGCATGTGAATGGAATTTGTTTTGGTCTCTTGCTAGATGGAGGCTCACCTGCGATGTCCACAGCTACTTAGCTTCCCTCAGAGGTGCCAGGATGTCTTCTGATAGCTGTAAGCACAGTGTGGGCTCCATCCAGATGTGCACATCCAGACAGATGTGTGCTGTCTGGAGAGGGGGCTTGGCAAACCCCGAGGTGGAGATAGGAGACCCTCTGAAATGACAAGTACAATGGAAAGGGGCAGGAGGACTGAGTCCATTCTGTGAGCAAACCAGGCACTAGGCTGGGACAGACAAGTTAGAGGAAAGTGTTCTCAGAGCTGCAATGTGACTTGGCTATCTGCCACATGGATTCCTACACAAAAAGGGACATTTCCAATTCATCAGTTACCTGGACTTGTATGCAAGGGCTTGCTGTCCAAGTAGTGTGCTGCCTTCCCAGGACCATAGGACCAGGCACATGAAGGAGCAAGGCCAGCCCTGTCTTTGGGCTAGACCTGTTTTGTTCAGAGACCAAACATCAGTAGCAAGAAAATGTTGAATTATACATAACCAGACTTAGGGAAGAAGCCACAAACCTGTTATACAGGAAAGGAAAAGAAAATGCCAATAAGAACAGAAAACAATTTCTTATTGCAGGGACTCTTTTCTTAGAGTGGCAGTCCTGTCTTGAAAGCTGTGAGGAAGAGGACTCCATGTGGGCTTTCAGCTGCCCTGCATAGCTCTGCAGACCAGGTGATCTCACCAGGTCATTTTTATGATGATCTGTGGTCTGTCCTCAAGGCACATTTATGCAGTCGTGTTTCCCTCAGCAGAGTTATGACTACATAAACTGAGTGCTGAAATAAGCCCATCTGAAGTGAGTCAAAGCAGAAGAAACTCGTTTCCCCTTTGGGCATGATGGTAAATAGATCTGTCAACCTCATGTTTATAGTGGTGTTGTACAAGAAAAGCATTCCTCCACCTCATGGCTAATGCCTGCCCACATGTTTATAAATGCTCTTTGGCTTGGGCAGGTTAAATGCCCAGAGTACAAATCTAATAAAAGTCCATATTTCACTGATACTATACCCACAGTCCCCTCATTTTATTTATAATAATGATATATCTTGTTGTAATTCTGTTATATCAGATGTGATCTTCCTTGTAATTTTTCTCAGTTTTCCTCATACGACATGATCTACATTACCAGCATGTTATGAAAATCAAGGGAGATGTAAATCCTTCTAATGGTGGCATGTCTGCTTTAGTATTATAAGCTATCAGCAAAACACCTGAGTGAAAATAAAAATTAAAATTAAAATGCACAGAAAATTCTATTTCTGTTGGAGTCTTAAATCAATCCAGACGCAGCTGACACCTTTCACAGCCTTTTCTGTGGTTGTGGGTATTGATGTGAACTAGAACACTTACTGTCTTGCTTTTGTGACTGTGCAATTATGCTGGTATAATCAATGACATGTATAGCCCTGGCACAAAACATACACAAGTTGAAAGATAAATAGCTTTTGTAAATTATAAACACCTCTAAGTGAAATCATTTTATCATCACTCATGGTACTCAATTCTATATTTCAGTCCAGCGAAAGGGCTGGAGAAGTTCAATGAAAGCTATTTGAATAGACAGTGATTACATTACTCTAAATACAGAAGTACTGAATTTTGTGCACTGAAGTAACTGGAGCTCTAGAAGCTGCTACTATTGTAAAATACAGTGACAAAATGTACAGAGCACTTAGGGGTTGCCTGGGGGAAACCTCATGATTGCAGATAAATTCCATCAATATGTCTGCCAGAAAGGCTGCTATGCACTAAGGAACTCAATTAACATGATTTGTGTCTAAGATTTATTTTTGTCAAGCCACCTATTACACATGTTTTATGTGTGTTGTTTCCCCTCAGCCAGAGAGGGCAAATATATTACACTTCTGACATCACCCTCATCATGTTTCTCCATTTGCTAAAATTATTTGGATTGATTTAAGTAGAACCAGTATGATTTACAATTTTCTTTTGCTTTTCTTTTCATTTTTAATAGCCCTCATAATTTGCAGATGATTGTTATGGTTTGTAGCAGTGTGTGAATGACAGCACGATTTGGTCTGTCCTTAGCTGGGCAGTGTTAAATGGCTTCACCATAGAGGTGATTGTGGTTTTGGAAGATGCCTGCAAAGAGTAGGGTTGTGCTGCAGCACCACCTTTAGCCAGAGAAACCCCACAGATGTGCAGGAAGAGGCACTATGGTGATACCCACAGAAAACACAAGTTATTGATACCCAGTAGCAATGACATTGAAGACCACTGTGACCGTTTCTTCTGAATGACGTGATGTTGCCTGGACTGGTTCTTGTTTCATATCCCCAGACCTGTGACTGTGCATCTGGAGCTGCCCTGCTCCAACCTTTCTTGGACATTAATGCACAGGAATGATCAGTGCAGGATCAGTTCATAGGAAAGTGACCTCCCTTCTCCCACCTAATGTTGCTTTAAGTGTATGTACTGCATACATATATGAGGGTTTTACTCACAGCATCACACCTCAGTTGCTTAGTCCCCATGGTTCCTAGTATATTTTTAGCTGGACGTTTAGTTAGGGACTCCTTGCTCTGTGATTGTTGGAGCTTGGCTCCTGCATGACTGTAGAGGTCAGGGCTGGTGGGAATCCTTTATGATCTCTGCAGACAAGCTATGGAGCAGAGCTAATCATTTGGATCCTACGGGAAATGGCCCATCTGTGAGACCACAGAAAGCTAATGGGTTACTGCAATTTGAGTCATCTCCCAACAGTACAGTTTATGCAGCCTTGAAAATCAACACTCCTTTTGTAGACATTGCTCAATACTTCTTCCAACAAAATTCATCACCTTTCTGCCTTTTAACATCCTCCTTCCACACCCTCTCTCTGAAGTGAAAAAAAGCCTTTTTTTTTTTTTTTTTTTTTTTTTTTTTTTTTTTTTTTTTTATCTCAGAAAGGTTATCAAAATACTACATGTTCCTCCCAAGTCAAATTCTTCATGAAGGAAAGCAGAAAACTTGAGCTGATGCTCTACAACTGTGCTCTGGAAAATCAGCAGGAACTTCAAACTTAAATCAAGCAAATTAGGAAAAGTCAGGCTGTTGAATGTAACCCAGTGTGATACATCAAAGTGTCATTTAGTATACCAATAAAAGTTTGCCATAATGGAAAAACTTTTAGGTTTCATAAAATACAAACAATTCACACTTTAGACTTCACTTGAAGATGCCACTGAAGAGGCATTTACCTCTTTCCTTCATGTCTTGTTGCTTAAGTGGGAAAATCTAATGTAAAAATCCCTGCCTCATGTTTAAACTTTACTTGTTGGTTTAAATGAGTCAAATTACAGTGTTTCTGTTGAGCCTTGCCATTCTAAAGACTTCTGCATTTTCTCTTAATCAAGGTACCTAAGCAGTGCAATGTTCTGGTGTCTTAATTTTCTTTTTGAGATGCTAAAAAGAAAGAAGTCTTCTGTTTTCCTTATTTCAGATTTTTTTGGTTTTTTCAGTTCTTTACAATTGCTCTGGTCCTCTCTCTCTAGTTTTTATCAGCCTGTTTCAAATGAGCCATGCAGATCAGATGCCAGACTGGTTTACTGGGTCCTTAGCTCTTGGCCCCAGATTGCTCCTAACTAGCTGACTCTGTCCCTGGCCATGGTGTGTTCTCTTTGTTCTTACTTGGATGTCCTTTTATGTGGCTGGGCCAAAGCAAATCAAATATTACAATAAGGCCTTTCAACAAAACTGCTATTAATATGTATTACAGCAGTGCCCGGAGTAGCCAGCTGAGATGGAGACTGTATGTGTTGTCTAGTTAAACACTGTCTCTGTCCTGAAGCAGCGACAATCCCTGGGTAGTCTGCCACACTCCCCTGGAGTGTCTTGCTGCTCATGATCATCGGCTCCACTGAATTCAGCGGTACCATCCATGCCTCAGAGTATAACTTTTCATGAATGGCAGCAGCACCAAACTGTTAAAGTCCAGAATTGCCTTCTTCCCTGGACATGTGATATTTCTTGAATTCATTATGAAAGACGAGGTGAAAGGAATATTACAAAGATCTATAGAGCTGCTTTCAAATCCCTTCTGAGAATCCTATTTCTCCTACAAGGAAAGTAAGAGACATTTTAAAATTAGGATTTAGGAATGCCACTTCATTAAACTGGTAGATGAGGACATACAGTATGTCCATTTGTGATTAGTGGACTTCAAGGATTCAACTGATAATGCATAAATTAACTGATTAAAAACTTTATTGGAAGGCTAATAAAATCAGAATGAGACCTGGCTCTCCCGTTTCAGCTTTACTGAATTCCATTATTAATGAGTTCTGGCTAGTATTGTGGTCATATCACTGTGCAAGGGCTTGGTAACCTAGCAAACCAAGATCATGGATCATACTGTGCAACTCTTTAATGTGTAGCTCCATTGTCTCCACATCAGGTCTAAATCAAAATGGGCAGATAATGGTGAGGATAAATGAGTCATCAAGTTTCATTTACTCTCATTTTTAGAATATGTTCGGGGCTTCAGTGAGTATTGCAGAATTTCAAACTTGTTATTAACCCAGAGCTTTATGAATATATAGATGAATATTACAGATAGACCAAAATGTAAATACAGAACAAGTGTTTGCCTGTTTTAATATACTGGTACATTAGGTCTTCCTTTTACAGACTTGCAGAGCTGCAGGTAAGGTTGAAACATCTAGAATTATTAGCCTAAAA
The DNA here is from genome assembly GCF_965231275.1 of Zosterops lateralis. Taxonomy (NCBI): domain Eukaryota; kingdom Metazoa; phylum Chordata; class Aves; order Passeriformes; family Zosteropidae; genus Zosterops; species Zosterops lateralis. The sequence goes on along the minus strand of NC_139763.1, from coordinate 62,753,845 downwards.
AAATTCAGTTGCTTTGTGCTTTGTCTTACTTTTTTAATTCACAAAAAGGCCCAATTTTTATGCAGATTATTTTTTAACTGTAGCTTCAAGCAGAAACAGCTTCATTCTTTATCAGATGAAATGAGCCACTACATGCTTCAGGGATTCATTCAGAGAAGACAGAGAAGGGGGATGCCAAAGCCCCCACAACCCAGACAACAGTGGCCCTCAGCCACTCTGATCTTCAGGAGTACAGCCAGAAGGTTCAGACCCACATCTCTTCACTCACTCAGTGGGAAGACTCTGCTTTTCCCTTTATCCTACTTTGCAGCACGGACTAAAAGATTGAAGGGCACACTAACTGAGCATAGCTGTGGTCCAAGGATTAAGAGATTCACCCACAAGGGAGGAAAACTGGTTTAATCTCTTCTTCAAGGGCTGTTTGATGCCGATGAATGCAAAACAGGTAACCTGCCTGTGGAGCAAGAATTGGCACGAAAGTACCCCTCTTTATGCAGGCATGAGCTTTGATGGGGCTGGGGGAGTGAGGATTCCTAAGGGGAGGTCCCTTTGGAACTGCTGGGTATTGTGAGCTCTCTCTGCAAGGCTGATGGACAGTCAGTCATAATTTCAGCACTGATTGCAAGAACAACAAGCCTGAGCCCTGGGATTTTCAAGAGTTTTAGGATGAAAGCGGCCGTGTAAAGTTGAACCACTGTGCAATAAGGCATCACTTTAATCCATTAACTCTCCATTATGGGCTAAGTATGTTTCTCAATTACCACGGGTGACTTTGGAGGGTAGCTTAACCACATGATTCCCACTAATAGGAATAAAAAGTTTATTGTTGCATCCTAGACTTGGCCTAATATCTTAATTTCACCCTCAGAGCTGTGCCTGCAGGCAGCAGTCAGATGAGATTCATTTAAAGAAAAATGTGTTTAGCGCTAGCTTTCAGGATTTAGAGCACATAGCTTGATCCTCTTTATTTGTAATTCCCTGTTCAGGCATTTCCCTTCAATGCTGTGAGAGCATCTTGAGCTCTGAAAAGGCCAGGCTGAAGGATAACATGTGGTGCAATCACAGAAGAGTTGCCTTTCCTGAAGTTTAGGAATGCGAACAAAAGGCTTCCTGGGCCTGTCCAGTTTTTAAAATCAATTGTGTCAAGCAGGGAACAGGAGGCAAGGAACAGACAGGGCTTTGGCCTTTTTCTCCTCCCTTGGACTGCCTCCAGTGTCACCAGTGCACAAGCTACAATCTCAGCTCTCCGATGTCTTCTGTTCAGCTGCAGGGAGCTGCCACATCCCTGCCCCCGCTGGCAGCCCCGTCAAGGGCATTGCAACAGCTGAGAATAAAAGGAATGCAGCAGCTCAGGTCACCTTTCTCTCATCCCTGCTTCAAAATACTCCTCTTCCAGAAAGGAAAGCCATGGTTTGTTCTGGTAGTGCCACACCCTTCAGCAAGTCTCCTCAAATTCAAAATAACCAAGGTTGTGGGGAAGACTTTAGAGGTGTCAGTGCAGAGCAAACAGTTGGCACCTTAGAAACTGAGGCTCTTGATTTGGAAAGCTGTCTCTGCCAGTGGGAAATGGGTTAGAAACACTGCTCCTCTCTCCATTTCAGCCCCTTCCTTTCCACCCACATGCTGCAACTCATGCTCCCCTCTGTTGTGCCAAGGCAGCTGCTTTGGGAACTGCTGCAAACAGGGTCGCTTCGACTATCTCAGTTTAAAAATAAACCTTTTTTTCTTCTCTATTATTCTTTAGCTTAAATTATGTCACTAATCCACTCTGCAGTCCAGCCACAGAAGCTGGTGCATTGCTCAGTGGAGAGGACAGAGAGACAAAGCGCTGGGAAGCAAAATTGTGGCTTTTTGAGGAACTCTTTCATTTTAGTACAGCTCTGTCCTCTCATCAGGTTCCTATAGCGTGACCTGGATATTCCATTTTATATGGAGCTCCTTGGTCATTAATGCTGTACACTACTTGGTCATGCAGCAGTAGAAATTTATGCCCAGTGAAACGTGGACACACCGTTGCATTGAATTTAGGAAATAATGGACCATGGACTGTTTCATCTTTAAATATTTATGCTAACCTTATCTTATGGGAAGCAAAGCAATACCTTTCCTGCAGAGACTGCAAAGACAAAGTTATCTCATCCACACTCCCAATTATATGGAAAGTTCAGTAAGTAGAATTTGGCATGTAAATCAAGCCCATATTTTGAAAAGGAGTCCTAGTGTGTTAGAAGGAGACCCTACAGTTTTTGGGTCTCTCAGTGATGAAAACAGGTGTAACTCAAAGCAATGAAGTGAAAGTAAAAAGTGAAAAAATTACATTAGAACCAGAAAGAAGTGCTGAATTGTGCACAATCTTGCATGAGAAATAGCCTGCATTTCCTATATTATACAAAATTGGATTGAATAATCAAACTACAGCACAGGAAATATTTTTTCATAGGTGGGACAGGCACAGAGATAAACTTACTTTTCTTCATCCCTGTCTACTCTCTATGAATCTGAAAATTATTAATGGAGTTATTTCCCACAGAATATGTAAAATAAAGCACCTTTTTTTTTTCAGTCTCAACGTAACTGGTCTTATGAAATACTTTATTCAGGTCAGTTTAACTGTTCATAGGAATAAGACAACAGACATCAACCACAGGATGGCCATTTTCTGATTGGCCTGGAAATGTCACTGTAGCCACAGTCTTGGCACTGTCTGAGCCAAGGCAAATTGATATGCTGCATCTACAGTACAACCTTCACCACATAGTTTTTATACTGATTTTAACTATTTTTAGTCACGGTGTGGCTTACCCTGAGGAAGTTAAATGACACTGCCCTGGGGCAGATGCTTGAACTGTATTTCTACAGAAACTTGTGGCTTGAACCACTGTGGTTCCAGTGTTTCTACTGGAACCTTAAGGAGGGTGGGCTATATTAGCCATGGTCCCATCCAACCCAAGCAAGTGGCTGAGATGTGTCTAAGCAGTACCTAAGTTGCTACTGACCTGAACTCAAATTTTCTCTGCCTTGTTTCAGCAGGGGGTCCTGAGCTTGGTTGATTTACTCTTTTGAGTTGGACAACATAAAGATGAACATTAGCAGACAACTCTGGGCGCTGCATTTAAAGAGGAAAGGAACTTGTTAGAATGGATGTTTACACTTTGACAAGTCAGACAACAAACAGCCTGAGCCACTACCTGCATTTCTCCATTTAGTCAACTTTCTCTTTGTTGTATTGCTTCAGAAATACCTCCGTTAACAGTAATAGGGATACTAGAAATCCAGATAAGGAATTCTGGTTCTCTCTGCTGGGGCCAGGTACATTATTTTTAAGCCTTGGGCATAATGAAGGCATCAGATTTGGAAGATCTGAGTGTTTGTTGCTTGTTGAGTTTGTCCTTATAGCTCTCCATAAGACAGGGAAATACTATTCTTACTTTGCAAGTTGGGTGGGGCTTTTTTCCTAATTACACCATGGTCAACTCAGAAAAGTATTTATCTGTTATTTACCTGAGGATGTTCCTCTTTAGTCCATCTGAATTTTGCTTGAACTTTTTCCTCCTGAAACCCAATATTGATAAGGCTGACATTGTAAGGTAGTTTAACATCCTTGTGACCAAAACAGAATTTCCCACACATTTTGTCTAGATAAACAGTCTAACTTTGGAGGGATCAACATTTCCTGCAAACACCCCACTTTTATATGTGAATGGCAGCTTTAGCTGAGAACAGACAACAATGCCAACAAGCCGTGCCAGGTGAGGTGAGGGAAGAGACACAGGTGACCTCATTTCTTTCCAACCTGCCAGTAGCATCAGCTCAATGGATTCCTCTGCTTATTTATGGGGATTTGTATATTTAGCCTTCCCCTGTCGGACAGTATTAGTATTGAATCTCTATTTGTACCTCCTCTTCTTTACTGAAGTGCACAAAGACTATTAGCCGGCCTTTAAGAAGAATGGGCGTTATGAGTGTCCCTTTTCTCCTCCAGCCCCACACTCTGAGGAGCGGCGGGCAGGGCCTGAGGGGGCATGGCCAGCCCCGGGGCGATCCGCAGGCTTCCCTCGAGCGGGTGCGAGGGCTGGGAATGCAGGAATGCCGGGCAGGAACGCCGGGCAGGACGAATGCCGGGCAGGACGAATGCCGGGTGGGAATGCCGGGCAGGACGAATGCCGGGTGGGAATGCCGGGCAGGAACGCTGGCGCTGCGGGCGGGCTCTGCCGCCCCCTGCCGGGCATTGCCCGCCACGGCCGCGGCCTGTGGCGCGGCGCCCTCGCCACCCGCCTCCCTCCAGGGGCCCGCTAAAGCTTCCTATTAGTGAACCCGGCAGTGCCAAGGCCACCACTTAAACCATGTCCCTCAGTGCCACATCTACACGTCTTTTAAAGACCCCCAGGGATGGGGACTGCACCACTTCCCTGGGCAGCCTGTTCTAATGCGTGGCCATCCATTCCATACTGAATCTTTTCAGAATACCCAATCCAAACCTCCCTGCTGCCACTTGAGGCCCTCTTGTCCTGTCACTTCTTGCTTGAGAGAAGGGACTGACCCCCACATGGATCCCCACTCTCCTTTCAGGCACTTGTAGAGAGTAATATGGTCCCCCCCAAGCCTCCTTTTCTCCAGGCTAAACATTCCCAGCTCCCTCAGCCACTTCTCATTGGACTTGTGCCCCAAACCATTCCCCAGCTCCATCTCCCTTCTCTGGACATGCTCCAGCCCCTCAATGTCTTCCCTGTAGGGAGGGCCCAGAACTGGGCACGGAGTCTGAGGTGTGGCCCCACCAGTGCTGAGTACAGGGATGAAACTTGATCCAAATCTACTCATTTCCACCATACACAGTGATGCCATAATCACCTGAGAGCCGTACTAGCCAGGATTTTCAACGGCACAGGTCATTGCACAGCCTCTGATTCTTCTTTAAAAAATTGTGGCCTAAACCGAAGGCAGAACGGCATCCCATCCTGTGATAAATGTGGCATTGGGTAAAAATTTGTGATAAAAGAATATAGAAATATATGTTAGGTTGGTGTTAATATAAAATGTGAAAAGGTACAGTCCGTAGAAAATTCCCTCCAAGCCAGGCTTCTGCCAGTCCTGGGACAAAGAACAGGACAGGAGCCATCAGGATGAACAAAGACACTGGCCAACCCAGATAAGAATTGGCATCATACCCAGACAGAGAAATTCCTCCCCGAATGAAAAGAGAATTCTCCACCGAGGAATACACATTGAAATAACCATGGACCAGCGGGCTCCATCCGCATGTGAAAAGAACCTTCCCGGAATACGGTCTGCAGAGTCCGACAAATCCGGGAAGCCCATCCAAAAATTCTTTGGACTATTTACTGGACTATCCCAGGCACCTGCTTCGCCTCGGGACATGAAAACCCCTATAAAACCCCGGGCTGCGATCCGCTCCGTGTGGATTTGGGAAATCTGTACCTTAGAGTACGGACCCCTCATCCACCCAGCGCTGCGCTGCAAATCCTATTTGTGGTTTTCTCTCTTTATCGGTGATTGGGATTGTTTTATTAATAAATTGCTTCCTTATTAATCCGATTTTTGCCGTTGCATTTATAACACATCCTACATGAGTTCATCTGAGTATTCCCCACCCACAGGTGGCTACAAAATACCAACACGAGTACCACCAGGATCTTGGTTCCCATAGCCACTCCAGGGGAAATGAATATCAAATGTCCATTTTTGAAAAAGCAGAGACCAGTATTTTTTACCAAAACAAAAGTTAGCCTCCTAAAATGGAAGGTGTGAAATGTAGAACAACTTGTACTTGTGGGGCCCTTCCAACTCGGAATATGCTGTGAATCTGTAAAAAAATACCGTGAAGTACCAGAGTTGCATTTGCAGAATGTGTCTGCTGCTGGAATTAAAAGCATTTGCTACTATTTAATGACCTATAAACAAGGACATCTGTGTGAGGATTTGTCCATAGACTTTTTGTTTTTCTCAGCCTCAAAACTCCAATTTGGGAAGTCTGTGTACCGGCATGACATGGGGTCAGATCCCACAGCCATGCACTCTCAACCACATACCCACCAAAGCAAATGGACATAATGTGAAACAAAAAGCAACTGCTTAAATCTGTCTGATCTGAGGCTACCATAGTCACCTCCCCCTTTTCCTTCCCTCCCCTCTCAGAAGCTGACATCTGTCGTCCAGCTGAATTTGAGGAGTCTGATTTCAGTTTAGTTTAGAGATGACCCGGGAACAGCCTTTGGGCTGCCTATTATACTATATATATCCACCTATTAAACTATACTACATATATACACACTATATATATACTTATTATATATATATACACCTATATATACCTCATCCCCTGCCATTCAACAACAGACTGAAGTTATTCCAAGCAGCCTATTAAACTGGGGAACAACAACAAAAGCAGAAGCATTCTATGGCATCCAGCAATTGTACTTTCAGCATTAATCAACTGTTTTTCTTCCAGGAGCCAGAAAATTTATTTCTTGCTAATTAGATTGTACTGGGAGCTACCCAGCAGCTTGTCAAAAGCAAATGTGATCCCCTCCTCAAGACATAAAAACCTTAAAGAAAATCTCAATGATATTTTGATAATGCTCTTGTGCAAGTTGTTTTTATATTTGGGTTTGGTTTTTTTATTGGCACTGTCTAATTATCTCAGAATAATCCTATGAACATCAAGCATTCTGCAGCTACAACCAGCTTATTTGCAACTACAATTAAATCCTTGCACAATGTTGTTATAAATGATTAAGAGCCAATTCAAAATAAAAGAATTTATTTAACAATTTACTAAGATTGAATTGTAAAGCCCCAATAAAAACAACATTGATCAAATGTCGGGTGGACAGGCTGACAGCAACAATGGTGCTCTCTGACCTTGCCCACAAATGCTGGGTTTTTGATGTACAGTTTTATACTTTTTTTTTGTCCAGAGGCTACGATTATTGAGAAAGTCTGAATATTCATGTATTTCTTGTATTCCTGGGCTTGGTTTGAAAGGATTTCCTGTAAGTCCCAAGAGTCTTCCCAGACCCCTTCTTTGGGGTGCAGATGAAAATCTGAATTATTCATGTGGTCCGGAGCTTTAGTTTCCTGTGAGTCCAGAGGATCTTCCTGAATTCTTTCTCAGGGTGCAGGTGCAGTTTGTCCTTCAAGATTGATATCAGGCTCTATAGTGGCTGTAAAGCAGACATTCCTCCTAGATGTATGGGCCATCTCCAGCCAGGCCTTGGAGATGGCCTTTCTGTTCCAAATGAGGTAATCCACAGTTGCAAAACGGGTCAGGAACCTCGGAGATGTTCCTGGTAGTTTTTTTAATAGTCCATACTTTTAATACAACAATTTTATACGCGAATTTATATTCTATATCTATTACAATGTTCCCTTTTTTATAAATGAAACAGCTAGCTTTGAAAAATAAAATTAAAAAACAAAGTTTACTTTCATGTAACAATAAATTTGGAAAGCCACGATAAAAAGACAGCCCCAACCCTGGGATCGAGACCAGGTGAACGTAGGGAAGGCCTCTATCCTTCCCCGTTCATGAATCCCATCACAGAGTCCAGTTTTTATACATTTTATTTCCCCCAAGGCTAGATCCTTTGTCCACTTTTCTGGGATGATGTATTCTTGAGTTTTCTTTTGAGGCAGTCCCCCTTCTGAATAGGTTTCTGGGCAGAGCCTGGTTAATTGATTTTTTTTCCGGGAAGGCTGCATCGGGTGGGTCAAGTCCTTGAGTCTTATCTGGTTTTGCTTATCTTTGATTAATCACCATCAATGGCCCATCTCCAGGGCCAGGAGCTTCTTTTCAAGTCTTGATTTCCATTATCCTTTTGCTTGAGACACCCATCTTGGAATGCAAACCTAGTTTTCCCAGGACTGGTGCTTGTTCATTGCTTTTATTTATATTTTATTTTAGTATGAATTATTAAATGCAGTATGTTCCCCATAACACCTTTATGAGCTTTCTGATCAGGTTAGTACTTCTCATAAATAAAATCAGTAACACTGGCACACCTGCTCTCAGGATCCCAGTGCATTTTACTGCTCATATCTATTAGATCATCTAAATCAATTGACCTGTACAAATTTGGTCTTGTCAAAAACAGAACAGAAAGCCTTTTGGGGGCATTCATTACCTTTTTATCTGGGAAAGCAGTAATTGGAAATTCTATTTTAAATAGGTAACTGGTTCAGTTTCATATCCAAAGATTAATTCCTCCTTTCATTGCTATAAGTGCCTAAAATGCTTTAATTATTAGTGCCTTAAATCTAGCACATCCTTTCTCAGCTATTAACAGCTATCTCACTGCTGCTAAGCGATGCTGAGAATGGACAGGGGGACTCTGCACTCCATAGGAAGAAGCCCAGGTTGCTGCCAGTGCCTCTGTTACTAATTATTCCTGGTGATTTGCTTCATTCAGGATCCCAGCTGTCAATGTGAACCATTTGGTACTTCAGCATGGATTTTGTTCCAATGGAGCCTGTGAGCTTTTCTGTGTTTGGCCATCAGGTGACAGGGATACACCGGCAGGTCTTGAGGTGGCCTGAGGTACCTGTCACAGAGCCATATAAGCTGGGGTTTTCCACAGGGTATGAGGTAGGAATATGAGGTGACATTTTCACAGGCAATGCAGCCAAAATGTTGGTCTCTTTTATTTTAATATACTCCAGTGTGATAGATGTAGTGTATAAATTCGTGTATAAAAACATTGTATTAAAAGTTTGAATTATTAAAAAGCTACCAGGGGCGTCTCCGGGATTCCAAGGCCCATTGTGCAACTGTGAAACCACAAAATTTGCAACAGAAATAGCAGGGCCGGCCTGGTAATGGCCCATTCATCAAGGATGGACTTCTACTTCACGGCTACTCAAGATCTGATATCAACCTTGGTGGAGGATCCAGGAGGATGATCAAATCAGCACCCCAAAGGAGGAGTCCAGGAAGACTCTTGAGACTTCTGAATCCTTTCAAAACCTTACTCGGAATAGAGAAATACATGAATATTCAGACTCTCAATAGACATAGCCTCCAGACAGAAAAACTGTATAAAAGCTGTACACCGAGACCCAGCATTCGTGGGCAAGGTTGGACAGCACCCTTGCTGCTGTTAACTTGTCCACCCAGCATTCGATCGATGTTGTCCGATTTTATTGTGGCCTTTTAATTTGATCTTGGAAAATTGCTAAATAAATTCTTTTAAAATGGATTGGCTTCTAATCATTTATAACACCAGCTTCATTCCCTGAAATCTTGGTCTGCTATGGCTGGCTCACCACTGCAGAAGTACCAAAATAACAGGAAGCCGTGGCTGGGACTGGGGTCACCAAACCACCTCTCAACACTGGCCCTGGCAGCAGCCCACAGAACACTATTTCATTCAGCACAGCCAGATTCCTAACCCAGGGCTTAAATGCCATGAAGGCAGAGTGACATGACTCCTCTGTATGCTCTCACATGTCATTAGATTTATAAGAATGAATCATAATATCAAGGAAAGGAAAAAAGAAAACAAAAATAAATAATTTAAACAGAGGATAGAAAGTGAAGAGAAAAAAAATAGCCAAAAGATGATGTAACAAACATTGTATGCCTGAAAACCAAGAACAATCGCTTCATTTACTTGTCATATTTAATTAGAGAAACAAAAAATTTCACTGATTTCATTAAGAGCAGAATCATACCTTGGCTTGAAGCCTGTGAATTTGCAAAAAAGGATACCTATATTTTCCATCTGAGATAACCCTTCCATACTAAAAATTCACTACCACTCATCCGCCAGGGCTTCATCCAGCTTCAAGGACTTAAATGGTCGTAACAAAACTCAGTAACTTCTCTCTTTACAGCTAAGTTAAGTCTTTAGTCTCATTTACAAATATTAAGATCTCAGCATTCAAAGTGATAAAAATGAAATTTGGAGAATTGAAACCCCTGATTGTTATGTAATAAGTGTATTACTATCTTGAATGTTTATCTTGTAATGTAACAGTAAAAAGCCACCTCTGTGGCACCCCCCCCAGACCCCGGACCACCTTAAAAACAGACCTCGAGAGCAGGCGAGCCTGTTCCCTTCAAAGAAGCCCAGCACCGCGGCTACCCATCCCCGACGCCAGGCGCTCCCGCCGGACCGCCGCCGGGGCCCGGTGCTGCCGCCACCGGGGCCGGGGGAGGGAAAGCTGGCCGCTCCTCCATGCCCACTGCGGGCTCCTGGCTCCCGGCACCACTGCGATCCCCGCCGGGCAGCCAGCTGCCGCCGAGAAAGCCGAGAGCGAACAGAACCGGCCCAAGCCCGGCGCGGAAAACCCCAAAGCCCGCAAAAACACCACGTGGCGCGCCCAGACTGCCGCCCTGCTCCAAAAAAAAAAAGAACCCGCGCCCGCCACGCTCCGTCCCCACCTCACAGCCCCGGTGCTGCCCACCATCGAGACCTCCGAGATGCCATGGCTGTTGCGAAACTGCCATGAGAGCCCGCAGCCCCTGCTTCCCGGGGCGACCCTGTACATGCAAATTAGAAATCCCAGGTGCATCTCGGGACCCTTTTAACACCAAAAACCCCTTATAAAAATAAACCAAAGTAGAATTAAAACACACAAAAACCAATACTAGGCTGTGTAAACCCTAGTGTATCAGGGGAACTGATTTTTCCAGTTTTTGTGACTCGCTGTGACTTAAAAGTACCAAGCCAGAAGTGAGATCCCGAGGCAAACAAAAGGAATTCAGAACTCCGGGAACACTCCCAGCGAGGGAAGAGTTCTCCAGCCCTGCTGAACTTCCTGCAGCAGAGCTGACAAGGACCCTCCTCCTCCACGGCGCACTGAGCAGCCAAACCCCTCGAGCAACCATTGTAAGAGCTGATTAATAAAGGCATTTAAAGGAGAAAAATATTATCTCCGCCCATATTTATTACAAAAGTAGCTCACTGATTTTCTTTGAGGAGTCTGTGGTCTATTTTAGCCTTGAAAGGTAACTAAGAAAAGCAAGGATATGAACAACAGGCTTCCATTCACCACAGAAATGTACTCCTTTGAAAAAAGTGTAGGATGCCTGCACATCAGAACAGTTCAAATGCATTGCAGAAAAAAAATCAGGAAAATCAGGAAAAAAAAAACAAAACGCAGAACTGGAACAAGACAGAGAGGGAAAGATGTAATGTGGAGAGAAACATCTGTCCTAACAGGTTAGCATTATAAAGACAGAACAGAAGGATATAACCAGTTATATCTATTTGGATTTCATGAAATTCATATTTGAACCTTCGTGCCAGATTAATACCCCCTCAGGTAAGCGAGGATATCTGCTGTCTCTTCCCTGTTCAGTCATCAATACAGCAGAGGTCAGTGCATCATTGACAGAGGACTTCTCAGCAAGAGTAATTTACACTGTGTATGATCAAAGCAAGGTCTGCCTCCCGATATCCCCTCCTTTGTATGAATGCCCTGACAGCAAAGATACACACTCAAATAGTTGGGTTTTTGGGTTTCTAATGAACTTGTTATAAATGATTAAGAGCCAATCCAAAATCAAAGAATTTATTTAGCAACTTCTAAGATCAATTTTAAAAAGCCACAATTAAATCGGACAACATCGATCGAATGCTGGGTGGACAAGTAACAGTAGCAAGGGTGCTGTCCAACCTTGCCCACAAATGCTGGGTCTCGGTGTATGGT